>NC_083322.1:3680702-3995318 GCF_963455315.2 Globicephala melas
GTGTTGGCCCCAGAGATTGGCAGATTGATGGACGAGTCCCAGGGCTGTCATCAGGTATCCTCAGCGACTTCCATGTTTCTCTCCGTCAGCCGAGGTGAGTGGTACCTAAGAGCCCAGTACAAAAGTGGGTCTTGTCAGAGGAGAAAGGCAGCTCTCAACAATTCTATTTAATCTTTGTTGACAAACTACATATTTTCAAAAGAAAGGCTCCAAATTGAAGATGAGATGTCCTAATGTCTAGGTAGCGCGTCTGTGCTCAGGACAGCAAAACAAAAGCATGAAGATGGGTTTGTGTCCTAATAAGGCATCAGATTTCCATGAGCAGATCTTCTCTGGAGATTTTGCTGTAGGTTCAAGAGATACAAGAAAAAGACCCATCCATTTTTTTTAACATGTTTATTGGTTTTTCTTTGGTAATAATAACAATACAAATCAAATTTCCCCCCACCTACTCCTGTCAGGAGAGCAGGGGTATCCGTCTGCCTAGAAGTTCGGGGGCCTGAACTGCCGACTCCTCCCCATTTTACCCATTTCCTCTCATCACTGGCTTAATGGGAGCCTTCACTCTGTTCTCTCTTCCCTTGATCCTAGAACTCCCTCATACACTGGGGATTTCTAGCTTAGCAGTTAAAAAATGAAGAGTTTTCCATTTTTCTACAATCTTTTCTGTTTCTGCCCCCATATATTTCCTTCCAAATGCCTGAAGCATCCAGGCTTAAATAAGCCTTTTTTAAAATTGTTTCTTATTGGGGTATAGCTGCTTTACAATGTTGGGTTAGCTTCTGCTGCAGCACGACGTTTATCAGATATATGTATACATACATCCCCTCCTTCTTGGACCTCCCTCCCCCCTGCCCGCCCATCGCACCCAACTAGGTCACCACAGAGCGCCGAGCTGAGCTCCCTGTGTATACAGCAGGTTCCCACTAGCCATCTATTTTACACATGGTCGTGTATACATGTCAATCCCAATCTCCCAGTTCATCCCACCCACCCCCCGCTCACCCCGTGTCCACACGTCCGTTCTCTACGTCTGCGTCTCTATTCCTGCCCTGCAAATGGGTTCATCTGTACCATGTATAATCCGGTTCTGCATGGGGCTGAAATGCTCTCCGTGGGGCCTCCAAGAAGAGTACTTGAAGATCTGCCATCATGCTTGCAAACCGGTCAGCCCTGCCCGATGTTACAGTTCCGAGGTCTCCTCAGTCACTCCGAACACGTTCTCCTGGTGCTGGAGGACCACCTCCAGATGCTTCACCAGATGGAGCTTTGGAGGCAAGACTCTCAATGCAATTCCCCGTCCAGCAGCCAGAAGGCAGGGTAGGCTCGAAAGGACGGGCAGAGCATCAAGATGCCGGGTGGTCTTCTGCTGTGGGTCCTCCAGCAGCCCTCGAGAGCTGGGCTGGGTGCTCTGCACGGGGTCGGGAGGGATGCAGGCTATGCTGGGACCTGCAGGGTTCTAGACAGAACTGACAGCAGAATTCATGTCGCCTGATTATAAAAGGCACAGCAAATGTTCTGCTGATACAGGGCTGCTGCCGTGGCTGGTTTACAGGCTGCAGGCAATGGCCCTGGGAGGGACTGGAGGCCAGTAGGACACAGGGAGGGCCACCAGGCCATTGACCTGCCACTGGACAGCACTGTGGCATTTCTGCCGGCTGGACTTCTAGAGAAGATGCACCATTTCTTCTGTCGCTTGCTTTCCAAATTCACTTTGCAATGCCTTTTGCTTTCTAGCTAAATCCCCCCATCTTGTGGCTGGTTTCTGTTTCCTCACAGCAATACGATATCCACATGAACGTGCACAGAGGCTGGGTTAACTGCAAGCCCAGGGCATCACGGTCAGAACCGTGACTGACTTCCCGATTCTGTCCCAGCCACGACATTGCTCCACGCTCCCCTGGAGCCCATAGCACATTCTGTGAACCCTGCCCCCGTCAGTAGGGGACTCTGTGGGCAGAGCTTCAGAAAGTCCTGAGGACCACAGGCACACGCTCTAAATGAGGAGCGGAAGGGTGAGGTATTTTGGAAACGTTTTAAATGCATGCCCTAAAAATAGCATGTCTCCTTTAACAGCATTTGAAATTTCAAAATAAATTAAATATCATTGCTTCAAAAAATTAAAGCTCTTAGAGTAATGAGCAAGCATTTACCATCATCAGTGATTGATATAGTGAAGCCCGAACGGCACCTGCTGCAGCACCCGGCACGCGTGAGCTCTGTTTTAACTCACTGAATTCTCATCACGTCTGTGGTTGCTAATATTATGACTGCATTTTCAAGATGAGGCAAGACTGACTTAGGAGACATCACGTGTCCTGTAAGGAGCAGAACCTGGCCCCAAATCCTGTGCTCACAGCCAGGTAACTATTCCCTCGCATACCTCTCCCCCTAACCCCTCTTCCCTAAGGATAGTCAGCAGACATCAACGAGTTGGAAGGCAGTCCCTCAGTCCAGTCTTAGTTCATAGGTCACTGCTGGTGGCCAGAGATGGGACGGCCCCGACAGGCAGGGTGTTATGGACTGAATGTTTGTGTCCCTCCAAAATACACATGTTGAAGCCCTAACCCGCAAAGGGATACTATGTGGAGACAGGCCTTTGGGAAATAATTAGGTTTAGATGAGATCATGAGGGTGGGGCCCCCAGGATGGGATTAGTGTCCTTATAAAAAGAGGAAGAGACCAGTGTCCCCCGGCTCTGTCATGTGAGGAGACGGGGAGAAGGTGGCTGTCTGCAAAACAGGAAGAGAGTCCTCACCAGACACCAGATCTTTCAGAACTCCCAGCCTCCAGAATGGTGAGAAATAAACCTTTGTTGTTGAAGCCACCCAGTCCATGGTACTTTGTTTTAGCAGCGCCCAAAGGGCAAAGACTCAGGAGGAAGTCAGGCAGGGGACCTCCCACTGTTCGCCAGAGTTCATCTATGTTCATGTGAAGGAGACTTCTGCTCAGCCCTGTGAAATGCTGCAGGACTTGGGCTGTCAGGACACCTCTAGGAACTTTTCCGGCTCTTAGGAAACTTGGGGAGCTAGTCTCAAACGTGATACATATGGGAGGGGGTACGATGCGGGGGAAGCTTAATAACTATGAGACTTGGGTTCATTTAGGAAAGAGGAACCTGAGGTACAGATAACACTGTATCTGTCTTTGTTATTTTTTAAAAAAAATTGTAAGAGAATTTCATGTTTGTTGTGAAAAAAAATCAAACACAGAAAATAAGTAAAAAGTCAAAGCTCCCACACCCAACCTGCAGTTAACCGTTTGATAGATTTCCCTTCAAACTTTCGCTTTATTCCTATGCTTACGAGCATCTTCATTCTCAGAAAGAGAACGGAAAGAGTGAGAAGGAGGGAAAGAGACAGATAGACAATACTCCCAGAGTCTCTTCATGCATTTCATGGCTGTGTTAGGTAGTCACCATTTCAACCAGTCTTTCTCCAATACAAGCCAATCTGGTCGGTCTACCCAGCATTTTTTTTTTTTTTTTTTTGCGGTACGCGGGCCTCTCACTGTTGTGGCCTCTCCCGTTGCGGAGCACAGGCTCCGGACGCGCAGGCTCAGCGGCCATGGCTCACGGGCCCAGACGCTCCGTAGCATGTGGGATCCTCCCAGACCGGAGCATGAACCCGTGTCCCCTGCATCGGCAGGCGGACTCTCAACCACTGCACCACCAGGGAAGCCCATACCCAGCATATTTATAGGAACAATGGGGGCCGGATATAGAGGTGATATGAAATTCTTAGATATGGGTATTCAGTTATGGCTGTGGGTTTCCACACTGAGCACCTGCTGTACAAAAGACATCCCCCACCACATGCTGCAGGTTGGGGGAGTGACAAGTAAGGTGTGAACTTCTCTGGGGGCATGGAGCCTCTTCCAGGCTCACTGGTGGTTGGCAGGATCCATATCCTGTAGTTGTAGGACGGAGGTCACCCAGGATAGCTCTCAGCTCTCAGAGGCACCCACATTTCCCTGCCATGTGGCTTTGCTTGTGGCCCCCACGGGCAGCTCATGACAAGGAAGTGTGCTTTCTCCCAGGCCATCCGGAGCATCTTAAATCCTCTTCTGCAAACAGTCAGAGAAAACTGCCTTTAAAGGGCCCATGTGATTACATCACCCTACCCAGATTATCTCCCTATTCGAAGGTCAACTGACTGGGGACCTTAATTACATCAGCAAAATCCCTTCACAGCAGCACGTAGATTTGTGCTTCACTGAATAACTGGGAGTGGGTGTGGGTACAACAGGAAGCAGAAATTATAGTTGCCGGGGGGTTGTCTTAGAATTCCACTTACCACAGTTGGTAACTGCATCATTGCCTGGGACTCAACTTTGCCTTCCTTCTAAAATATTTCAATTCTGAATATTAAAAGACTCTCTACCCATATTTCATTGACCCTCACTGCAAATGAAATCATCATGGCCTTAGGAGGCGCAATGTCAAATCCACCGCTGTTTTTCAGCTTAAATATCCTGGTGAAAAAGTGAATTCACAGAGATTCCAAATATTTAAGGTCAGTAATCATAATGGAAAAGATTGGTGAATTTGGCTCCATAAAAATGAAAGATTTCTGTATGTCATAAAATACAAATAAAATTAAAAGACATATAATAAACTAAAGATGGGGGTGGGATGTGATTGCAACATCTATGAAAAAAAGAGATGCACCACAGTAAATAAACAAACACACAAACAAATAAGTAACTAGCAGAGCAATAAGAAAAAATCACATCAAATTTCAGGAATAATGACATGAAGAGGCAAAAGAAACAAAAAACAATGGTCAATGAACATGAAAAAAATTTAACCTTACTTATTAATCAACAAAATGCAAATTAAGTCACCAGTTATCCGACTGGCAACAATTAAAAAGAATGATAACACCTTGTGCTGAGGAGTGTCTGATTAGAAAGGCTCTTTTATATACAGCTGGTGAGTAAATCAACAGAACTTTTCCAAAAGAAAACTTTCTAGCACGTATCAAATGTATTAAAAACATAACTCTGACCCAGCAATTCTATTTCTGAAAATCTTTTCCTAAGGAAACTAGTTAACAAAGGTGCAGAAGTGTGTACTAGAAGGCTAGTTGCACTGCAGTTAGTAGCTGGAGACTGCCTGCTGCTGAAATCTACCAAGGTTTAGCCCAAGAAAAGAATGTCAAGCAGCCATTAAAAATGACAAATGTGTGGTTAGTGACATGAAAACACGTTTCTAATTAGTTTCTATGCAAAAGGACAGGTGACAGAACAAAGTGACACCACTTTTGTAAAGTAAACAAATTTATATGCATAAATAGATGTGGTATAGATAGAGGGAGATCTAAACAGAACCACAGATGCCTGGAAAATTACAGAAGGAATATTTGCCAAACTCTTTACAGGGATATCTTTGAGTGATTAGATTATGGGTCACTTTTGTATTTCTTTTTCTGCTTGTTTTTAATTTACTTGATATGAGAAACCCACAGCTAACATCATACTCAATGGTGAAAAGCTGAAAGCATTTCCTCTAAGATCAGGAACAAGACAAGGATGCCCACTCTTGCCACTTTTATTCAACATAGTTTTGGAAGTCCCAGCCACGGCAGTCAGAGAAGAAAAAGAAATAAAAGGAAACCAAATTGGAAAAGAAATAGTGAAACTGTCACTGTTTGCAGATGACATAATGCTATACATGGAAGACACTACCAGAAAACTACTAGAGCTCATCACTGAATTCGGTAAAGTTGCAGGATCCAAAGTTAGTGCACAGAAATCTGCTGCATTTCTATAACACTAAAAACAAAAGATCAGAAAGAGAAATTAAGAAAACAATCCCATTTACCATCGCATCAAAAAGAATAAAATACTTAGGAATAAACCTACCTAAGGAGGCAAAAGACCTGTACTCAGAAAACTATAAGAAGCTGATGAAAGAAACTGAAGATGACACAAACAGACGGAAAGATAAATCGTGTTCATGCATTGGAAGAATCAATATTGTTAAAATGACCATACCACCCAAGGCAATCTACAGATTCAATGCAACCCCTATCAAATTACCAGTGGCATTATCACAGAACTAGAACAAAAATTTTTTAATTTGCGTTTTCATTCTTCTTCCTTAAACATCTATTGCTTATTCAAAAATAAAACGTTCAACTGCTTTGAAGCTTATTTGAGAGCTAAACTTATATTCCCCAGTTACATCACTCAAAGACTTTGAAATCTACTAACAGCATTGCAATTTCTGATTGGGTCAACGTGTTACATCACTTCAAAGACTTAATACCAAGTAGTCTCGATTTAGAACTTTCAAGAACTGTGATCAGTGGGGGAAGATCTGCCTGGCACCCTACAACACATTCTGTTTTGGTTGCCTGGTTACTTCTGGGTTAGCAAACCCTGCTTCTCCTGGCTTCCTTCCTGAGGACAACAAGAGCTCTACACACAGGAAGCAGTCGCGAGACTGCCCTGTAGGCATCACAGCCTACAGACATTGCGCCGCAGGTGACCGCAGAGTCCTAGACTACTTACCACAGCTTTCTTACCCCCGTGGGTGTCTTAATACTGCCATGTAGCATAGGACACC
This sequence comes from Globicephala melas, assembly GCF_963455315.2. Taxonomy (NCBI): domain Eukaryota; kingdom Metazoa; phylum Chordata; class Mammalia; order Artiodactyla; family Delphinidae; genus Globicephala; species Globicephala melas. Next base: position 3,687,274 of record NC_083322.1, read on the forward strand.
AGAAAAGAATACATTTTGGAGGGTCATTTGACCTTGGAACAATCTGCTCTTCGAGCCTTATGTGCTAGCTTATGGAAGGCTGTTTAGGTGTCGAATTTGGAACTGTGTTCATTGCTGGCAAATGAACATTTGCTGTGATGCTGTTTGCCTGAGAGCAGGTCAGTTTGGGCATCATCTATGTTTTTTTCTCCCCCACGTAAGTGTTTGCGTGAGGCACAGATCATATTAACTTAATTTCCATAGTTTCCTGAATTATATGAATAGAATTTTTTACAATGAAAGTCCAACCAAATTCAGTCAACTGTATAAAGAACAAAACTAAATAATGTGTAAATACTACAAATATATTAATGTTTTATCTTAAAGATGAGATGTAATGAGGGATTTTTTAATACCTTCTAGCTTTCAGAACTACCCCTAATCTCACAACATAGAATGTTATTATTTATCATTTTCACATCCCACGTTTGTACATATTTGGGGGAACATTATAAACAATAAACATGGGACTGTCTTTATATCTGTGTTCACTGTCACCTGCCCACTGATTTATGTGTTCGGTTTATAACCCCAAATCTAAAACCAAGTTAAGTTATCTAATGCCAACCAAACAGCAGTTTCTTATCCATCATTCAGCACATTGTGTTAATCTCACTTAAACTCAAATATTCTACTAATATGCTTATAAATAACAACCTTTATCACTATTTAAACCGCTTAACTGAGTACGTGTAGGATGAATGAAGGATGAGGTCATTATCAATTTATCTTGTGGTAATCTTTGTACCTTTCTCGGGAATACGGTATCTTTCAATTCTAAGGCACAAATAAGAAGAGTACTCTGAATAGGCGATGCTTAATTAATTGTGTGTACTCCAGCTGATGTCTCTTTCTGGGTATTAGGTTTAGGTCTTTTTGATTTGCTCTGCTACAATTAAGCAGTTGGCATTACCTGCAAGGCAGTACCTGATATCCAAGTCCATTTTCAACATGAGCCCATTGATAAGTTAAATCCATGGTTACTAATTTCTCCAATCCTTTGCTCATCTCTAGTTAACTCTTTTCTCAGGATTGCCGCGAATGTGGGTCCTTCCACCTATTGTTTATTCCGGGACCACTGAGAAATATTTTCTTGAGGGTTTCTTTTCATGACATAAAGGACAAGCCACCTACTTCACATGAGTTTGGACAGAAACTCTGATTTGGTGCCAGTGTAATTGCTTCTCCATCAGCGGGGGCTGTGGACGTGATTCTGGCAATCAGGTTTATAAAGGCTCCCTCTAACAGAAGCAGAAGCAATGGAACGTTGCAAACACATCCAGGACTCAGAGGGATTTAGGACCATGTACCCAATTTATTCGTTCATTTATTTTCTTATTCATTCATTTACTCATTCATTCACTCATTCAAATAATATCCATTGAGCAGCTTCTGTGTGCCAAAGCACAGCGCAAGGTCATAAAATTCTGATGTTTGCAGAAACTCAGGTAAGCAAGGCAGAACCCTCAACGTCTCCAGGTGTAGAACGAGGGAACTCACTGCAGAGGCTCAAGAGGAAGAAGCATCATGAAGCACATTTGATGCTTTTACCTTCTTCCGTAGAGAAAGAAAATCAACTATTAATTATGACTTGCTAAAATTGAGCATCATTGTCTCAGTACGCAGGTGCCGTAGCCAACAACGGCCCACGTGTCCGCACTCTCCAAAATTTGAGGGTGTGTCTCTGGATGACCCCAGAGCCCTTTTAATGCTGGGACACGAACTCGGCAGGAAAGTGGACTCCACTTTCACCAAAGACTACCATCAAAGTCAAAAGCCAAATGGCCTTCAACTTAACCTGGGATTCACAGAAAACCCATAGAATTCGACATCCATGGGACTTTAGAGATATCTTAGTGGGCTCCATGTCTAATTTGATATATAGAAACCTGAGAACCGGAAGGTCACAAAGCTTCAGGCATCTTATTTACATATTAGCTGATTTATTTATACTCTGCCTACTTCCAAAAAGGCTTTGAGGCAGTTCTCCAATCGCTGTGGTTAATCACTGTGTTATTATTAGAAGTGAACCTTCCTTTTTAAATTATGTTTCTAAAACTCCATGGATTTAGATAGCGCTAGGTAAATAATTCAGGCTATTGTGTATATGCTGGCATTTTGAAAGAGACGCCAACCAGCTGAATCCTCCTGGTATTTCAAAGGATTCCTAAAATCAGCTCCTTGGGTTTGTACAGGGAGAGTGGCATGGACTATAATAGAGTGAAGAGTTACCCACGTTTACGTGATTATCTTATGAAATCTACAGGGCAAATGTGGTGTGAATAAGATTAATTACTCTGGGATATTTGGCCTCTCTTTATAACATGTGGGTTGATGTGTGTTAACAGAATGATGGCGGTTTAATCAGATGTGGCCCTTTTCTTAAAAATGCATATAAATAAAGAGATCACTGATCGGGGAAAACAAGGCATAAATGTGGGCTTTGAATCTGGAGTCGGCGCGCCTCGGGTGCACACTGAAGACCAAGGAAGAGTGGCGTAGGGGGCGGGGTAAGAAGCATACAGTGCAAGGTGGGGCAGCCCGTTGCTGGACCACTCCCATCAGATCGAAGTCATGTGCTGGAAGAATCTGATGGGCCTCTTCCCACGGGCCCCCCTTTGACACTTTCACTTAGCAGGGCTCTTTGCCACTGCTCACTCCCAGAGCTCAGAAAACTGGAACTAGAAGCAGGAACGGGAAACCAGGGCAGCTGTTCTGGGTAAACTTGGTCTGCATGCAGAGACAGGACAATGACTCGAAGGTCACGCAGATATGAGAGCAATGGAGCATCGTGATTGGTCTCTTTTGTGCGGAAGGGCAACGCCATCGTTTCTCTCTCTTTCCAGCCAACCGGCTGCGGGAGCTGTCCGGAGCCTCGTGTACTGCTGGAAGCAGGAAGGGGATGCAAAGGAGACTTCCGTGTGGTTGTGGCCCAGCATAAACTATAGACGGAATGATGGGTATCAAGTGGGAGAGAGCGGGCCAATGCATCCTGAGGGTACATGGGACTTAGGGGCCGTAGTGCCCCCTCCCACCCTGTCCCACTGCCTGAGAATCTCATCTGAGTCTGGCCAGGCCTGCTTCCTCTGTTCTTAAGAGAAAGGAGGGGCCCTTTCTGTTATATGTAGATGCATGGGGGTCACAGGACTTCAGGCTGCCCCTGCTGTGACAGGAAGTGTCCCGGGTCCAGGTGTTTCTCAGGTAACTGACGTGTTCCCTTGTCTGGCCTGAGCTGCTATGGTATTTATTTGCTAAGTGATGTTGTCCATTCACATCAGTCCCTTGACAGGCCTAGATGCCCTCTGTGTTGAATTGGCTTCACATCAATGGTTACCGTGTCCAATTAATATTTAAAAAACAATCGGTTTAGAAAAATAATCACTCAGACTCATTGTTGGGCAGCAGAGTTGCCCTCCTCCCAACCAAACACATGGTGGCATTTTTCTTTCTATTTCACCTGTGCAGTCCCAGGTCTAGGCTGTGACAATATTGGTTTCATGGTTGATCCAGTATGCTGGTGCCCACAGAGGATCAGTAAAAATTCTCATGATGAAAGAACTCACGTGACAATCAAAGTCCACGGTCAACAAGTTCAAGGGTTCCGCTTGGCATCTCACTTGTGGATCTCTACCTCCCAGGTGAGCCGTGCTGACACAGAATGAGCTTCTCTATCCATGTCTATTACAGGGAGTCACCTGCCTGATCCAGGCTCTCCTCAAGCTTTTGAGCATCTCGAGGTTTTCCGATAATATCTTCATTCCAAAAAGCATCTTCAACGCCATAATCTAGCATTTCCAATTTGCTATTTTCATCCACTTGAAGGAAGTATCTTCTTCACATAAATAGTACTGGCTCCTTCTGGAGAAGCGTGTTTACTGGCACCCTACACACGAAACATCTTGACTGTGTCTCTTATAAAGAGTCGTGACTGGTGTGTAGGCAAGCTTTCAATGAACTTCCGAGAGAGTAGGCCAAGCAGTAAAGTCCACGTATTTTCTGTTCATAAATACACCTCGTTTGCAAAGGAGAGGTATGGATTCCAAGGAAACAGACAGGGAGCAGAAGCCAGGCTAGTGATTTATGAAAACTGGTCTATTTCTTTCCTTCCAGAGACCCTGGGCTTGGATAGACTAACCCCAGATCCCAGGAATTATGTCCGCTAAGGTTTTGGGGGCAACACCAGGGCAACAGTGCATTATAAATTGAGGGAGGGAGGCAAAAAAGGCCCAATACTTTTGGAGGAAGAAGCGGTATTGATCACGCCCTGCAGACCACAATCACTTTCAATTTAAATCACTGAAGATGTTGCGTGTGGTGTGTGTTGGCTCAGTGCTCCGCGAGAGGGGAAATGAAGGTCATGGCAACCAGCAGGGGGCCACGATCATCTCCTGAGCACCCTCTTCAACAGGAAAGGTATGTGTTAATCCAAGGGGCTTGGGCCCTTTCCAATACGATAATTACATTCCACCCACGCACTGCCCCTGTGGCTGCCCCTCCCCCAGCACTGTTCTCCTGTGTCCATCGCACCACCGGCCCTTGGCAAAGAATCTGACAGCAGCCAACTGGCTCTTTCCTGCTCTGTGATGTATGTATTTCTCCCTGTCACCCCATCCTTCAGAGATTTCAATTCGGTGTAGAAATACCATATTTCATCACTGGAATGGGGTGTGGGGAGGAGCCATTGACAGACTCACACGTCACTAAGATCCCTCCATGTTCCAAGGGATCATATGCTCCTACGATTCTGCTCGTGTATAATCGCTCTAGAGCAGGGGACTCGGAGGGTCTGAACGCATTGGAAAGAAGAAGGCCTGCACAGGCTGCGAGAGAGATGGGTTACGATGGGAAGAGGGTTGATTTCCAGCATGGACTTCACTCCTCGAAGGACTATTCGGGGGATGGGATGAGGTCGCCTCCAACTGGACAGGCGAGAGGCAGGTGCAGCTGAGTTCAGAGAGTCGGCATAAAAGAAGGTTTCAGAGGCGGTCCTCGAGGGGGTGGAAACAAAGAAGTTGTCTGGTCGTTTCTCTACCCTAATAAACAATTTAGAGGACTGTTATCAGGAAGGTGGAAGGCGACACTTGGGTTCCTAGGCATGTCTCCCAAGGGTTCTCTTCTCAGGTTCCTGCAGTGTCCTGAGTGGGTTTACACTGAGATAAGACAGAGTAGTACCACCACCTCCGTCTATAGGTAAACTGTACTTTCACGGAGCACAGTTCTGCAATGAGACTGTGCTATAATTTTTAGGGGCTGGCTTTTGGTGGACCATGCTCACCAGTGGGAATAATATTACGTTTTCTGTCATTTGTGCAAATCTTCGACTATTAGGCATCTATCAGTAGATGAATGTTTTCTCAGAGCGCTGCCTAAACTGACATCGTCTTTTCAGCAGGTTCCAAAGTTTTGGTAATAACATTTTACGGTACTTTACCTTCCTTAAGAAAACTGTCTTGGAGGAAGTATGAGTCAAGATTTCCAAAAGCCATCCTCCAGCTCTGAAGTGTCTGAGCAATGAGGGAGAAGCAAGGTGTTGAAGAGTTTGTGAGAGCATTTTAGGGGTTAGGAGGTTCACAAGTGACGTGTGTCTGAAAATGTACTGACAAAAGGGTACAAAGTACGGCTACCCATCTAAATGAGACTAAATGAAACCTGCTCTCCACCTTTCCAAAACTCTGGAATTAAGATTCTGTAACATGCTTAGAAGTGTGTCAGATTACAGAAAAATCAATGGTCCTATGTGGTAACACAAATTTCCCTGGTATAAGAGGCATACTAAAATACCCCAAGCCTATAATTTATTCATTTTTAATTAATTATTTATTTATTTATTTATTTGCGGTACGCGGGCCTCTCACTGCTGTGGCCTCTCTCGTTGCAGAGCACAGGCTCCAGACGCGCAGGCTCAGCGGCCATGGCTCACGGGCCCAGCCGCTCCGCGGCACGTGGGATCCTCCCGGACCGGGGCACGAACCCGTGTCCCCCGCATCGGCAGGCGGACTCTCGACCACTGCGCCACCAGGGAAGCCCCTCAAGCCTATAGTTTAAATTTAATTATGACTCCTAAGGAGAGAAATCTCAGCTGTAATATGTCCATTCAGTTAAGAAACACTCGGTGAAGGTCAGGGATGGTTGACCCTGGAGATTCTGTGAAGAACAACGTCGACTTAGTTCTGTGACTTGCCATTTAGCCGGGGAAGACATCAACTGTCATTAAATAATGATCCTTCTCAATAAATGCCACAAAGAAAAAAAACGCAGGTCTCAACAAAAGCACACCACAGGGAGAACCACAGTGTTTAAGGAGAGATCTGGAGGATGAACTGGTACTGGGAGAAGAAGACAGATAAGAGTCTGAGAGAGCAACGGGTCCCAAGGGTCTGGGGTAGAAAGGGATCCTGTGTGTCTGGAGTGAGTGTGCACGTAAGTGTGCACACAGAAAGCACAAACAAAGGTGTACAAACACACTCACAGGAAGTGTGCACACACAGAATGAAATGTCACTCCCTCCCAGGGAGGGGAAGCTGGCGATCCTGCAGGGACCAGATCACAGGAGATTCCTTGAGGACGAGAAACAGTACTGACTGACACACCACTTGGGTTCTATATGGAACTCAACCCGTGAAGTGTGAGCATGGAGGAGCCCAGATGTGCCTGGGATCGAATGGAAGCAGGGCCACGAGGACGGGAGCCGTGGGAACAAGCAGATCTGGGAACCTGGCCATTTTCTCACAGCGTCTCCTTCCTTCTCCCCAGACCACACGCTCAGGGTCCCCCCTCTCTACCACCTCTCTCTGAAGGTATCAGTGGACGAATCTAATAACATGACTATCAAGAGGACAAGGGAATGGGCAAGAGATCACAGTTCCAGAGACTTCTATCCCAAAATTCCGACTCCTCCCTGGATTTCTCTGCTAGAAACACTAGTCTTAGGGGCTTCCCTGGTGGCGCAGTGGTTGAGAGTCCACCTGCCGACGCAGGGGACACGGGTTCGTGCTCCGGTCCGGGAAGATCCCACATGCCGCGGAGCAGCTGGGCCCGACTAGTCTTAGCCTCAAGTGGGGAGGAGAGTCCAGTGGATACGCAGCCAAGGAAGAATTAGCCTTGTTTCTCTGCATCCTTGAGGTTCCCCTGGGTGATACCTAGAAACTACACATCTCACGGATTCAGAACCAAACCGTCTACTGAGGGAGGAAATGTTTCCAAACACAGAGATTGTACTGAGTTGCCACGCTGCTCCGTGTGACACTGAATAAGGCTTTTGGGACCTTCAGGCATGAGTTTCCACCACTGGAAGCTGCCTGGAAGCTCTTCAGCGTGGGGTGTGTCTCATCCCAGCGGCAGGTTGCCGAGCAGGGTGTGGACCTGATCGGCGGAGGCCACGGGAGGCGCATGGAGTCTGGCATGGTCCTGTGGGCACCACTGAGTTGGTTCTCTGCCTCCTGGGGATAAGGCCAAGGCAGTGCCAGGAGGATGAGTCATTGAGCTCACAGAAGCAAGAGGTCAAGTGCACCCCATAGATTCAAAAGCCACTACTGAAAATAACTTCTGTCCCAGATACGGCGGAGAACACGACGCCCCAGATTTGGAACAGCCCTGCCCTTGTCATTTTCCCTCTTGAAGACCCACATTTTTCTCACTTCATCTATTCTTTGATGGACCCCAAGTTGTAACAAAACTATGCAGTGAGGAAGTTGAAGGAGGATAACTATTCTGTGTTTTCCCAGCCACAGTACGTTTCATACTTGACCGGTATCATCGTGTGTCTGCTTGTGAAGAACCTCTCTCTGGCTCGGGAGCCCCCTGAGGACGAGCATCCCATCTGCCCCCTCCCTGGAGTGCCTTTACATCCTGACACAGGACACTTCTCCTGACAGAAAGCTCTTCAGTTCTACTCAAAAACACTCTTGTAGCCACGAAGTCCATTGGCCGATCTCTGGGAAGACACACGTGATTGGGCAGGATGGCCCTGGAAAAGGAGCAGGACGTGACTAAACCTCAGAGCTTTGGCTGACTGGCTGTGTGGACTCGGGGACTGTACTTCACCTCTGAGAATCCATTTCTTTATCTGTGACGTGTGCTATTTTAAAGGTGAAATAAGATACCATTTTTAAGGCACCTAATATATTCCTGGCCTTTTCTTCGTAATTAGGAGGATAACGACGATGATGATTAATGATTATATTCTCTGTCTCTGTCTCTGTCTCTCTCTCTCTGTCCAGGGTTCACAAACCAGGGAAAGACAGAAGATGCCTGAGTCCAGTGCCCAGTACTGTACACAGCAGAATACAGGGCACAGAGGAGGGGATCGTTCCACAGAGTAGAAAAGCATTCCAGGGGAGTCAACACGAGCTGGGACTGGAATGATGAGCAATGCTGCTGCTAGCAGAGAGGTGTGGGAAAATCATCCTGGGAGAAGAGAATAAACGTGGAACAAAGCTCAAAGACATGCGTGGTACGTCCAGGCAGTGATGAGCCGTGTCGCGTGGTTGACGTGGGGCGTGCCCAGGTAGCACCATGGGGTATGAGGCCACGTGATGGCAGGCTCTTTGTCCTGCAGACTGTATCACGAAGGCGATGGAAATCCGCTGAAGACGTGACACACCCTTTTTTGCTGCCAAGTGTGAAATGCACTTGCGGAAGGAGTAGGAAGATGCCTCTTACAAGATTCGTGGGATGGAGGGAGGGCCTGAGGCAGGGGCGTGGCCACAGGAAAGGGGGAGAAAGAAGGGGATGTCGAGGTGGGGATGGTGGCGAGGTGGGGATGGTGGCGAGGGCTCCGGAGGGAATGGAAAGGGAGGGAGGGGCGAGAAGCACAGCTACAGTTTGTAGTCTGAGCGGTGGAGAGGACGGTGACCCTCTGTGTCTTCTCGGTGGGCTAAGCCCAGCTGAGGACTGGCTCTCAGGCAGTAACTGTAGTCCCACTGCCTTTTAAGACATCAAACACCTGACGACGGAAGAGGAATACTCAGAGCAAGGATGAGCCAGCAGTAGGACCAGCAAATCAATCAGCCGCCTGACCGGTTTCTCTGATAATGAGGGTTGGTGGAGACTTGAGTTTAGTGATTTGCTTTTCTTTTTTGTTTGTTTTTAGGTTTTAAACTAGTAATGTGAGTTTGGTGTTTTATTTGAGAATATTCAATTCTGCTACAGAAAATGAGAAATCAAATGGGAGAAGTGAAACTTGTAAGATGTGCTACATAACTTATGAGACATCAGGCATAAATAAAATACGTAGACGTGCTGAACACAGAAAGGGATGGAAATGCTGGATAAACACTAAAATTGTCACTAAGCGTTCAATGCACATGAGGTATTAAAATTGTCACTGTACGTTACATATACAGGATGCATCGGAGTCACTCAATGTTTATGGAGTCTTGAGTTGGTCACACATTGGTTCCACCCATTCTAGCTCCGCAGACACTCTGCCAGACAAACTCCATAGCTGCTCATACACTCCCTGGTGAGTGGACAATTGTGACTAAGTGATTTCCTTGGTTTCCTTAGAACGCCAAGATCTAGGGTTCAACGTGTAGAAACTGAAAATACTTCTCCCGCCAAGCTTAAATTTAGGAAGAAGGGAACAAGGCCTGACCCTAATTTGCAAAACCCTTCAGCTTGCCGTGTTATCCTTCAAGGATATCATGTTTTACCTAGTGGAAGAAAAAAAAAAAAAGGTGTGTGTGTATGTAAAAATGCAAGATCCAGCTTATTTTTGTATTTTCAGGCTAATATTTAACTTTTCAGAGGAGTACACAATTTATGAATTGAACTCATTTCTATTATAATTAGACTTTATATAAATGTTCATGAGACAGTTTCTTCCTTCTCCTGGAGTATTTCTCCATTAGCCGTATCTCAGCCAGGATCCAAAGAGCACCTTTTCCAAACATGTTTTTATCCTTAAGTTACCTTCATTTACATAATGAACAAAGCTTCACGTTTGCTCCCCACAGACATTAGTTCTTCTAGATGTAATTAGTGCGAGAAAAGTCCCTTACCATTCCAGTTATTGATTTAATCAAACATGCTGCTAATCCAATATTCTCCAAATAGGATTTTGATAATTTTCCTGATGCACCTTATAATTACAGAACAAAAGACAGAAAGCAGCTGAAGATGACCTATTTCCACATGGGCCTTGCTGATCGCACAGAGCTCTGCTGGATCTGGCCGTGAAGACCCTCGACACGAAACCCTCATTTTCGACTTCTCTATGTGCAACCACAGCTGCAGAGTATCACGAGGGAAAAAGCCTTTCAGATCATCTATTCCGTTTGCCCAACACGGATCCGGAAATCATCAGCCACAACGGATACTCCTTGAAAAAAAGGCATCGTGGTGGTTAAGTCTGGGCTCTGCCGCCTGCTACCCTCACTTCTGGAAGCTTTCACATCAGCTTAAAAGAGGTTCTTGGGCTTCCCTGGTGGCGCAGTGGTTGACAGTCCGCCTGCCGATGCAGGGGACACGGGTTCGTGCCCCGGTCCGGAAAGATCCCACATGCCGCGGAGCAGCTGGGCCCGTGAGCCATGGCCGCTGAGCCTGCACGTCCGGAGCCTGTGCTCCACAGCGGGAGAGGCCACAACAGTGAGAGGTCCGCATACCGCAAAAAAAAAAAAAAAAAAAAATGGTTCTAAGTCTTACCATAAATAAGGAAATGTCATTGCAGAGAATCTAGAACACTTATTTGGTCACCTTTTCCCCTCATAACACCTGGGACCATCCTGCTGAACTGATGGTAAACAGAGATCTCATCCACCCCCATGCCCACACTTAAAGATAAGACCCAGGAATTGAGCTGTCTGTCCCAGTTCCCTCAGTTAAGACACCGGCTTCTGATTCTGAATCTGCTACCTGCTGACTCCTACCTCACTGCTCTGTTTACTAAAACATGCTGCCTCTTTCATGTTCACCTTGATGCTCGCTGCACTTGACAAAAAGAATCATTCCTCTACTGGCAAAGTGTTCCAGAAAAACCTGCAAACATCCGTCCCAGGCATCTTCCATGGGTCTTTGCCACATCTCAGGTAGCCGATTCTTGCTGTATCTCATTCGTAGTGTGAATTCATATTTATATTTACACTTACATTACACAGGCACACCTCAGAGATATTGTGGGTTTGGTTCCAGACCACCACAACAAAGGGAATATTGCAGTAAAGTGAGTCACGTAAAATTGTTGGTTCCCTCGGGCATATGAAAGTTCTGTTTACTATACTATTGTCTATTAAGTGTGTGAGAGCATTGTGTCTAAAAAACAATACACATATCTTAATTAAAAAATACTTTATTGCTAAAAAGTGCTAGCCATCCTCTGAGCCTTCAGTGAGTCCTAATAGTAACATCAAAGGTCACTGATTACAGACCCCCAGTACAAACACAATACTAATGGAAGAGTTTGAAATACTGGAAGAATTACCAAAACGCGACAGAGACATGAAGTGAGCGAATGCGGTTGGAAAAATGGCGCTGACAGACTTGCTCGATGCACGGTGGCCACAAACATTCAATTTGTAAAACAAAAAAGTAAAAAACCACAATATCTTTGAAGTGCCATCAAGCAAAGTGCAATAAAACATGGTCTGCCTACATTTACGATGGAAGTTAAAACAACGTCCTCTTTGAACACGACTGTGATTTCAAGTTAAGGCAGCAGAAGGAGGGAGAGCAGGAGGGTTGAGGTTTGGCCACCCGTCACTTTGGGTTTAGCAGCTTTGTCTTCCAAGAAGGATTCTAGACCCCAGGTCCAGCATCAAAGCAAACAAACAAACAAAAATCACCAGAACTCTAGTCCGGAATTTGGACATGAACCATCCCGGGTTATAAGGGAGTCACCACCTAGAACCGCTAAGTAGTAGAGTAGCTCTCGAGCCGAGGTGCACACCAGGCTCTGGCCAGAGATGACTTCTTGTAGAAGCCACCTTCCTATCTAGCATCTTAGTTACTCCAAGTCCGACGAAGAGAATGCAGGAGATGTCGGCTAAGATCCCTTCCAGCTTCCACCATCTCTCTCTCCTTCATGCCCAGGTTTAGATGACTAGCACTCTCCAAGCTTGAGCATCTAAAGACAGCAAGTTGGGAGAAAGAAATCTCCAAGTTTGGGGGGCATAGGGATGACGGGATGAATTTTTAAAGATCCATGATGAAGATAAGATGTCCTCAACAAGGTAGAGAAGAAGCAGAACTCAACTGCCACTGCTCTCTTTCGGGCCCAGAGAGGAATATGCTGCATGTTGGGTTACTTGGCTAAAGCCAGATACTCTGGAAAGTGATCATCTGCCCAGTCACTGAACAGTGCATGAACGACTCTGCGGCTACACTTCCCAGGCGTGACAAGACCAAGCAGTAAAAATCTGACTTAGGTCCCTGCTGAGGTTGCCTTTGGCAAAGCATAGCTGCTATCAGGCTCACCAGCTCACTTTTAATTGTAAAAGGCCAACAGCCATAGTCTACAGGACAGATCCCTGAGGACACAGCTCCAGAGCCTCTTCCAGGAGGAAAAGCTCATGCACGTAAATAAATGTCAGGGATGCGTGCAGTCGTGCATGGAGTATCGAGGTCAGCTGACCAGGGGTGGTGAAGGCCAATCACACTGGGAAGGTGGCCCAATGGCCCTGTTTTCACACTGCGGGGGCCCCTCTCTGGATCAGTTCTCTGGCTCCTGATCTACCATCTCGACCCCCGCCCCCTGCCTCCTCTCCCCTCTCTCATGCCTTCATGCACACTTTTGAGCCCTTATCTTTGTGTTCATAGGAACAAAGACTTGAGCTTCTTCCTACGAAGTAGAACTGAACTGGAATACTTCCGAAGGACAGGTGTAGCTCAGTCCGCTGCTTAGAAAGCACAGAGGTCAGAGCTGGAGCCCCTTGTAGGGTCAGGGTCCAACCAAGAACAGCCTCAGAAAGGGAATACTATCTATGTTCTTGGACAAATAGAGATCCCGACCTGGCCCATGGCAGACGACCACGCCAAGGGAAGGAACAACGTCTTCCCACCCTCACAAACAGCTGTTTCTTGTGATGTTGCAGCATCCTCACTTTTGTCTACCACCCCTCTCCCCCCAGCACAATAGGGGGGCAGAAGGAGGCAGCAAACCGCAGGCCCTGGAAACAGAGCTTGGCTGCATGGGGTCACCTGCGTCCCCTCCCCACACACAGTGGGCAGCTCAGCGAGTGATGTGCTGGGGACCTCCTCCAACGGGAGTCAAGCCCTTTTTTATGATTCCATTTCCTCATCAAAGATGGTAGTTCTTTTTCTTATCTGTACCTGAAATAAACATAATGTATTTCTGGCATAAGAAAAAAATTGTTATATTCGATGTCCCCTTTCTCTCTCTCTCTTTTTTTTTTTTTTTTTTTGCAGTACTTGGGCCTCTCACTGTTGTGGCCCCTCCCATTGCGGAGCACGGGCTCCGGACACGCAGGCTCAGCGGCCATGGCTCACGGGCTTAGCTGCTCCGCGGCATGTGGGATCCTCCCGGACCGGGGCACGAACCCGCGTCCCCTGCCTCGGCAGGCGGACTCTCAACCACTGCGCCACCAGGGAAGCCCTCGATGTCCCCTTTCTCTTGGCAAGTGCTTTCCTAAAACGTCCACAGCAATCACTGTTTTCTTAAAATGTCCACAGCGATCATTGGAATTAGCTTCTGTTTTTGGTTTTGGCTTTGAGATATTAATTTAATTGCTTTAAAACAACATAACTCAGTGCCTACCAAATGCCCAAACCGTATCAATTATCGTTGACCTGATGGTAAATATTAACATTATGTTTAACTTTTCAGCAATACAGAAAGCATTAAAAAAAAAAAAAAAAGGAGTGAAATTCCGAAGGAAAATAAGAAGAGGGGACACAACTGACTAAAGTTAATTAGTTTAAATCTAACCCCAGGATCCCAGTCTCAGAATCCCACAAGAAGCTACAGGAAAGGTAGAGAGAGTAGAAAACTTTGGGAAATATCACTTAAGGCAGCTTGGGGCTTAGACGTAAAGAAAATCAGTATGACTAGAGAGGAAAAATGGGGTTTTTTAAAATTCAAATGATAAAGTCTTCAAGGATAGCAAAATTAGTGTGTTCAGAAGACAAAGTGGAGTTGGCCTCATAAACTAGGGCATAAAAATTCTCTTTTCTATATATCCTCAATTTTTCAGCGAGCTTTGAAATATCCTAGTTCTGCACCGAATACACTGTAACCACATTTCCAGGCATAAATTCACACAGAGACTGGAGTATGTAGCAACAAGGGGGAAAAAACAGCAGAACCTTTTAAAATGTGTGCATAAAATTGCAATGCAAGTTCCTAAAAACTACACTTGTGATAATCTTGGGAACCACATCCAGAGAACATGTTTAGCTGATCTACCAAGAGGGGATCTCCTGGTCTCTTCTCTTTCCTGTCAGGGAAGGGTATACCCAAAATGTTCCTAGCCAATGAGAACCCTCTATAAGGTGACAATTGATCCTGGCTTCCCCCAAGGCCGACCGAGGTGATGTCTGTTGTCTTGACACGAATGCTAAGAACTCCCCTTTCCCCTTCCTGAGGTTCTCCATTTGGATGATAAATGATACGGTCACCTTAGTTATAGATCAATTTCCCCTCATATCAATTCAGTTTAACCTGATTTCACTGTTGGATATTTAGTCAGTCAAAATGTAAATTCTGTTTTACATCTTTTTTTGTAAACTGACAGTTTCTAGATTTGTTACCTCTCCTGAAGCCAAAAGAATTTCAAAGAAGTTGCAAATTTCTAGGTGATAGACTTCATGCCTCCCCTTCAAGTTCAATGACCCCAGACAGAAAGTGTGCCTGAATTCCTGCAGCAACGGAGTAACTGATAGCAATCAAGTCCTGCAAACCGGTGCACATTTACATCTAAGTGGAAATGAAATATGCAGGAAGCCAGTTTATGATTCTGCTCAGGAGTCTAGAGGATGACTTTTTGGTGGTCTCTTCATTCTAGGCTTTTTCCAACAGAACAAAGATCATCTCTGTTTGAATCTCTGTACTGTGAGCTCATTATGGTCTCTAGCCCCAGGCATCACTCCTGAACCCAGGAAGCAGCCACCCCTGATGCTGACGAGCAAAACAAAGTAACACTGCAAACCCATTTGTGTCCACTGGTAAAACAACCAAAGCACGTGCCCTACTGACGGTGGGTCAGAATTAGCACTTGGCTGAAAAGGCCACGCATGCTACATGGCTAGATTGGCCATTTCACGTTTATCGTTTCCTCTAGACCTGCCAGTGTGTTTCGTGCCTTCCCTCCAACGTGCGTGGCCCTTTCACGGTCCCTAGGATTCCTGCACATCATTTTCATTATGTTTTACAGTCATGCTTCTCTATAACGTGACTATAGCTTATTTAATAGAAGTAAAGCCAAGTTATAATTCCACACGTACACTGTGGCTTTGCAGTAGAATGCTCAGAAATCCAGGCAGTATATAAAGAGAGGCAAGTCAAACTCGGAAAGGACTTCTGGGAATTCGAGTTCATGTGCTCACCTGGCCCTGGTAAAGCCTCTGCCTCATTCCTGGCTCAGAGTCACCTCTGCATTAGCGTTTCTCCTCCTCACGTCCCGTCACCCTTTAGCGAACTCTAATCTGGCTCTGACGTCGACTCTTCCTGGTGAAGTGTCCGTAAGTTTTTCCTCTCAGGGTCTCCAAAGACCTCCGTGCTGCGTAACCAGTGGACCTCCAACCTCACCTGACATACCCCCTCGGTCTCCTCCGTTGGAATTTTTTTTTTTTTTTTTGCGGTACGTGGGCGTCTCACTGTTGTGGCCTCTCCCATTGCGGAGCACAGGCTCTGGACGTGCAGGCTCAGCGGCCATGGCTCACGGGCCCAGCCGCTCCACGGCATGTGGGATCTTCCCAGACCGGGGCACGAACCCGCGTCCCCTGCATCGGCAGGCGGACTCTCAACTACTGCGCCACCAGGGAAGCCCTGGAATTCTTAAGGATCCTCTTTTTATCTGCCTTTCCTTCCTAGCTGTGAGCTGTCACTACTTACCTCTGCACATTATCTATTGCTAAGTACTCCCACATTTTCTTCCTGCCTGATCTTTTCCCCCCCAGTGCCCCAGTCAGAGAGCTGACGTTGCCGCCTGGACATCTCACGGGTGCCCCAGCTCCGCAGGTACTGAGCCCTCACCCCGAGGAGCCTGTCCTTGGCTTGCTCTTCTCAGTTAGAGAAAACGGGGTCAGTATTCAACTGATCGCTCCAAGAGCAAACAACACAGACACCATCGTAATTTTTTCCCCACCACCCTGCCTGCAAACCAAATCCATCAGCAAATTCTGTATTTACTTTTGCTTTGCTTTGAGTATGTTTTGGAAACATCTACTCCTTCCTACCTGCCCCGCCAGCACCCTTGGCATTCAGAATAAAATGCTAACTCCTCGTCCGGGTCTGGATCTGGTCGCCCCTTTCAACGCTGGTGCGTCGCTGTCCCCTGTCAATCCTCCTGCCGCGGCCACGCTGGCCTTCTCACGTGTCCCATAACCAGCCTTGCACCTGCCCGTCTCTGGCTCCTTGGAGATGACTCTCTCTTGACGACGCAGCCTCCCTCCCATCTCTGTCTTCTCCCGCCTCTGGTCCCCAGCTCTTCACAGGGTCAGCAGTGTCTTCTCATCCCTTAAACCTCAGCAGAAGCATCACCCTAAGAGGGGTGTTCCCCACTGACCCCATGAAAGAGCATTTCTCCCAGCTCATCGCTCCACAACTATGTCTCCTCCTAATGATATAAAACACTGAAGACAGTGGGAGAGACAAGTAAATAACAAGCAAACAAGCAAATAAGTGAGAGGGTGCGCCCCTGAGTCCCTGGCGCCAAGCTTGGTGACCAGCACACAGACGGCACCCAGCAACGTCTGCTGGGGGAAGGCACACTTGGTCATGGGCCATTCTTCAGTTTAACCCTGATGCGTCGCGCACTGCCCTGTCTGCGGGCCGTAAGGAAAGAAGAGCCTTGGGTCTGGGACAAGGCAGCTCTGAGAAAGGAAGAAAGAAATCGATCACGCAGCCTGCTTTTGTAAAATGTCAGTTATTCTCAATGGGGAAAAATGAGCTGCATCCCTAACACTCTTAAGAGCAAATGCCTCTGTGTAAATGTTGATCAGATGTGTAAGGAAGAGTTTTAAGACTGAGCTTCAATTGAAATTAGGCTAAATCAGGCAAATTCACAGGACTGCCTCAAACAAAGCCCCGGAGTTCACTCTGAAGGAAGAAGCCGCTCTGGCTGGGAGGGGCTTGGGGTGGGGCGGGGCAGAAGCTCCACGAGCAGATAGATATTCGCTGACGTAACTGCTTGACGTGGGTCAGACACAGAAGGCTTTGTTAGGGGAGGGCGACAGCAGTTCAGTCCATTCGAGTTCATGTTCTTTGTTAACAACTGGTTTCCCCCTGAGACTCCTTCTCCTTGTTGTAAACAACCCCAGCGTGTCTGTCAGCTCAGCTCCTGGCACCTGGACGTGATGCTGATTGTTTGGAAAAAGAGCCCACGGGTCTGTCCCTGAGTGCGGCCGGCTGCTTGCTTCAGACCCACTCGATGGCTGCTGGGGGCGGGGGGAGCAGTGGAGGGGGAGAAAGCAAGGAGGGCCTGATGGTCAGAGGGGGGAGGGTATGATGGTCAGAGAGGGGCGGGTATGATGGTCAGAGGGGGGAGGGTCTGATGATCGGGGGGAGGCCCTGATGGTCGGTGGGGGGGACGGCCTGATGGTCAGGGCTCAAAGTTCATAAGCAAGACTCACAACCTAAAAGAATAGCTTTTAACAGTGGTAAAAATACATCTCTAAACGTGCTAACGGTACATTATATACCAGACACTAGAACAGTACTTCAAGATATTGTTGCTAATGATTACAGCAAATCGCTGAAGCAGGTGTCATTATCACTGCCAATGCACACGTGAAGGCATGAAAGCTCGCAGAGTCTAAGAGGCATGGCCAACGTCACTGAGCTAGAAAGCGATAGACAATTTAGCCCCACGTCTCTTTCCAATAACCTATATCTATTTTATATAATACACAGGGAGGCATATATGTTAAAAGATGTTATTTCAAGATCACATCTTATGTGTGTTGCCATCTCTTGATTTATTTTCCTTGGTTTTACATGGTTTCCGTTGCAGTTTACCCTTTAATAGGTTCTGGATCTTCAGTTCATCGAACGCTTTATGTTTCCAGGTCGTGGTCTCATCCTCCACGCCCTACAACCTGTGGTCAGTAAACAAACACACAAGTGTGAGCTGCTCTCTGCAACTCAGGGACGGTGTGGTAAAGGGTCAGTGATGGGAATAATCATTTCTAATCATCATGTTTTACTTTGGGCTCCCAGAAGGTAATTACCTTTGAGCCAACCTACACAGACACCCCGAGAGAAGTCCAGTGTCTCCTGCAGCTGTGTTCTTCCTTAGCTTTATGTGCAAATTTCTTAATTGTATTAAATGGAAAATAAGACAAAATGATATTTCAGTTGAACAGAATAGTCACATGTGGTTGTTTTCAGTAATTAGTAGAATTGTGAGAAATACAGTCAGTTGAATGGTCTCTGGGTTGATAGGTCACTTTAAATAGCGGACAGCCAAAATAATGTATGTTTATATTTGAATTTGGCATCTACATGGCTTTACAAATAGAAAAAGAAGAATTGAATTTTGTGTGTGTGTTATGTTGAGCTGACACAGCACTGGGCATATTCTGGCCTATGTTAGAAACTGTGGTCTGTTATGAATTATTACAAAATTTCTACAGAGCTCTCCACCCAACAGCAGCAGAATACACATTCCCCTCAAGCACACATGGAATATTATCCAGGACAGACCAGATGTTAGGCCACAGAACAAGTCTTAAAATACATTTTAAAAGATTAGAAGCATACAAAGTATATTTCCTGATCACAATGGAATGAATCTAGAAATCAATAACAGATGGAAAGTCATGAAACCCACACAAATATGTGGAAATTAAACAGCACACACATAAACAACCAGTAGATTAAAAGAAGAAACCGCAAGGGAAATCAAAAATACTTTGAGCTGAGTGAAAATGAAAACACAACATACCAAAACTTATGGGATGCAGTGAAAGCAGTGCTTAGAGGGAAAATCATAGCTGTGAACTATATTAAGAAAAAACATCTCAATCAGTAACCTAATATTCCACCTTAAGAAGCTCGTGAAAAAAGAGCAAAATAACCCAAAGCAAGCAGAAGGAAGGAAAGAAGAACAGAGCAAAATAAATAAAACAGAGAATAGGAAAATATTAAATTAATGAAGTCAAGAGTGGATTCTTTGAAAACCAATGAAGTTGATAAACCTTTAGCTAGACTGACCATTATGAATTTTAATTCCAGGATGACTTCCTACAACTTCCCATCAAGCTAGTGTTTCTTATGCCTACTGATTCTAATCAACCATATATTAGTCTTTTAGAAACTTATTTGATAAGGATACACTTCTGTAGTTCTTCTAAAGCACAGGGATTTCTATAGATGACGAATTTCCAGCATTACAACCAACTCTTCACTTTTTAGTTCAAGGCACTAAGTTTTAGGAAAATCTCTTCAAAAATGAACATGTACAATGTAGAAAGGAGGTTGAAGAAGGGAGACATCTTAACACGGTAGGATGCAGTGAGAGAATGGAACAAATCAAAAGTTGTATGAGTCAGAGTTCAAGTTTGGGAATGAAACTCTGAGTATTATAGAGTAATATCTATTATAGGAATTAGGCCTTCCACATTTGTGGGGGCAGACGGGGAAGTAAAGGCCTGTAGAAGGGAGCTTGAAAGCATCTGGTGGGGACCCTGGGGTCTGGCAGTTGGGAAAGAGAGCTGGATGTTGGGCAGCGAAGGGCAGACCAACTGGAGCCTTCTCGTAGCTCCACGTCTGTGTCTCATCATCTCTAACGGCTACTTCGTTTTACCTCCCAAATCTCTCACAACTTCACTTTTGGCCAACTCTAACTCAGAACCACATACACACAGAGGAAGATCTGGGAAATTCCCAACATCACAGGTTGATGCTACGACAACGCATCACAGGTAAATTACTTAATATTTCTGCATTTCCATCTCCTCACCTGTTAAAAGGCTACGAATGATATTATCTATCTCACAGCTTTGCTGTGTCACATGAGATAATATAAAACTGTAAGTGTTCACAGCTGGTTTTTATTTTAGAGGCGCTAAGTCAGAACCTGTGTGTGTATATGTTGATGGATGTGTTATAAGGTCAGATAAGGAACTGGAGCAGATCCAACTCCACTTTGAGGGCACCAAGAAGGCTTTCCTGCCTGATGTGGGATTTGTCTGGGAAACATGCATTGAACAAACCTTGGAAGAGTCCTGCCTTCTTTGCTAGCTGACGAAAGCCCCTTCTGCCCTGCTTCCCCGAACTCCCATCACTGACCCACACGTTTGGTTTGCATGAATCTCACTGGAGGGGACCAGGTCTTGGATGGCTGGCCACTACTCATCCTGATGACCACTGGCACAGGTCTCTCCCTTCACCCAGGGCAGGCATTCATGGTGTTCCCACCGTATACAACAGTACGTGTCCACGTGTCTATTAAATTGTCAAAAGTCACCCGACGCCCTCCACAAAAGGTTCTTGACCTCCACAGGCCTATTGCCCCTCCCCATTACCTGTGGACCACTAACCTTCAGGAAAGTATTCATGTATTATAAAAATACCAGTGAGCCTCTGGAAACAAGACACCCAGATTTCACAGCATCTCTGGAGACTTTCCATCCTCGGCCAAAAATCAATGCATTGTCATCTTCCTGCTGTCTCAGATGTAGAGCTGAAGACATTTCATGGAGATGCCATTTCAGATGTGAAGAAGGAAGAGATTTATAGTTGCCTGATAAACTACTTGTATCTCCTTGTTGCTTATCTGAACGTGCCAAATCTCTAAGAAGAGCTGTATGTCAGTAACAGGTGACACTAGACACACTCGCCTTATAATCACTCCCAGGTTTTGTGTTTTTCTTCCTGCCTCTCAGCTTCCATATGACATTCTTGATATTTAGACACGAGCATCTCCTCTTTGGTCCCATTATCTGTGCCAAGCTCAGTCTCATCGAGATGACTATTTTTCTCCGTATGCACGATCCCAGCAGGCTTAGCCCCTAAAGCAGACTGGCAGAGACAGGGATGTCACCTCCGTGTCTCAGTCCCAGAACTCGGCACTGGGCTCTATCAGGATGGAAAAACACGTCTATCAGGGGAGCTACGGGGCCATGCCATATTCCTCACTCGGAAACGCTGTACGGGGCTCTGCTACTTGTCTGCTCACCTGTACCTTCTACATCCTATCCAGTCTTCTCCCATCCGCCCCACTGGGCAGATCAGATTTAGCATATGCTCAGTTAATTTAAACTCATTAAACAGCAGTCTCTAGTATGAATCCCTCGAAAGCGCAAGGCGTTTGACATTCGTTTTGCAAGTCATTATGTCGCATAGTAGTGAACCGGCAGGTTCCAAGTCACACAGAACAAAGGAGAAAATAAAGGTTTGCAAGAGAAGATAAAGGGAAGGACAAAAGGAATCTGAGTCTCAACTAGAATTGAGGTAAGAGTGTTTTTGGTCCTACTTTAGTCCAAAACCTAGATTCCCTTCCCCTAAAAGACAGATAAAAACACCAATGTGCTGAGTGTGTCAACGAAATATATGAGAAGAAAAAGACAAGGGCTATAGTACTTAGTCCTTAAAAAGGAAGGATTAAAGATAGGCAAAAAGATAATTCCTTGAAGGTAATATATATGCCTCTAAGACAAAAAGCAGGGTGTCTTGTACACAGATCCTGCCAATAAATTATTTTGAGTGACCACTTGATGACTCTCATGTGAAACTGTAATCTTTATAAATTTATCTTTTATGCAATTACAGACTGTCTTAATAGATCTAGTAAATGAAATGCTTGGGAAATGAGTGGAATAAATGAAGTTTCTGACAGTCTGAGCAAGCAATCCCTGTAATGTATATTTTAGGTTAAGCATGCATTAATTCCCAGGATTCACCTTGCTGCCACAGAAAGCAAAAACCTGTGAAGAGAGGTGTTTTTGATGTCTCGGGATCTTAGGGAACCTTGAGGTCCTCATTCTGAGGAAGCCACTTCACCAACTTAAACTGAGCTGAAGAAGAAGGATTTCATTTGCCCTGGGCTCAGCCAGAGCTTGGGATTTGCTTATTTTTTTTCTTTTTTCAATTCCTACTACCTTATTTTCATAGAATTGTTCTCCAAGTTCACCTTCTCAGAAAAGAGAGAGGTCTTGAACAATTTTGATATCTGGATAAACAAAAGCTTGGCTGGATTAATAAGTAAGTAAACAAAAAGTCAAGAGAGATGGATCAGAAATGATGCGAGAAGAAACCACTGCTTTATAAAGGTGGGCTCGTCCAACAGTTCAAGAGAGGTTGAGATGAAGGGCTGTTTGAATCTCAAACAAACACGGAGAAGATAATTCTCAGACATCTGCTGAAGCACAAATGCCTCAGGTTTTGTTTTATTGAGAAAAGTACAAGTGGAACCGGTTGCTTCTCAGTTGACTTTCGGAAGAATTAGCAAATCTAATCATAAATGAATTGCTTCAGGTCAAATTTACCGAGAGGCCCCTGTGGAGCAGCAGAGGCCAGAACGTGGATGCTTCGCGTCCCTTCAACAAGGGAACAGGGACCCTGATTTTTAAAGGCCAACCAGAAATACGTAGTTTGAATCAAGTACTTTATGCATTCTTTTGCAAAACAAAGTTGAATATATAGGTTTTATTCAAGAGAGTAAATACCCATGCATCCATCCATCCGTCCGTCTGTCCATCTATCCATCCATGTGTCTATTTATTCAACCATTATTTATTAAATTCTTATTTGGATGAGAATTTTTTGAAAATTTAACTATAGTTGATTTTTTACCACCAGTGTAGGAGGGTTCCCTCTTCTAGAGGAGAAAATTTAAATGAAGCAAAAGACAGTCCCATTTATTTATTTATCCATCCATCCATTCATTCATTCATTCTAATTTTCGGCTGTGTTGGGTCTTCGTTGCTGCACGCGGGCCTTCTCTAGTTGTGGCAAGCGGGGGCTACTCTTCATTGTGCAGCACGGGCTCTAGGCGCGCAGGCTTCAGTAGTTGTGGCACGTGGGCTCCAGCAGTTGTGGCTCGCGGGCTCTAAACTGCAGGCTCAGTAGTTGTGGCGCACGGGCTTAGTTGCTCCGCGGCATGTGGGATCTTCCCGGACCGGGGCACGAACCCGCGTCCCCTGCATCGGCAGGCGGACTCTCAACCACTGCGCCACCACGGAAGCCCCATGGGGAGTTTTTGTTTGTTTGTTTGTTTTTTGTTTTGTTTTGTTCTGCGGTACGCGGGCCTCCCACCGCTGTGGCCTCTCCCGTTGCGGAGCACAGGCTCCGGATGCGCAGGCTCAGCGGCCATGGCTCACGGGCCCAGCCGCTCCGTGGCATGTGGGATCTTCCCGGACCAGGGCACGAACCCGCGTCCCCTGCATCGGCAGGCGGACTCTCGACCGCCGCGCCACCACGGAAGCCCCATGGGGAGTTTTTGAAGCTCACTGGGAGCTGTGAGCTTCCACGGTGTGGTCTTCCACGGTCTCCTCCTTCCTCTACCTCAACAACTGAACGGAAGTTTTATTATTATGTGTCGAGCTCTCGATCTCATTTGATCTTTATAATACCCCTGTGGCGTAGGCACTGTTATCCCATTTTGCAGATAACCAAAGTGAGATTCAGAAAGTTTACGTAACTCGCTCAAGGGAACTCAGCTGGTGCTGACAACAGGGTCAGGATCATCTGAAAGGGACGGTCCTGCTGCGGATAACTGAGAGTTTGCCGTGAATCTGGAAATGGTCTGGCATTTGTTGAGACCTGGTAGTGCGTCCAGGGCTATGCTAAACGAGACCCCGGCAGGAGCACCTCGTTACTGGCCAGAGAGAGAAACGATCCGAGTGCCTCTTCCAGGAGTGCAACTCTTGCACAATATTCTCACAGAGTATTTTGTGAAGATCAGAAAGTTTATAGGAACTTTCCCCAACACTTACTGAAGGATTCCTTTTATCTATTGACGATGCATTCCTTGCTAAAAAGCATCACAGATTTCTTCATTCTTCCTTTGTTGACAACGTCATGTTTGATTTAAATTCATCAGCTGGTTGGTCTCTCTTTGACAGCAAGTTCCCCGGTGCCTGATGGGAATTATGATGTAAATGTTGGCGACGGTTTCATTGTGACACTTGAGAGATACTGTCCACATTGTGTACGTCCCAGGCGCATTTCAGTTCAAGGATGTTGGACATTTCTAATTACTCCATCTTTGAGCATCCTTCCCAGCCTCTGTGATGCATTAATGGCCAACACGCAAGGAGAATTTTTCGGAGTAGAGGAGGGTAAATTGGAAAACATGGGTTCTTTCACCCAATCCCTGCCTATCTGGGTCTCAATGAAATTTCAGCGAAACTTTTTAAAAAAATTAGAAATATATGTGTTTCCCCATTTTTCTGTTAAGGAAAAGGATCCTGTCTTATGCCTAAACATATTTTAATGATGTAGGAAACTTCCCCTTAATTATACAACCTGCCTGCCATCAACACAGTATCCGTGTGGTGTTAGTCATATGCTCCCATCTTGACACTCCTTGGAGATTTTCTTTAGTTATATTTAGGTGAGATTTTATGGTCCAGTGTGAGGACAAAGAAAAACAGATCAGAAGAGACATCTAATTTCACCAACTAAATCGTGCTTGCAAACAAACAAAAAACATACCTGCTTGTTGTTATTTTTACTGTCCCCTCTGGCACTACCCAGACAAGAAAATAACTGAAATAAGTACTTTTCACCAGCCACTGGCATAAATCATGATTCGCTCTGACAGATGCCTCAGCAGTATAAACACCTGTGATAATAATCATCTTGGCTAATGTTTCTTGAGTGAGTATTGTGTGCCGGGCACGATTAGAAGAGCCTGGCATAGGTTTTCTTGTTTGAGGCTCACAGAGTGGTTACAAGCCAGACACAATTCTCAGCCTGCGTTACAGGTGAGGGCACCGAGTCAGAGCAGGGGGAAGCAGTTGGGCCAATGAGCTCTCCTACCAATTCAGCTCAATTCCGCTGGCCTGCTCTCCACTCCCTGGAGCCCTGCAGGTCTGATGGGAGAGCCCTGCTCAAAAAACGTGCTCAGCTCCGCCGGTGATGGAGCTGACGATCACTGCACATCACAGCCAACTCAAGTGCCTGCCCCTCCAACGGAGCCTCATACACTGTCCAACCCCTTTCTCCTGGACCCATCCAAATTCTGTTTTCACACTTGGAACCCCCATTCTGAACGGGATGGATCTCCTGGCCCAAACAGCAGCTCTCTCAAATGGCCACCCCCCTCCACCCCTCCTCACTCTTCTCTTGCTCTCCTTTATCCTAAAACTGCTCTCCCCAAGCCCTCCAGCCCACAGTGATCTCCCACTTTCTCTGGTTGCTTCTCCCTCTATCCAGACTCAGATGCCCCAGACCCTGAAAGGTTTTGTGTTTTTTTTAACATCTTTATTGGAGTATAATTGCTTTACAATGGTGTGTTAGTTTCTGCTTTATAGCAAAGTGAATCAGTTATACGTACACATATGTTCCCATATCTCTTCCCTCCTGCGTCTCCCTCCCTCCCACCCTCCCTATCCCACCCCTCCAGGCGGTCACAAAGCACCAAGCTGATCTTTTCTAACTTTGAATAGAATAGCAATCTCCAGACCCTGGGGCCATGTCTATCTGCTCCACCACCTCCAGACTATGGAGATCTCCCTACCTTTTCCTCCTGGGGGGATGAGATTAACAGTGGAACCTTCCAAGAATCACTTACATAGAAGTCAAGACCGGCTATTCCTGTGGAAACCCCGCTCAACACCGCCAAAGCCCCACCACTCTTTGGCCCACCCCGTGTATTATGGACACGCACCCTCTCTCCTCTCAGGTTGTGCACGTTTATGAGAAGGGCCTGACGCCCCATCGTGGTTTTCTCTCCCCTTTTCTGTCCTTGTCGACCTGCCGGTCTCTGGCTATTACTGCACATCCACATGGTAAGCAAACACCAGATTCAAGGGACAGCAGAGCTTCCTTCCTGACGGCCCAATCGGCAGAGAGATTCACCCGTGGAGTTTTCTGTTTCAGGTAACTCAACCCCTCGGTAGATACGAGGTAGGCACCTCGTCTCCGTGCTGCCCGCAGCTGCACTAGGTGAGCTGAGTTGGCACCCAAGAGCACAGACACTTGAGTTGCATTGAATTGAAGAAACTCACTGAATTGAATATTTCTGCATCTGAAACCTCAAGGGGAGCGCGACAGGATGCAAACCTGGTCCCCCCTCCCCACCCACGTGGAGCCTGAAAACCACACTTGATAAACGCACAGCTTTAGAAAGCCGGCAAAACAGAGCTTCCAACCCTCCTACTTTGACTTCTTTGATCACTTACACTTCTCTTTAGAGCCATGTGAAACCTTCTGGTCAATTTTTGTCGAAGCATTAAATGCTGTGTTTTACCTTTTGTGAAGCCCACTTCTCCCCATCACAGTTTCAGGTCACGCTCTCACCCTCCCTTGGCGTGGACCCTCCAGGTATCTGAGGCTACTGGTCTTGCAGACCACCCCCCCATCCCCATGAGGATCCTGAGCTCTGAAGGGTCCCCTCTCCTTGTTCTGCCATCAAAACATGGCCATCAGGGCCTCAATCCTCCGGCGGTTCAGCGTCCTGATGGCTGACAATGGGTGGTTAATCAAATCAATTAATTCCGACCATCTTTACACTCTAAGAAGAATAACTTCCTACCAGAGATAAAACGTGCATACCACCAATAAAGCTTTGCAGGCAACTTAAAAAAAATTATGTTGGTTAAAAAAACATTTAGAAAAGTAGACAGCACAGTCGGGCATAATTAATTTTCCTATTCCCGTCATCCAGATTGTGACAACTGTTCCTCATTTTGCACATTACCCTTTACCCACTTTAAAAATGATTTCAAGTGAAAACATTAGGACATCTTCCCTGTAAACAGTTTAGCACGCATCTTAAAAAAATCCGTGTGGGGCAACTCTTAAGAATGGAGACCCTGGGCTTCCCTGGTGGCGCAGTGGTTGAGAGTCCTCCTGCCGATGCAGGGGACGCGGGTTCGTGCCCCGGTCCGGGAGGATCCCACATGCCGCGGAGCGGCTGGGCCCGTCAGCCATGGCCGCTGAGCCTGCGTGTCCGGAGCCTGTGCTCCGCAACGGGAGAGGCCACAACAGTGAGAGGCCCGCGTACGGCAAAAAAAAAAAAAAAAAAAAAAAAAAATGGAGACCCTAAGCCCTGTATATTTTGCCATATAACTAATTTAAAACATTTCACACTTCTAAAAAATGAGTATAATTTCTGAATGTCATCTAACTCTCACCCAAGAACTTCCCTAATTATTCAAGAATGGCTTTGTGGAGCTGGTGTGTATGCATAAGGATTTAACCAAGGCTCACGTGTTGCCCTTGTGGCTATGTGTGTTCTAATTGAGAATGTGCCCACCCTAGGGGCTCCCAACCCCCCAGCACATCACGGGGCTGTGGAAGAGAACAGGCCAGCTGTCTACCTGTGGATTCTTCTGCTTGTCTCCTCCTGGTGTCCGTGTCGATACCCTGTATCCACATCTCCTAAGAACTGAAAGTGAGACCTAACAGCTTGAATTACGTTCAGCTTAGACTCTGTCCCTTCTTGGCACGTGTGATGCTGGCCCCTTCATGCCGCATCACAGAATCTGGTTGTCCTGCTGTTGGGAATGTGACGATGGATAACTGGGTCAAGGTGGTGATGGTCAGCTCTCTCCGGCAGAAGCTCACCCTTCTGCCCCTGCACCCAGCAAGTGAGCCCTAGGGTGATGCTGTAGCGCCATGTAAACACCCTGATCTGCTCTTTTTATATCCATACGTGACATTCGTCTAAATCAATTGTTTTAGTAAAGGCTCCTACGTTGTACATGCAAGGAAACAAGGGCTCAGAGAGAACTGTTGGGCCATTTGGAGAACTGGTGACCGAGTCGGATGGGCAGTGGGCAGGCTGGCCTGCAGTTGGGGGAGGAGGGAGGACGTGCCCATCTCTGGCTCTATCCCAGGCCCATGGAAGTCTTGAGTGTCCTGAAAGAGTGAAGGCACCCCACCACCCCCGGGGTCTCATGAATCTTCCCCACAGCAAGCTGGCCTGCGGACCGCAGAAGAAGGGCTGAGGTGCGCGGTGCCCCTGATGAGTTTGGGAGAATACAGATCCGCAGGAGAAGGGCTGAGGTGCGCGGTGCCCCTGATGAGTTTGGGAGAATACAGATCCGCAGGAGAAGGGCTGAGGTGCGCGGTGCCCCTGATGACTTTGGGAGAATACAGATCCGCAGGAGAAGGGCTGAGGTGCGCGGTGCCCCTGATGACTTTGGGAGAATACAGATCCGCAGGAGAAGGGCTGAGGTGCGCGGTGCCCCTGATGACTTTGGGAGAATACAGATCCGCAGGAGAAGGGCTGAGGTGCGCGGTGCCCCTGATGACTTTGGGAGAATACATGTCTTTATTTTCCTTTGCCTTTCATTGCTCAGCCCTCATGAATTATTTATTTGTTATTAAGTTCAACTGAATGAGATTTCAAAGGTAATGAAAACCACTGAAGTTCAAATGAAATCAAATTATCACTACGAGCGCCAGTGGGTGTTGGAGGGCATGGTAACTCTGCCTGATTTTGTGAAGGGCCTTCAGGTGGGTTTTCTGAGCCTGGGTCTAGGATGTCACCAGGCGTGGAAGGTCCCCGCTCAGCGTCGGGATCACAGATCCCCGGAGCCGGAGCATCTCCGTACCAGAGCCTGGCACTACGTCTGGCTTCCTGCCCCCAGGCCTGAATGCCACCAAGAAAGCACCAGCCCCTGCTTCGTCACACATGCTACCAAGGTGCGTGCCCCCAATCTCCACATCCATTCTTACAGCAGAGCCAACTCCAGGGCTCCCCTGTTCCCATGTTGAGTCTGTGCTCACAGACTCTCCTCTCCAGGCCCCTGACGCGGCCCCTGCATCCACCCCCTCCCCTGCACCCGTTCCCCCCCATCCACACCAGCCTCATGTCCATCCCATCGGTGGTCCAGAGGTCCAGGTCCCCTGCAGGTAAAGCGTTCACCTCTCCCTGGGTGACAGGCTGGTTCCGTCTTACCCTTTGGTCTCGGTTCATGGGGCATCTTCTCGGAGAAGGGACCTCCCAACCGCCCTCCCCCTCCAATCAAAGGGCTTTCCCACCCAAAGTCACTCTTCAGGCACCTGCTGAAAGTCACCATCACTTGATCGTTACTTTTCTCTCATTCATCTCCCACCTCCTACGGCGACGGGAACACAAACTGAACGAATGACTAGGGAATCACCAGCACCCAGCCCGCTACAGGGAACACAGCAGGATGCCTCCAAGATTATACGTCGTATAAGAAGGTCAAAGAAAAGGACTCTGCGGAGTAGGAAGAGCTCCGTGTCGGGGGCCCCCGACACCGCTCAGGGCTTGGTCCTCACGGCCGACGCTAAGAGGTGGCTATAGGGCAGAAGCACACATGACGCTGGGGTTTTGTTCTTCCCTTTGTGGCAATGACCACAATGGTTAATATATGTTTAATGGTGTTTGTTTGACCTTTAGCCAGAATACAGATCACATCTGTCCTGTCCACCCCTGAAAAGCCACCGTCCAGCAGCGTGTTCAATAAACGCACACCGAGGAGGTGATGCCTCTCGAACCCTAAAAAGCAGCTGGAGATACAGAGCAGACCAGTCTCTCTGTTCCTGTTCTGAAGGGAGTGAGCCCCTACCAGGGAAGACAGACCGGCATAAAAACACGACTTGTACAACAGAAACAGCTTAAAGGGTGATATGCTCTGGGAGCAAAGGAGGAACTCCCTGATTGAGCCTGGGTTGCTCACGATGTTTTCTGAACGAAATTATCTCCGAGTGAGTCCCAAGGACGGGCAAACACAGAGTGAGATGTTCCCATCTCTCTTCTTCAGGGGCAGCACAAATGGAACGTGCAGAGGCACAGACCCGCGGGAACTTCGGATGTTCGGGGGTGTATGGGATCGATAGGTTATAGCTGGATCTCCAGGTGCCTGTGAGGGAGGGGCGAAGGTAACATCGGAAAGGGAGTCGGCCACATGCCGAAGAACAAAGGGCCTGTGGTGAGCAATGAGGACTCATCCTGGAGACTCAGCCTCTGGAAACTATGAGTGCAGAGGACCTCAACCTAGGACCTGGTCTTTGCTGGGCTGTCCTGAGCAAGGGCTGAGTGTCGCTCGTAGGCACGCCCCTGTCGCACTGAATCAGAGCTGAGGCCCAGCCACTGACGGACTGGCCAGGACCGGGACGCCCAGAGGTAGAGGCTCCTTTGCTTAGATCCCCTCTCGCATTGGATTTTCTGGCCAACCGTCTCCGTGTGAATGACCAAACAAGGAGGGGGCAGTGACCCATCACCTGGGCCTCACTCCCCGACTTGCCTTCTTTTATACAAGTACTTCTGACTCATTAGATCATTCGTCAGGGAAGAAGGGTGATCTTCTTTTGGGTGTTTATCCCCATTCTTGATTATGCTTGGAATGCATTATTCATAGGTTAAGAGCTACAACAGATAAATATAGAATATACATATAAATATAGAAGCAGATAAATGTCCAGCAGGGACCCGGAGGCATCTGTAAAAGCAGAAAGATCCCTGAGGAAAGTCCCAAATGCGCCCCCTATCAAAGCCGCCAAATAAA
The DNA here is from genome assembly GCF_963455315.2 of Globicephala melas. Classification (NCBI taxonomy): domain Eukaryota; kingdom Metazoa; phylum Chordata; class Mammalia; order Artiodactyla; family Delphinidae; genus Globicephala; species Globicephala melas. Next base: position 3,718,078 of record NC_083322.1, read on the forward strand.
TTCACGGTAGCAGCCTGTTCCAGAGGTCACAGGAGCTTTGAAATGTGAATACTGTGCCTTCAGAGTCATCACAACACACTCACTGGTGTCACTAAAGCAGGTTCCCCCCCGGGCACCGCACCTGACTTTGACAGAATGTGGAAGGAAGAGCTCATTATTCCTCCCCGGCCACACATCATGCGTGTCCAATTTTCCCAGCCACTGACAAGTGATCTCCATAAAATATGACTAAATTGTCCAGGAAGCAACATTTCTCAAGGTCTAGCCGACAGATATCAAGAAAACACAACCCCTTCCTTGCCCTTCCAGCCAGGTGCCTTTTCGAACGGTCACCCATCAGCTGGAGTGATGGAAATCCATGCGGAGGGGCAGACCCAGCATGAGGAAACTGTGATTCTAGGAAGGCAAGGCAATATGGAATCTCTAAGGCCACATGGTCGTGTAGGGGCCAACGGAGGGACAAACAGGACGGTCAATGCACTGGGCAAGCAACATACTGAAACTCAGAGAGGAAGGAGGCGGGGTGGTGGGAGCTCTGCAAACCCCAGGATGAGAGGCAAGATGATTAAATCCCCGGCATTACAAACGCTTCCCCCATATGGTCAATTAGGTCCTCATGCAGATGTTTACGGAGTGAATGAGTGAATGAATGAATGGGTAAGCAGCAGGGTGAGAACCAAAGTGTTCAAATTCTTTACACACAGCTCCCAAGCAATGTCCCAATCATGAACTCTAACGACATCTTCTGACCGCACATTTCTGGCCTTTGTTATACAGCAACCGTTGCTGATCACTGTCTTATCTGCTTTGCCCTCGTCCTTTTGCTCTTACATCCTCCCATCTAAGCATCTCGTTTTGTTTAATTCTTCTCCTTCCACTGTTTGGAGTTATACCTGTGTGTGCTGAAAGAAAAGAAAAGGAAAGAAGGAAGGAGCAGAGGACGGGGTGGGAGGGAAGAGAGAAGAAGAGAAAGAATGAAGTTACTAATACGTCCTGAGCTCCGGCTGGGCAGGAACACAAAAAGGCAGTTTTGTTCTTTTTGATTTTTCTGGACCACATAGAAAACTATGCAGACTTTTTTTTTTTTTTTGCAGGACGCAGGCCTCTCACTGTCGTGGCCTCTCCCGTTGCGGAGCACAGGCTCCGGACGCGCAGGCTCAGCGGCCATGGCTCACGGGCCCAGCCGCTCCGCGGCACGTGGGATCCTCCCGGACCGGGGCACGAACCCGTGTCCCCTGCATCGGCAGGCGGACTCTCCACCACTGCGCCACCAGGGAAGCCCCTACGCAGACAATTCTTAATACAGAGTTATGTGTTGTGGTAGAAATAAGCACAGGATGTTACTGGGCTCACAGGATGAACAATTAATCTGAATTCGAAGTGCCAGAGGAAGGAAAGGACACCCAAACTGAGACCTGAAGGATGGGCAGGATGTGCCTTGTGATGGGGAAGGGTAGGCGGAGATTCAGCTAAGCAGCCAGGGGGTACAAAGACCCAGCGACAAGAGATGGCTGAAGGTGTGCAAGGCAGGAGAGGTAAACACGCAAGCGCCCATAACACAACCAGACATGCTCTCACAAGGATGACTACAGTGCTGCAGAACCAACAAGGGTAGACCAGGGATGGGTCCTGATGGAGGGCCAAGCACAAGGCGGAAAGGTAGCAGGAGCCATGGTGGGCTTCGCGGAGGCTGGAGATGCTGTGTGCTGAAGACCCAGCAGGCTTCCTGTCAACCAGTGAGCAGAGGCAGGAGGGAAAGTCCGTGTCAGAGAAAGCAGATAATCGTCAACAGAGAAACAAAGGCTTGTCTTGCCTGCTCTGCCTCGGAATCCCACCGACGGGGTCTCAAGTCACTTGCTGGGTGTGCTGAGTGATGAGGCTGTGAAGGGACACTGGGGCCAGATAGAGGATGACCACTAGACCACTCCAGGGAACGCAAGGTGATTCTGTCACCAAACGGCAACTGCTAAAAGTCTAGTCTGATTTAGTTGAAACGTTCCCCTGAAATCTAGACTCATCCGCTGACATGAAGACTCAACAGTGTCTCAGAAATGCACAGTCCCAAACCTACCCCCAAACCTGGTCCTGCCACAGTGTCCTCATCTCAGAAAACGGCAATTCCATACTTCCAGGGCCACAGCCAAAAACATGACTTCTATATTCCCTCGGACCCCTCCCCCCACCCCATGGAGTCTGTCAGCAAATCTTGGCAAGTTTAGCTACAAAATTTATCCTCAGTACGGCCACTGCCAAAACCCTGGGCAAGTCACCACCAAATCTTGCCTAGATTCCTAACCATCACCCTTCTCCCAGGGTACCAGAGGGATCTTAGTAAATACTTGTCAGATTAGATCCCTCTTCCCTCCCACTCTGCAGCAGCTGCTGATTCACTCTGGTTAAAGCCAAATTCCTTAAATAATGGCCCAAAAGACATGACCTGATCAGGATCCTCCTCGTGCCCCTGACCTTCATCCAGCCATGATGGCCTCCTTGATGTTCTTGTAATAGAACAGACCCTGCTGGCCTCAGGACCTTTGCACATGCTCTGCTCTATTCTTGGAAGTGTCTCCCCTCATGGAGCCCATGGTTTGCTCTCTTGCTTTATTCCGCTCTTCGGGCAAATGTCAGCTTCTCAGTGTGACTTCCTTGGCCAAACTTTTTATAATTTTGAGCCATGCCTCTCAAACCCCCTATATTCTTTCCTTATTTTTTTCCTTAGAATGCATCACCAGATAATATACAATAATTTTTACTGAATTACTTTTTTGTTTCTTTGTTTTTTGGTTTCTACCTATTAGACTATAAGCCCAATGAAGGCAAGGATTTTGGTTGTTCACTGCTGTACCCAAGCGATTAATGTGGTGTCTGGCACATACTTAGGACTCAGTATTTACTGATGAATAAACGGCTTCTTTTATTGCTAACATAAGTTGATATTGCTATAATTTGTAGACAGGCAGATAATGGAGTAGATTGTTTTCCATTCTCCTCTGAGTCAAATAAGCCCCTCCCTTACAGGCAGCAAACTTCTACTTTATTTCACTGGATATACATGTTACTCTGTGCAAATACGTGTTTCTGTTTCGCCGTTCTCCCTAATCATCGTAACTCTTTCATCTATATCGGTATATTAGAACGAGTGCTGATGTAAGTGTTTGCAAAGCAAACCTAAAAGCTGTTTACAGTTTCTCTCTATACGTCCAGCCTTGCATGATTTACTGTCCGAGTACAGAATGAGTTTAGAGGCTTGTTTTGTTTATACACATGCTGAGAAGTGGACAAGTTTACTGGTGCAAGTGGCATTACCAATTCCCTGTGAGGAAAAGCTAAGGAACTATATACATCACTGCCCAATGAAGCAGCCTAGCGGTGGTTCCCATGACAGGGCCGACCTTCTCCTTCTCCTTCTTGAGCTGGATGGTGAGATGCAGGTGAACTACAGACATCTGCTGTCTTTCTACCCTCAGCATCGCAAAGACGGAGGAGACCCATGCTGTGGTAAACTGAGCCGCTCTTCCTGGAGCCGAGAGGAAGCCCTAAGCGAGAGGTAGGCAGCGCCCCCTAGAGGTGTGTCCCCAGAACACGGTACGTTAGCAAGGCCACGTCTGTGTTACTGCTCAGAACCCCATCAGACACCAGCACCTCGAACAACTTACCTAAACTTCAGTCCTGCTTAACTGAACCTCCTGAAACTTCGTGGTGATTTTAAAAGTATGACCACCAATTCTCTGAGATCTCTCCTTTCAAGGGGTGGCGACTTGTGTGTGGCCTGGAGCTTGTGACTTCTTTCCAATGAATAAAGACAAGTGACCGAGAACAACTTTGGGGACGAGGTCATCAAAAAGCACTGCACTTCTGTCTTGGTCAGTCTCTCCCCTCGTCCCCCTCCCCTCTCTCCGATCTCTTATCCTGGAAGAAGCCAGATGCCACGTCATGAGGAAGGGCCCACGTGATCCCCAACGGAGGCCCCCTGATGACAGCCATGTGGATGGGCTTAAAACGGGGATTCCCCCCACCCGGGATCCCCCCACCCACCCCAGTCGGGCCTTCAGAATATACTGCCCATCCAGCATCTGGGCTGTTCGCTCCTCCCAGCTAAACTTTCAAATTCCTGGTCTCCAGACACTGTGAAAGAATAAATGCTTGTTTTTTTTAAGTAACTAAGTACTGGGGTAATTTGTCACAGATCCGTGACTATCTAACTCAATCTTCAAATAGAGATAGTGCTATATTTTAAAAACATAATCATTCTGCTAAGCACAATCATCTAGTTCACAGAGGAACTTGATTGGTGCATTAAATACAGTTTTATATTTCAAAGTTTAGCGAGCACGTCCTGGGCCGGAAGCATCCTGCTAAGGCAGCCTGGCGCTATGGAGTTGACCTGCATGTGGTCCTGCGCCCAAAGTGCTTACAACAGAGCAGGAGAGTAGAGATGTGCCTCTGCACAGGGCTTTCTGGATAAATGACTGCAGTTCTCACTGCTGTTCTGTTGCTGCTGTCAGACACACCCCTTCTCTCCCGGGAGACCAAAGTGAGCCCACCTCTGCAGGTGTCTTTAGGGTGGGAGCTCGTGAGAGGCCTGCTAGGAGGCTGAGCGGCTGTCTGCAAGTGGGGAATGACTGGCTGGTTCCAGGGAAGTGTACCTGGAGCCAACAGAGGGCCATGAAGGGAAGGGTCACATCACGTGGAAAATGGACAAGACTCCTAAGAGGCCAGAGGGGAAAGGTCTGGCATTCCCTGGGGCGAGCCACGGATGTGGAGGCCTGTAGCTGTGGTAGAATCATCATCTCTGGACCCACCCCATCACTTCCACCCAAGGAGGGCGGCGTACTGTGAGACCCTCACGAACCATCACATCCTCTCAGAGGTGACCTGCTTCCCAAGCCAGTCTTGCCATAGAACCATAACTACTAATACCTGCTTGTTTGTCTTTTCAATTAAGTATGTTGGGGTTCTTTGGGGGGGGGTTATAAATGTAACTGATGCTTATCGTGAAGTATCTGTAAGAACACAGAATAAAATAGAATTACTATTTAATCATAATCTCACCCTCAGGGACAGCCAGTATCAGAGAGTCACTATGTTATTTTTTCCCAGTATTTTTACGATATTTGGACTCTATATCTAGCTTCAGATTCTATTTCCCCACTGTTTTCACTGACTGTTGTAATATAGAGATTTTCTTCTGTAATGAACAATGCTTCCAAAATGTGATTTTAAGGATGACATAATATTTTATGATATGGATAGAGCACAAATACCAAGGGTTACCGTATTTTCCTTTGAAATCCACCAAGCGCAAATGATTGCCCCGTAGTAATTCACCCACGTTAACGATTTCATTTTGCCAACTTGCTTAACAGATACACAGATATTCTTATATAAACACCCGATGTTGGTGTTCAATTCTCATCATTTTCTAGAACTAGAAGTACCGGGTCAATAATCAGAGAACCTGATCAAGTCATTCAAGTCTCTGGGAATTTTTCTTTTCTGTCAAAGGTGGGTATGAAATGATTTATAACTTTTCACTCAAATACATACAACTGAATTGATCTCATGGTGCATAAATTTCCGTGCACACAAAATGGCACAGAGAGGCTTTGACCCAAATCCCTTTCACTTTCCACCACACCCCTGCCTTCTCGTTCTATTTAATATACGTGTCATTAAAGGTCTCTGGAGAAGCTTTAACTATCACCTCTGACTTCAGAACAACCTCCGCCGTAACCAGGGAAACCTCAAGCAGCATCCCGAGGCAGTCGGGGGTTCCACCTGTCTGCACTCACCCTGACCCTAACCTGGGAAGCAGGGGACTGGTCCAGGGGATGTACTGCTGGGGTGAGTCACTCCCAGCCTCCCTGGTAAATCTGCTTCCACGTGCTGTTCTCTAACCATCTCTCTCCTCTGTTGCTGAATACAACCTGCCACTACAGCGGACCTTTCGGACGGAGCCAGACACACCAGAGAAAAACAGAGCATCATCAGAGGGGTTCGGGGACAGGCGAGGGCTGCCTTCCAGGAAAAGACGTTGTGAGGAGCCCTTATTTCCCCTCAAGGTAGTGTCTCTTACTTTGGCTCCTATCAAGTTGGGGGTTTCTTGGAGGACAGGTGACCACACAGGTGCTGAGTGTTCCCCTTCTACTGTTTTTCTATTATTTAATGAGAATTGATTATGAATTTGAAAAAATATATATATTATTAAAGAACAAAGAGGCTGTTCTTTGCTCTGATTCTCCAAGTGGAGAATCTCGCCAAGTGGAGAGATTCAAAAGTAAAAGGTTGGTGAGCCCCCCTCACTCAGGATGCGTTTCAATCTTGCGCCATCACTCCTGGCAAGCTGTTATGGAAAAGCCTTCTTACCAGATGATACGTCCTGAATTTCTGCCGTAGGCTCAGGTAACGAAGGCATATCCCACACCCATGAGAAAGTGTGGACCTTAGATTCCAAAGCCCTGTTCCCGACTCTGGTCTTGGGTGTGTGATTTAAGCAGTGGGGGCCTTGGTTTCCTCACCCACAGATTTGCAACATGGGAGTTATCTTTAGACTCGCAGAGATGAATGAACGTCTAAATCACTTAATGCCACGCCTGACACATGAAAGGCCAGTTCTCTCCCCTCCACGGGGAGAGACGACAGACACAGGCCAGTCCTGGGCCAGCTCACTCTCACTGGAATTGTGTTTCCATCAGAACGGACTCAGAATGGAGCTGCCCTTGAAGTCCTGGCGGATTTCGACAGGTCAAGAGAGGTGAGGGAGTCCTCTCTGAGGGAGGAAGGATGCCCTATTGAACAGAGGTCCCTGTGGGTGAGGTTGTGAGGACATCACCCTCATGGGTCCTGCCACCAACTCACCCTCAACCAGGAGGTCCCCTGCAGGAAGGCCACAGGCTGGGTCGCACGGCATCTCCCTGCCTGGTGGCGTGGCTGGTGTGGGTGTCAGAGGTCAGCCACACGGGGATACTGCTGACCCCAGAAGATGACCTTGACAAAGTCCCACCCACAAGCACCTTGTCTGCTTCCCCCAGGGGACGGTACAGCACCAGGATTTCACACCCCCTCCAGCTCTACCGAGTCCTCTCAGCCACACCCCCTTCTCCACAGCCCCGAGATCATTATAAAAATAATTCACAACACAGAGCCCAAATCCTTATTTCCGGATAACACGAGCAGAAACACACAGCTTTCCTGAGAACCGAACTGAGCCCCACCGACTGTGCAATACGACAGCAAGTCAGGGGAAATCGCACGTGAGCAGAAAACCCTTCCGGGCCGACACCTCCTCCAGAAGAAGTCACCTGCCTGCAGGGCAACCGTCTGGCTGAGCTGCATTTTGATGGCAACGTCCCCCTCGGCCCTCCCCAGCTTAAATCAAGGTTTATGGATCTGTATTCTAAAACATTCCAGGAAAATGCACACTAACAGGCCAGAGAATGACCCTGCATCTATCATGATGCAAATGGCCCATTCCTCAAGGAGGACTCCTCTCAAGGGATTATATATAGGTATATAAATACAAAGACTTATCTTATATACAGGTTTATATATATAAATTATATATAGCTAGATATTATCTATATAGCTAGATATTATATATATAATTGTTCTGTCTTTTCAACATTCTCATCCCCAGAATCTCATTTTCCAGACCTAGAAACTGCTTGGGATAAACTCATTCTTTCCTGCCAAGAGGAATGAAAGGAAATGACCTTGGCCAAAGCATGAAGAGCACTTTAATATGAAACACAATGAGATGGGAAAAATTGAGCTAGGAGTTAGGAGGGTCTCATGCTACCCAGCTGTGTGAATTTAGGCCAATGACATAAAAAATCAGAGCTACAAACTTCCTCACCTCTAAAATAAAGGAGATTAAACTTTAGTGTGTACCTCAGTTTCGCCATCCGTTAAACGGGGACAGTTATATCTAATTCACAGGATTGTCATTAATTGTCATTAACGAGAGTAATCCATGCAGAGCTCCTAGAACAATCCTGGAAACGGTGTAAAAAAAAAATCAGGAAACAGAAACGTCAATTAAACAGAGCGGGGAGACCAGCAGGGGGAGCTCTCAGCCCCTGCGACAACAGCAGAGGCCAGTCAGGAAGAAGAAAGCCCCCCGTTCTTTCCCGGCCAGGACTCCCCCCATAAAAAGCCACGGACTCTGTTTGCTGCCTCCTCCCCACTTCCTCTTCCCCTGTATAAGAGCGTCCTCCTTCCTGCGCCCTGCTGGGATCTGCGTGTGACTTGCCACGGTTACAGACCCTGAATTGCAGTTCTCTGCTGATCCCACACAAACCCACGTCTGCTGAGAAAATACCTCGCAGTCTGTTTATTTCAGGTCAGTATCAAGCTGTCAGTAATCACAAAAATGATGACGGTGACAGCAACTACGCTAGGCTGTTGTGAGATACACTGAAGGCGGTATCACCTGGCTATTAAGAGAAGGATCCGTCGGTGGCAAAATCGCAAGGGCGAACACCCCCTCCCCTCTTCCACACACTTCCACCGTCCTTTGCCATAACACCCCTTTGCCTGGGAGTTACCCAAAGCAGGATCAGGAGGGGGAAACTCATTCACACCATCCTGTGAATCCAGGAGGCCCGAAGAGAGAGAGAACAGGGGACCCTGACATGGGATCTGACGCACTTGAACCAGGACGTGCTTTCCCGCGTTAGCAGCTGTGTGGTGTCCTCAAATCTCAACGAAAGGATGATCGCCCTCTTTACTGATCCTGAGTGCCGGGCCTGAAAATACTATGTTCGGAAGAGACAGAAAGAGAAGAGTGGTTCCCCTGCACTCAAGACAGAACAAGCCACCGCTGTCTACAGAGTGGCCAGCCAGCCTGCTACGTTTTTGGTTTCAGCAGAAACTGAGTGATTATAAGATGAGAAGAGATGGGCAGGAGGTGTGCCCGGAAAGGGAGATCGTGCGGAACAAGTTCCCCCACAGAGGACCTGTGGCGTCTGTCTGGCCAAAATTCTAATTATGAGGAACCATCAGACAAGTCACATTGATGGGCATGGTACAAAAGAACTCGAAACTGTAAAGGTCATGAAAGATAAGAAAGACAGATGGGGGAAACGTTCCAGCTGAAAGGAGATTAAAGAAACAACAACTAAATACACCAGTGAACCTGGATTGGATCCTGGAACAGAGGGAACCATGGATACCAGGAGCAGCACCGCCATGGAAGAACTGAAATTAGCCTAGTGATGGTGGATCAGATGATACTGTATCGACTGTAAACATCCTGATTTGGGGAATTGCACTGTGCCTCTGCTGGCCCTTCTTACGAAATTTACAACTAAACACTCTGGAACATGGAACCTTACACACATAAACCTTGTTGGAAGCACTGTGATGCCCCCAAGTTGGACAGGCCTGGGACCCACCCGGCACGGTGGTTCTCAGCTTCTGTGTCACAGCATTCGATAGCTGTGCAGTGCCCTGTAACGAACCTCCTTCTAGTAATGATTAAAGTAATCATTAAAGTAATGATTCTGTAAATAGTTTATTTTTAAAACACATCCGAAAGGATGAAGGGTTATCCCTATAATAGCATCACCGTCACCCTCATTTCCTTGCATTTCAATTCGATTTCTTGGGCGGGGTGGAGTTTTAGGGAGTGCATGGGACCTGCCCTAGGAATGAACTGGCTGTGAGGAGGTGTCTGTCCAGCGCAGCCAGGACCAGCTGATTAGGAGGGAGGACGGAAGACAGGTGGACTGAGCGCCTACCGTGCGTGAGGCCCTGCCCTTGATGCTCTGTATTTGTTGTCTCACTGGATACCCCAAGTGGCATTTTAAGACGATTATCCTTACTGTCTCCATTTTATTTAGGTGAATTTTGAGGGGACTAGTGAGTCCAGCGTATAGCTGGAAAGTGACAGTACTGGGATTTGGGCCAAACTTACTGATTCTAAAATTCCTGTTCTTTTGCAAGACACGGCACTACCTCTGTCAGGGCAGGAATACCACCCCTCCCCCCCAACCCCAGTACCTCCAGTAACTGCATACCAGTCTATTTGAACGCCTCGAATGAAAGAACAATCAGTTCCTGGGGACATCACTCACATTCTGCTGTCTCAACAGTTCTGATTAAAATGTTGTACTTAACGCTGCGCTAAAACCTACTCTTTTTACATTCCTTCTGTTAGTCTGAGGTAAGGTCTCTTGAGCCCCTGTTGAGAAATCCAATCCGTGTGAACCTGACTGGCTACCAGCGCCCAGGTAAACGTTGGTTCTGGGTGTACCTGTGAGAGTGTTTCCAGACAAGACGCACATTTGCATCAGTGGCCTTGGTAGACTAGATGGCCCTCCCCGCGGCAGGTGGCCACCATCCCATCTGCTGAGGGCTGCACAGAGCAAAAGGCACAGGAACCCGCCCTCTTCTTCTGCCTCACTGTTGAGATGGGACGTCGCATCTCATCTTTTCCTGCCCTCAGAATGGGACTCACACCATCAGCTCCCCTGGTTCTCAGGCGTTTGGACTCAGACTGAATTACACCCCCGGCTGTCATGAGGCCTCCAGTTTGCAGACAGGAGATCGTGGTGATTCACCAGAGCTCACAAGACTCACCCTTCTCTTCCCTTCTTTGTAAAGCTAATCACACAAGAGCCAGTACAGAATTAAAGCCAAGGCAAAATACACCTGTAACCCTTCCACACACTCTGTCCACCAAGCCATGTTTTCCTCCCCCATCACTCATGCTTCAAAGTCCTCCCGTGCCCGGAATGTCTCCCCAAGTTGTCCAAACGTGCTCACCCTTGGTCTCTCTGAGATTCTGATTCACTATGAGATTCCCATATTTATATTCACTGCATCTCAATCTGTCTCATATCACCTGGATTCCAGGTTCTCGGGGACAAGAAATCACAGAGACTCTATTTCCAAATAACTTGCACAATGCAATGTTCTCTTAAAGCTTTAATCAAAGATCTGTATTTTGCTTTGCTTAGCAACAAATGCTAAGCAGAATATGGAAGTTAGAATAGAAAGCCATGCACAAATAGAGACACAGATGTAGAGAACAAACTTACGGACACAAAGCGGGGAAAGTGGCGGGGGGCGGTGGTGGTGGGATGAATTGGGAGATTGGGATCGACACGTATACACTGATGTGTATAAAATGGATGACGACTAAGAACCTGCTGTATAAAAAATGAATAAAATAAAATAAAATTCAAAAAAAAAGAATAGAAAGCCATGGCTTTTTTTTTTTTTAACTTTCTGATTTTTAACTATGCCATACATCGAGGCCAGTTTCTCAATTCCTCTCTGCTTTAACTTATGTAACGAAACAATGTAATTAAATCTAATTAAACGACACAGTTCTGGAGAAGAGGAAGTACATCACAGAACATGTCCTAGTCATTCAGCAAACTCTGAAAGCTTACTTAGGAGGTAGCATTTGATAAAAATGATAGAAATTAAAAGGAGATGTAAAATGCCCATGATTTCGTTGGCAAGACACAGTGAAGATTAATCACTATATAAGAGATGCCACGAAGGTCATTTGGGTCAAGTTGACAAGAAGAACAGAAGAGGTGGACCCTGTGAAATATCTGGGAAGGCTTCAGAGTGGGGAAGGGGCATGCCTGGGGATGGGAAGGAACGTTAGAATTTGGATAAAATGAAATATGAAAGAACATTCCAGACAGAGAAATATTATCAACCCGGTGTGAACTGAGTCAGTGACTGCTAAATGCCTGTCCATGGGTCGCTTGTCCTTAAGACGTTGTCTCAACTGGTGGTAACATTTTAAAAAGAGAGAGAGAGATAATGTGTGTTTTGTAAATATAAGGGTTTTTTCCATTTAAAACCACGGTATTTATTTGGAAAATATGTTCTTCCTGCATGTTTTTTTATGTTAAAATGCCCTTTCTTTTATAAAATTATGGTGATAAAAGACAGCAATTTGGGTTTCTTTTCCAGTCAGCTCATCAGGAACCGGTTGGCAATGCCAGGTGAGGCCTACACTCCCACAGAGTCTGGAAAGCACTCCGGGGGCCCCAGGGCCGGGGGCTGGGGGCGGAGGGCATTCATGGAGCTGGGTCTTTGGACGTGGAAGCTGGAAAGGCAGGGTGGGAGGAAGCTGGGGGCCGGGCTCTGAAGAGCTGGACCGAGCTTCCCCCTTCACTCCAGGATTACAGAAATGCTTTTGAGAAGGGAGTCCCATGATGACAACGGAGTTTGGGAGAAACCCACGGTCTCCTTGGAAGACATCACTTTCACATAAATCTCACTGACGACCCTCGTAAGTCAAACAAATAGGTTTAGACAAAACAAATGTGTTTTGTCTGTTCCGTGTTATCTTTCCCATTTTCCTCCTGTGAGATGGAACCAGCCTCCCTCTCCACCCTCATCAAAGGGTCCAAGCCAAGCCCCCGCTCCCTTTGCACTTCCTCTGGTGCTTCAAAGAGCCCCGCACTTGGTTACAAAGTTAAAGGTTCAACTCCACCATATCTTCTGTGATAAGATGCAGTTCCGCCAACTGCACACGGGAGAGAATCAGGTGATGCGTCTTTTACAAGGTACAGAAAGTCACACCGTGAACTCGAAAGCACCGTGTCAATTACAGCACGTCTCTTCCTCGGAACACAGCCCGTTCTCAGTTCTGGCTCCTGGGGTCCAGGTAAACGGCCCAGTGTGTGAGGCTGCATATCTCCCATCCCCACCCCATCCCTCCAAACCTCTGACTGAAGAACCTCAGGCCAGTCTGAATGGAGGAAGCTAACCGGCCCGGGAAAAAGGAAAGGCTGGAGGGGCTGCCGACACCTGGACTGTCACCGATGGGAAGATGCCTGCGTGACTGGAGAGAAAAGATTAGGTGTATTGTTTATTCTTCCTTCATTGAAAACTTCCCAAGCCAAATCCTTGAGATGTTATACAGATATCCACCTACGCCTGGACCTTAGAAAACCTGAAGACAAACAGTGCTCAGAATTTTGAGCTGTGGCTTTGAGTATTAGAAACAGAGGGAGAGAGAGGAAGGGGGGCTGATGGAGACCTGGGTGATAGAAACCAAAGACTGAGAGCTGGGGAAGGAGGCTGGGGACGTTATCTCCTCCAGAAGGTCCGTGCTTATAGGCCTCTCTCTCCATTTCCCGGCACCTAAAGAGAGATGAGCAGAGGGTGTTTATTCAGACCCTACCTACCTGAGCGACTGTTTCTCCTCCAGGGAGGGCCTCCTGGGCCCCACTGCTCAGAGTAGGTAGTAAGAATCAGATCAGTGCAGCAGCTGAGTACACTGGGGAGAGGCACGAAACTAACCAACCCTTCACTGTTCAAACTAGCCGGTCACAAATACACACGTGGCAGAATCCTCAACAGACAGGAGCTTTTCATCTCAGGGCTCTTCCTCCCCGGGTTTGTGGAGGTTAGTCCTCATGAAGCAGGAGTTCTGATGGCAGCAAGACCAGGCCTGAGCAAAGTGGATTAGATCAACGTTTGATCGTGAGCTGAGCTGGGGAGGGAGTGCCAGCCTTGGGTGGCCTGCCTGGGTTGGGCACATCCTGCCCGTCTCTCCACTTACAGGAGCAGAGCACGTGCTATTCTTTCCCTTCCCCAGCTTCCCGCCTGCCCCTCCTCTCTGGAATCACCGGGATGTGAACGCCCAATGGATGACTCCAAAAGTTCTTCTCTCCATCCTATGAACTCGGTATGCAACACCGGATCAACTTCCCAAACGCCCCGGGATTCACTTTTCTCCTCTATCCATTTGGAAGTACTGAGAATATCAAAACTAGCCCTACAACGAAACTGCAGTGAAGATGAACGTAGAAGAGATAAAAAGGACTCTTTGCAGAGTTCTACGATCCAAGCAGGTGCTAAGTGTACACGGACTAAGGTTCGTTCACTCCTTCATTCTTTCAGTGCTAATCCAGGGTCAGAGGATCTTTGGGGGGTTGGGTTCCCACTCTGACAGCACCCTCCCCATGAGACAGTCAGTCAGTTACCTGCTGTGCCGCTCCGTCTGCACCTGCAGAGGAAGGTCTGTGCTGTGTGGACAGGCTCCAAGGGGCAGGCGTCGCCTGGACCCACTGTACGTCCGGGACCGCCTCTAATGTGTTTTGTGGGAAGGCCACACCTCGAGCTGATTTCTAATATGAGGTGATGGGGAGCCCTGTCCAGGAAAGGTGACCCCAGGAAGGCTTCAGGAACAATCTTGAAGGTAAACATCCATTTTGCGGTACGTGTACCAAACTACTGCAGGATACAGGACGTGCAACCATATTTGCTCACATCCGCAGCTGTCACTTTCTACAACAAACTACAGCCACAGAAAGATGCATTCCCTCTCAAACTAGCAGGCCCTGAAACGCTCTTTCTGAAGGTTTTGGGGTGTCGCTCAATAGCACATCTAGCAGACCTGTTTGCTTCTCTCCAGGTAGTAAGAAGTTAGTATTTGCTCCTGCCATACCCTGATTTTCACTCTTGCCTCACCGAATCCCACCACTCAGCACGCCAGAGCGCATCTTTTCTAGAATGTTCGATGGCCAGCCTATCCCATGCCACATGACTGCTCCACCCTCCAGCTTCTGATGGCGCACGTGGTGGGGACAGTGTGATTGAGGCGGGTGGGGAAGGGAGGCAGAGAGAAGGGTGACCATATGTTCCCACTTTGCTAGTCACAGTCTAGCTTATGTCTGGCTGGTACAATGATTCATAGCACATCTGCCCTCGTAAGTGTCCCAATCAGGACACTAAGTTCTGCGGTTTTCCCCGGCACCGGGCTGAGGGGTGCTGCAGCGGCTCAAACCTTTCCAGGTTCGTGTGCACTGTTGCCCTATGCAGGAAAAGAGAGGCGCAATTTAACCGGCTGCCAAGCTCCGTGTGTCCCCAGCACGGGGTCCTCACCAGATGAGGGTCCTCCTGCTTCCAGCCCCAGCAGATGGTGCCCTTGGACCACATGCACAGCCCCCACCTCGCTCCCCGGCTTCCACGGGACGTCACGTGACGTGATGTGAGCCAAGGGTCGGGCAGCAGGAACCCAGCAGTGAAGGCAGGTGTCCACGTCCCAGCCCCTCCCTGCGGGGTTGCCCTCATTGCCTGCAGCCCTTCTCCCTCTGGCTTCTGATGACAGTCCTCCCACTTGTCCCGTCTACCTGGGTGGCAAGGGACCCAGCGTCCTGCACCATCCCTCGTGGCTTCCCTGCACCCTACGCCCACTTCGTGCCTTTGAGAAACTCTCCTGGATCGCCCTGCTGTGGGTGCCCCGTCTGTCACCCCCGGGACCCTGACGGATGAGGCACATCACAGCGCCTGGCACTTTCTCCAGGTCTTATGCCGGCGGCACAGGAACCAAGCTGCCTTGAGCGATGCTGGATGTGACTGTGGTCTGGGGGGAGGGTAGTGGAGGGCGCAGGGGTGAGGGGAGCGCTGGATCGTCAGGGCAACAGGAGCCACGTCGCGGGGACAGGCGCTCCTGACCCACCATCAGAGAAGCTGCTGCTGTCACGGATCCCCGTGCCAGCCTCGGACCCTGAAGCCACCAACACACTCCCATCTTAGCCTCCAGTCCCCGCCCACATTTTCCCAGCCCCACCCTCCACCCCGCCACGTGGGTCTCCTTCTCCACCCTCCGTGGGCCACGCTTCTGCCTCTCACTGGGTACTACCCTGTCCCCGTCCTGCAATCACCCATGCCTACCTTCTCCAGAACCCTGTCAATGGAGAATTCAGCCTCCACCAGCCTCCTCATTTTAAGCCTTCTTTTCTAAGCCGTGTTCATTCTCCCTTTAGTCACTAGTACTCTCCACTTGCTGACTACTTGACTTTTCTCCAAGGGCTCCCAAGAGCTGTTGGTATTTAGTCAACTGGACAGTAACCTCTTGAGACCAAGGCCACGTGACATATCTTCTTTAAAAGCAACTGCTGACTAGATGAAGGTACTTAATGAATAGCTGTTAGTTGGCCTTTAAGGACAGCTACCCTCAAAACAGCTTCCGGGGCAATTTTGCGGGGCGCGCAATTTCGTGGGAGGTGTGGACAGAGGGCCGGCACTTTGACGGAAAGAAACTGTCTTTGTTTCCTTTGGGTTTCCAGTTAGTGTTCTGAATTTTAAAAAAGCAAGAAAACCCTTTTTCCTCCCTATAATCATTTGAAAAGGAAAAATAGAGTTTGTTTTATAAATCATTTTGGGTGAATTTCTCTCTCCAAAATTAAAGTTGAAAACCAGGTGGCTTCCTTTGATTCCAATCCTTTTCATGTTCTTCCGTGTGTCATGTGAAAGCACGGTTACCATGGCGACCACTCATTATTTTTCAGGAGTTGGCTAGATATTTTAACAACAACCAAAAAAAAAAAAAAATCTCCAAATCTTTCTAGCCTCCAGATAGTCTTAATTTATATCCTATACCAGTTTCTAATTTTTACAATTCCTTAATTAAGCACTTTGCAGCAGCTTTAACAAGCCTAACCAACCTACAACTTTGTCCCTAAATGAGCTTTGGGGAATAATTCAGTCGCTTGACTTTTCCCCATATTGGTCAGAATCTAAGAGAATTTTAAATCTTTCTTACATTTTGGAGTCTTTCTCTGTCTTCAAGGTGGAAGATGTATGTAGGTTTAATGAAGCCTAAAGAGTGTGGAGTGTGTGTGTGTGTGTGTGTGTGTGTGTGTGTGTGTTTCTGCAGGTACCCTTCAGTTGGAGAGAATTGCAACATAAATTAAGGAAGAAAGAATTTCTTCTTTAATCATTCTACCTACATACTCTTTTTCAGAGCGTTTATCATATTCTCAGCACGGTGCCAGAACGTCTAAAGGATCCAGGAGAAGCAGGTGATGCCATTCCTATCTTCAGCATAATTAATATCTGGATGGAAAAAGTATATCAAAATATTCCTTCACAATACAGAGAGATGAGATAGAGAGTAAGGCCAGGAACTATTCAGATGTACATTTCAGAAATCGCAGCAATAACTAAGGGAGGAAGTGGTTGCTGTCAGCGTCTGTAAAGGAGTAACAGGAGAGTGAGATCCATGCGCTATTCGGGGGTCTCAAGGGAGAAGGTCTGCATTCTCAGCAAATGTTTCCTGAGCCCCAGTTATCTGCTAGGCAGGTGCATTTAAAGGAGGTACATCACATGACCTTTGCTCTCATGTGGTTACTGCCCAGTTGATGAAATAAAAACAACTCTTGGAGAAAAACTAAATACTCAGCAAATGAAAAGGCTTTTTTTTTTTTTTTTTTTTTTTTTTGGCGGTACACGGGCCTCTCACTGTCGTGGCCTCTCCCGTTGTGGAGCGCAGGCTCAGCGGCCATGGCTCACGGGCCCAGCCGCTCAGCGGCATGTGGGATCTTCCCGGACCGGGGCACGAACCCGTGTCCCCTGCATCGGCAGGCGGACTCTCAACCACTGCGCCACCAGGGAAGCCTGAAAAGGCATTTTTGAAATGAGGAGCATTTTCAGTCAGCACAAGGAGGGCAAGACTCAGCTGGCATTTCGAGTAGAGGCCGGGGGGGGGGGGGTCTCCATCCCAGCACCATCAGAGGCCATGTGGCTCATGGGGTCAACTCACAGAGGGATAAATCAGTGGTACTTTACTTCAGTGCATGATACTGAAAGATTTTATAAGAAAATAAAGGGCCCAAGGACTAAACAAGCTAGTTATGAAGACAGAAGCTGGCTTTCTGGCCCTATACATCCTGTCTGGTTAGTATATTGTGGCAGATTCAGCTACAAAGGGAGTAGCTTCAGCTCAGTCGCCCAGTTACCACCCAGCGAAACCACCTAAAGGGATTTCACATCACCTTGGTTACACGTGAACAGCCTTAGAACCAAACATCACTCTCAACTGAAGCACACGAAATGTAGAGGTCTCGATAATTTTGTTAGGAAGGTTGTTTAAAAATATTTCATAGCGTTTCCTCCTATATGTTTGAAAATTATAGCACAGGGATAAATCTACACTGTAAACATTACATATTGAAGTTATATCTTGGAGAGGGCGAGTTGTCTCTTGTTTTTCAGTCTTTCTCTGATAGGGTCCTTTGCGTTGATCACACAACTGCTCTGTTGATTTGTTTCTTTATCCAATCCATGATGTGTTCCCCACTGGGTAGCAAAGGATGCCGTCTCCAAGGCCTTATTAAGTGCCACAGACAGAAGGTACACCCTGACAGGTGGTGAGATCCCAGGGAGATGGCCTCTCCACCCATCCATGCCATACCCACAGAAGACACTGGTTTGACACCACGCTTAAGAATGAGACTTGATCATCATTGAGATTCTCAGACCCCACTCTCTCCACCCTGATAACATGTAACTGTCTCGCGAAGCAACCCTTACTTCAGCAGACTGCATCCCTCTTTTTCTTTTCGCATACAAATAAAACAAGTCTATCCTTGCTTATCCTGACACTTTTCTTATTCTAGGGTTCATCTGTATTATCTGCTCTTTCCTTTTCCCCATTTCTTATGCTTTCCGATCTTCTTTCTTTTCAACCCAGATTTATTCTGTATATGCAGGATTGAGCTGTGACTCCCTCACATAGCCGTTAGTGCTGTAGCAGGACACCACTGGCATCTAGGGCCTGAACACTTACATGCCGAAGCACATAATACTTTACTATAAATTATTTTATATCACCTATAGTGAATTTTGGGGGAAAATGGTGTAGTTTTATTATCTAGGCACTAATTTAAGTTAGGAAAGGGGCATTAAAATCATTTCCCATAGCAAGGGGAGCATGGGCTCAGATAGAGCTCTCCATTCCAACACATGCATCTCCAGGTTTGCATTTCTTTTCAAGAAAATAGACCTATTTGCTCAGGGCCACCCTCTAATTATAGGACGAGGGGGAAATAGCCCCGGTTCCTAGCTCTCGACCCTCCCCTCCCTCCTTGGCTGGTTTCTTTTGAGCATCAGGCCCTTGGACAAGCCACTGTATGAGGCCCTGATACATGCAGCACGCTTGTCCCCGGTAACCTGAAGGGGAAAATGATGCGCTGGCAGGCTGCCAGAACTGAGAAGCTCTGGTCAGTGTCTCAAGGGCCAAGGCTACTTCAGGAGGGCCCCTGCTGGTCAAGGCCATCCCCTTCACATTGCACACGGCTCTCTGCACACACACCACCCTGGACAAGGGACATTTCCCTCTTCTCCTTGAAACCAACAGTACTTGACATGAAGATTACTATATTTCTTTAAAAACTCACCTTCACTCTTTTAAAATTATGAAATAGAAAATTATATTTCATATGTGGAATACGACATACGTGTGGTTTAACATGCTATCGCTTGGTTGTAGTTCAAATAATATTTTAAAAATAAAACTCTGTGAAACAGTTGAAGCTCAGTACCGTCCACAATGCTCCTCCCTTTTCCCTCCCCAATAACCTGTAGCCTGGAGCTAGTGTGCATCTTTTTATCCTGTGTTTTTACACTTTACCTTCATATGTCGGCAACAATAAACAATAACTGTTCTGTATGAGTTACGTCTGCCCTAGGTGATATCATACCCTATCTGTAATCTTTATCATAAGGCAAAGCGTTGTTTCTGAGAGTTAGCTATGGTGCCTCAAAATATCTAGTTCATTTACGTGATCACGGTATAGTATTCCATTTTGTGAATATGTTACTATGACTTACACGTTCCCTATTTACAAACACTAAATTGTTTTGTCTTCTGTTATTACTAATGAATATTTCTATGCATTAATTCTTGCTTGTGCATCTCAGTTTATTCTAGGGACTAGATCTGGAGGAAGAATTTCTGGGTATAGCATCTAAACAACTTCAACTCTTATTATATAGAATCCTAATTAGAGAGAATTCTAAATTACTTTCAAGAGTAGCTGTACCAACTTCTTCTATGACCAACAATGTGTGTGAATTCATTTTTCTCCATATTATCACATTTTATCAAACTTTTAGATGATATATATCCCCCCGGTCTACTTATATGCATTTTTATCAAAGTATAAGCACATTTATGCAATGTTTTGTTTACTCATATAATCTTTTTTTCCCCCCAAGGACTTGCTACCTTTAGAATCAGCTGAAGTTCTATGAGAAAAAAAATATATCAATTGAAATTTTTATTGAGAAAATTCAACTTGATCAAATTGGTATGGAACTGGGTGGCATATTTTAAAAATAATAACATATTTTTAATAAATTAAATAATAACACATCTTCCCATCCATGAACACCAGTTTCTCCTTAGCATCCTTGTCTAACACGAGGAGCGTAGATCTGACGGATGGTGGGAAATCTGAAGCCAAGAACTAAAGGTCTTATTCCTCACACTGGCCTTCCCGTGACAGGGCTTTGACCGAAGTCCACTCATCTATTCATCACAAGGTGTACTGGGGACCACATTTGTGCACAAATAAGCATGAAATAGCCTTTATCCTTGAGATTCTCAAGGGCTGGTGGGCATGGCTGATACTGAAGAAAATAATTGTCCACACAGACAACAAATGCTCTCATGAAACAACTCAGAGATTGTGGGACAGGGGAGGCAGAGAGCCTGAGAATACTTTCTAGGGGGCGCAGATCTAGGGCAGGAGAATGCGGGCCAGTAGGAGCTCAGCAAAGGAAGGACACTCAGGGCAGAGGGGAAGGAGACCATGGCAGGTACCAGAACAGGGACGGGAGCCAGGCGGCGCCGAGTGCCCAGGCTGGGGAGAACGTGCTGGCCACACTTAACGCTTCCACGTCTCAGCTCTTCCTTGTATGGAACTGAGGGTCTTGGCGGAGAGTAGGAAGCTGACGGGCGGCCACACTGAGGTCTCCAGGTTAGCAGATACGACCCAGGGATGGTCATAAACTGGGGACCGGAGGTTAGTCAGGAAGGGAGACAGACACTCCCTGTGTCCTCCTGGTCATCAGAGCTGTCACCGGCAGGGCCTGTGTGAGTGAGGGGGCCCAGGGTTCTCCCCTCCAAGCCTAAGGTCCCCTGAGAACAGCACTGAGCACGGCGCAGACCAGAGGCAGGGCTAGTCTGGCTTCTGACCGATGTGTTTGTCCATCAGCACGGATCAGGGACCAGGTGAGCAAATCCACGCCCTTGAGCCCACGAGCCTGGCGCTGGGGCAGGTCCCCAGGTAAGTAAGTGCAGGTGACAGCTATTCTTCCTTACCTTGGACTCAGTGCAGCCTAGCAACCCTCGGTGGACAGTGAGATGATCCAGTATACTTGCCAGCAAGAGGCTACTGATAACCAATAACACTGGGGTAGGCAGCTACCTGCCCCTTGCCAACACAGGCCGTTGTATTTCAAGAACATATTGGAAATAATGACACAACCCTGCGATGTAACCTGGAAGCAGGGCAGACCTGCACGTCACAAACGCACAGCCAGGGAGTGTTCTCACAACTTAGCAGAGTCAAATCCTGCCTGTTACGCATGATTATTCTGTCGGGTACGCAGCGAAGCTGGGAGGTTTCTCAAAGTACCTCGCTCAGCTCAGCTGAGCACCCCCCCACCCTCCCTCCTGATGCTGTGAGCATGGTTGGGGGCGGGGGCAGGCCTCTGGACAGGGGCTTTTGTTTATCACAAAATAAACAAACGACAGCAAGAGACATTTGATTCTCCAAAGAAGATCCCCTCTCATGAAAATCCCGAAATAATGTACAGAATTTAAAGGGAATTAACAGAAATGCAACCTGATTCAAGCCCTTCCATCTTGCTCGCTCTCCCTGACATAACAATCTCTCTCTCTTGGCCTAGGGAACAATTTTTTTGATACAGGGCTGCTTTTCCTCCTCAAGCCTCAGCCCCGAAAACAGAATCTAATCAGTAAACTCTGCCCTCTGCTGTCCACACTTAAAAAGTACATAACCCCATTTTTCCCCAGCATGCATACCGGATGCATGGTAGGCTACCCTAAGGGGATTATGTGTGTTTCCTTAAAACTGCTGATTTTTTTGTTTTCAAGGGATTGAGGTTTTTAGGCTAATTTCACTGGCTGGATTTTTCCCTGCAATGCCAAGAGAAGTTGAAGAAAGGAGAACCACGCCGCTCCCGCCCACCCCTTTCCCCCAGAATCCGTTTATCATTAACAAGAACCGTTTTGCACTCTCACATGAAGACATTCTAGAACACAGTTTGTGTCAAGGCTTAGCATAAAATGGGACACAAACAGGACCACAGCCACCAATGTAATGAAATATTTTCAGTGGAAACAACATGGTATCTCTGATTTGCCTTTCGATATTAGTAGTGGTGAAATGGATGAAGCAAGATTGACTGAGAGATGCTTGCTACGAAGTTGGATAACGGATGTGATGAGTTTATTATATAATTCCCTCTACTTTTACATATGTTTGTACATTTCCATAAGTTTATTGCCCTCATCTTACTCTGATGAAGACTCAGCAACTGGAGCTGAAGGATGAAGATGTGACATTCTGATGTAGGAACCAGGGAAGTGGGAGAAACATGGGTTTTCAAATCAGAAAGTTCTGGGTTCTCACTGTGCTTCTGCCTCTGACTAACTGGGAGGCCTTGAGCAGGTCACTTAATCTAAGATTCAGTTTCCACCTTTGAAAAATGAGAGTAATAAACCCTACCCCATGGGGTTATTATGAGGACAGAGTAAGAGAATGTATTAAACTACAGATCATTCACTAATGTTCAGAGATTGGTCCATGGATAATTCACTTCATTAGAAAGGCTTTGAGTGAACATTACAAATACAGTTTGCCACACCCTCAACTAACCAAACTATTTGAAGAGTGCTCCGTGCTACCAATTTTAATTTTCTGTTAAACGGAGGACCACTCTTGTTTAAAATGGATTCTAATGAAGAAAACTGACCTGGTTATTCTCTTTAACAGTTTTGTATGACCGCAATAATTAAATATGTCATTCAGGAAACTAAATGCAAATGTAAAAGTTGAAGGAAAGCCTGAAGGCATGTGTATCAGATCTAAGACATCCACCTACTAGCGTGTCATAGAACTGATACTGTAAAACACCCAGAAGTTTTCTGGTCCGTCTCCCAAGGCAGTAGAAATAAAAGCAAAAATAACCAAATGGGGCCTAATCAAACTTACAAACTTTTGCATAGCAAAGGAAACCATAAACAAAACGAAAAGACAACCTACTGAAGGCAAATGATGTGACCGACAAAGGGCTTAATTTCCAAAACACACAAACAGCTCATACAACTCAACCACAAAAAAACAAACAACCCAAAGGAAAAATGGGCAGAGGAACTATAAAACAGACATTTCCCCAAAGAGGACGTACAGATGGCCAAGAGGCACATGAAAAAATGCTCAACATCGCTAATTATTAGAGACATGCAGATCAAAACTACCATGAGGTTATCACCTCATGCCCATCAGAATGGCCATCATTAAAAAGTCTATAGGGCTTCCCTGGTGGCACAGTGGTTGAGAGTCCGCCTGCCGATGCAGGGGACACGGGTTCGTGCCCCGGTCCGGGAAGATCCCACATGCCGCGGAGCAGCTGGGCCCGTGAGCCATGGCCGCTGAGCCTGCGCGTCCGGAGCCTGTGCTCCGCAACGGAAGAGGCCACAACAGTGAGAGGCCTGCGTACCGCAAAAAAAAAAAAAAAAAAGTCTACAAATAACAAATGCTGGGGAGGGTGTGGAGAAAAGTGGACCCTCCTCCACTGTGGCTGGGAATGTGAATTGGTGCAGCTGCTATGGAGAACAGCATGGAGGGTCCTCAGAAAACTAAAACTAGAGTTGTCATGTGACCCAGCAATCCCACTCCTGGGCATATATCCAGACAAAACTATAATTCAGAAAGATACATGCACCCCTATGTTCATAGCAACACTGTTCACAATAGTCAGGACATGGAAACAACTTAAATGTCCATTGACAGATAGATGGTTAAAGAAGATGTGGTACACATATACAATGGAATATTACTCAGCCATAAAAAAAGAACAAAATAATGCCATTTGCAGCAACATGGATGCAACTAGAGATTATCACACTAAGTGAAGTCAGAAAGAGAAAGACAAATACCATAGGATATCACTTATATGTGGAATCTCAAATATGACACAAATGAACTTATCTACCAAACAGAAACAGACTCACAGACACAGAGAACAGACCTGTGGTTGCCAAGTGGGAGGGAGGTGGTGGAGGGATGGATTGGAAGTTTGGGGTTAGCAGATGTAAACTATTTTATATAGAATGGATAAACAACAAGGTCCTACAGTACAGCACATGGAACTATATTCAATATCCTGTGATAAACCATAATGGAAAAGAATATGAAAAAGAGTGTATATATATGTACAACTGAATCACTTTGCTGTGCAGCAGAAATTAACACATTGTAAATCAACTAAACTTCAACAAATAATATTTTTAAAAAGAGAAATCTCATAAATTATTGATATATCACAACTTCCCTCTGAGGAATGCATGTATTAACTGGTCTCATTTTATAAAGGACAGAAATGAACCGAGGCTTAAAGATTTTCTTCCGTATAATACATCTGTGGTCGAGCTGGGATTTGAACCTGGGATTGGACCTGTCTGACCAGCTCTCTTCCTCTCTCACCTGTGCAGAGTGAGAAACCCGAGGCATGATGGGCAGGTGATCACCTGTTCCCCAGGCAGGGAATGCTGGGGGCATTTTTTCTTCATTTTTGCTGCTTCAGCTAAAATCCTGATATCAGCTTAGTTGAAGTATGATCGGAATCTACAGATGCACCGCATTTGAGAAAACCAGGTATATTTTAAGTCCTCCAAGTTATTGGGCATGTGGCAAAGCTACGTTTCTATTTTTTTTAAGGCCTCTTTAAGGAGGAATGAAGTAAATGCTGACTTAATTCATCTGACTATTAAACACAGGACCATCTGTATATTATTAAATAAAATACCATTAAAAGAAAAGAAAAGAACCAATAGTCCGTGACCTTTCAGTGGTCAACCAGGTTTAAATGTTTTAAAAACAAAATACTACTCTGAGTTCCAAGTGAGTATTTCAAATATAAATAATGGGCCAAATACCTTCATAAATATCATCTGAATATTTCCCAAAATCGTACTCTTCCCCTCAGGCTCTGGGGTTTAGATACTGGGCCGGCCAAAAAATGTGTTCGGGTTTTTAGGTACCGTCGTATGGAAAACCCGCACGAACGTTTTGGCCAGCCCAATATTAACCCTTTAAAAGTGTCCTAACAGAGGAAAACCCAAGCAAGTTAGTCATCTTCTTTGAGTTCTCTATTTTTATAGTTTTATTTCTATTTCAAGATATGTCAAAAATAAACTATGTGTGTTTTCAAGGCAGAATGTGGAAATAATCCGGAATTTGATTTTAAGTGACCCTCTCTTCACTGTTTTTCAATCTAATGCTTGACCCCGGCACATGGACCACAGCCCAGTGTCTTACTTACAGGACGGGCTCTGAGATGCTTAGGGTGTGCGTATTTGCCACGGCAGATTTCTGTTCTCTCTCTTAAAAGAGGGGTGGTGGTGCACGCACACACACACAGTACACACTTGTGTAAGTGCAGGGAAGACCAAAATTCCTTGTTATTTGACCATTCTCGTTGGTTAATTTCCAATCAAGGGACTGCACAGCAGCGAATTGAGTCCCTGGTGACCTAATTTACTAAATTTCCAACTGTCAACAGTCTGGTCTCCTGCCCCTTGGACCAAGGAGGTCCTCTGTACCACACAGCTGAATGTGTCCTCAATCCCTTTCTTTATTGAATGGCATCTTCCTGGCGTCTGCAGGCTCTCACCAGAAGCTGCTGTCTGGGCATGAGGAAATAATGCCCAGTTTTGCAAGAAACTTCCAGTTTATCGCAAGAAAACCAGAGACTGCCCCTGTCGCTCCAGCTTTGGTTCACCCCACTCCTCAGGGTTTTATCAATCCCCCTCATTTTCCGGTTAGTGAGGTACTAACTACTAACCGAGCCCTGTTCCTTGTTCGAGCCGTGGCCACCTCCCCGGCCCCTGTGCTCCTAAAACCAGTCTGGCTGTGGACACCCGTGATGCCCGCGTGCCGAATCCACTGGGCATTGCCTGCTTTCAAGGGACTTGCCCGGTGCGGAGCTGCCTCCTTATCTAAGAAGCTCTCTTTCCCTTGGGTTCCGTGACGCTGGTCTCTCCTTCTTTTCCTCTTCAGCTGCTCCTGCTGTATCGGATGCCTCTGAACACCTTCCAACATCTTGACTTGGTCACCTGCCGCCTTTTCCACCCATTGCTTCTGGGCAACGTCTTCAAGCCCCACAGCTTGAAACATCCCCAACAGAGTAATGACTTCAAAATGCAAACTTCTCCCTCTCAGGTCTTTCACCACATCAGGCTCTTTATACCCCAAACTGATGACTCTTGTCTCTTCCACTGGTTCTGCCCCCACAGTCCCTCTTTCAGCACAGATGTCACACCCTGAGGCCCTCCTACCGTCTCCCTTTTCCTGACTGTGTCAGTCCACTGTGCCTGCTATAACAAACTACCGCAGACTGGGCAGCTTAAACAGCAGACTTTCACTTTCTCCAGTTCTGAAGGCTGGAGGTCCAAGATCAGGGAGCTGATCATCGCGTTCTGGCAAGAACCCTCTTCCCAGCTGGCAGACAGCCTCCTCCGTGCCGTGTCCTCACGTGGCAGAGAGGGCAGGAACACAAGCCATCTGGTGTCTCTTCCTACAAGGACGCTAATCGCATCATCAGGGCTCCACCCTCATGGCCTCATCTAAACCTAACTACCTCCCCATGGCCCATCTCCAAATACCATCACATTGGCAGGCAGGGCTTCAACATATGAATTTGGGAGGAGAAATCACACATTCAGTCCATAACACTCACCAACCTCACCTTTCAAACCTAATCTATCACCACTCAGCCTCTTAAGAATCTCTTTCACTTGCCCCCCTTCTTTCCAAGGTTGCTTCTGCTATTTGGAAAATACTGAAATGGAAACGGAAAAACAGAAACCCACGCAACATCACAAGCAGAGCTAACCTGCACTTGCAGTGTGTGTAACGCCTTCCACTTGCTGTTCAACTTCGCGCTTTTGTAGGAGGCGACCATAGCCGTCTTGGCAAGAGCTCCGGGCCGACTGTCCCCGAACTTCCCTCTCCCTCAACCAAACATTCCCGGTCCATTCTCCAGCATGAACTCGGGATGACTTTTTAAAAAAAAAACCTCAAGAGGACTTTGCCACGTGTGTACTTCAAATCTTCCCATGGCTTCCCATCACCTTGTAAAGGGCCATCTAAGGTCTGAACTCCACGTAGGAGCCCCATGACCCCTTCCCATCTCTCTGCTCACTTCCCATCACTTTGTCCCACAGACACTATTCTCCAGGCTCACCTAAGTACTGGGATGCTCTGAGCTCACTTCATGTCACTGGGCCTTTGAAGGGGCTGTCACCTCAGCCTGGAATACCTTTCTCCTTCTTCCTATGGGCTACCTCCTATTAATCTGTCCAGAACCATCACAAGCACTCATGTCTCCCAGGAAACTCTCCCTGACACCCTGGAGAGGGAATTAAGTGTCTCTCCTCTCGCTCCCATAGGGCCTTTGCATATTCTATCAGATAATAATAAGGTCATGTGTTCAACTTGAGGGCAATGACTGTTTTATTGATGAAGTGCCACAAACTGAACTCCTTGTACTGGAAAAGAGATTCATATAGGGGTTTTCAAACGAATGAATAAATCAACACACCTTCCTATTACTTGACTACAAATTTCTCACCCCGATCCCACAGGCCTGTGCTATCCAAGATGGTCGCCACTATCCCCCTGCGGCTACTTAAATAGGTTAAGATGAAATAAAATGTAAAATTCAGTGGCACAAGCCGCATTCCAAGTGTTCCACAGCCACAGCGGGCTACTGGCTACAGGGCTGGACAGCATAGATGTCAAAAATTCCCAGCATCACACAAAGTTCTAGCAGATGGTGCTGCTTGGGACGCTTCCTAGGATGTCCCCAAGCCACTTCCTTGTGCGTCTGTCTCCCCCACCAGAATGAGACGCTCAAGCACTCCCGTATCCCATGGCAGCAGCCGTGCACTGGGCTGCAGCTGGCGTTCAGTAAAAGTTTGTGATACGAATAAATGGTCTCTCCTCCACGATCCCTGCTATGTATTATCTGCTCAGGGAAGTTTCCTCACCACCGGCTCTTTTCCTATTCTTGGATAGGCGAGGATGCTCATTTGCCAACCTCTACCTGGAGGGTGGAACTGCTCAAGGACCCCCTTCTCTTGAGCTCTCCCACCGCTTTCCACCTGAATGCCGGTAGGTTTCAGTCCAGCACCTCCTGGTCAGCGGGCTTCACAGCTGCAAGAACAAACGTGGCGACCTGGCCCTAGAGCAGACCGGCAGAGGGCGCTGCTCTGAAGGACCGGTCCATGGGATTCCATTGTGGTGTGATTACAAGGAAACTGGAACCTAGTTAGGGCGGACATTTGCTTCAGTGGTTACAGAAACATTAAGATGAGGCTTAGAAAAGGATGAGGGTTTCCAACATCGAAAATGTGGATATTCGGGGTGTGCTTACAGCCCCTGGGACACAGGAGGGCTGCACAAGAGGATAAAAGACAACCCCCGCCCTGCAGCCCTCACGCGGGCTTCAGGGGAAGAGATCCTCACCCCCGGGCTCTTACCACCCCCTGAGCAGAACCTGGCCCGACTCAGGCCTCTGTCCCATCTGATGTCCACGGGGCAGCAAGGCTGGGGCCTCTGAGGAGTTACGGGGGTCGAGCGAGGACAGACAGGCTTATTTTGTTGACCCCCCTGACCTGGTCCTAATTTGCACCCTTTCTCATCACGCCTCGGGTGCTAACACACTTAAAAATATTAGTCTGCCGAGGGCGATGGGGCCAACAGTGTTAACTATTCAATTCCTGGTACACAGTGGGGTCTGCCCTGTGCTTCCCAAGGTAGTGAGAGGCACGGGACGTTCAGGAGGGGCTGCATCTTACTGCTGGTTCTGTGTCTTTCAGGCCCTTCCTGTTTTTTTCTCACTCAAGGAATATCACGGGAACGGGGCTCTGGGAAGTCGTATATTTTTTTCATTCTGTACCGTGACCAGGGATGTGAGGCATCCCCCCATCTCCCGATGCCCTCACAGCCTTTCCTCCCTTCTTTATTCAAATTCATTTCTGCCTAATTTGGGTTTGTTGTTAAATAGCAGTGGTGGCTGCCCTCAGCTGCCGCTCACACAAGGATCTGTGGTTCAAGGCAAAATGGTAAGAAAAGAGAGAGTGACAGTCTTAGCAGGGCTGTGGGAACCCAGGCACAGGAACCATCACACACTCAGGAGGCAAGACAGGCCAATGAGATCATCCTTTGGGAGCCGACAGCATTAGAACAGGACCTGAGAGGGTGGGTGACTTTGAGAGGAAGACATTATAATGACAGGGCATTCAAGGTGCTGATAAGTCCTGAGAACTGTGTGTCCCGATGGAGCCCTACTGCTGGCCAGTCCCCCTGTCCACAGGGTAGACTCATGACACAAGCGTGACAACAAGACCGATTCCCAGTTCCTGGGACACGGGACCAAAGCTGGCTGCATCAGAAACCTGCAAAGAGATTGTACACGTAGTCATCAGGAAAGAGCAAACGTTTACCAGTCCCTGGACCATACCGATGACCTGGAAGTCAGTTTTATCTAGATCTCTCCTAGTTTTATTAATGATTTCCTGTTTCAGAAAACAGAGAGGTGCTGACATTTTAGAAATAATCCAAAGCAAGATGTCTCTTCCACCAGTTCACACGTTCTGCCTACACTAACACGTATTTGATACGTGCTCTGTTTCAAGCACTAGGTATTCCCAAATGAAAAGACACGCCCTTGGCTTTAAAGAGCTCTGACCTAGTGGCAGTGTTCAGTGTGTGTAGGGATCATCCGTCGCAGTGAGGATACTTCTTGCTTTGTGCTTGCTTTATGGAGTGGTACCCTAGGGGCAGAGGGGAGGGAACTTCTGATTCTCCCATCCCCACCTCCACACCCAGCAGACAATGTGACACTTGTGCTGTCCTGAAGGACGTCTAGACTTTGTCCAGAAATGGAACGGGACAGAGGGGCAGTGGATAAGCCTGTGTACCAAGGCATGGAGGCAAGACAGAGCCTCCGTGAGATCCTGGATGTTGGTGGAAAGGTCAAAGTCAGGTAGTTGAGATGCAGGGCTCAGGGAAGGAGGCGTCAGGTGAAGGAGTGGCTGCATGGGAAAGTCACCAAGCTGTGAGCCAGGGCACACAGATGAAACTCGAGTCCCAACCAGGGCGGAAATGGGTCATCTTGGAAAGCAGACTTGTGGCAGTGATACATCCCTTGAGGTGACACTGAGTCACCTGACAGACGGCACGGAAAGGGCAGCAGAGGCCACACTGCTTTTAATAGCTTGTGACATTTGCATGTCTTTCTTTCCCAGCTAATCCCTCCCCTTTTATCATTCATCCCAGGCAGGGATTTTACCCGCTGCCCTGGAAGGAACTGGAAACGCCAAGGGAGAGGTGGCCACTGCTTTTGGAAAGGACACATCTTAAAAATAAACTCATTTCTGTTCAGTTGGGCACAGCATGTGAGGAGGCATCTGGAAAGGAAATAATGAATAATGGAGAAATGTCAGCGGCGGGGCGCCCGTGGACCAGGCTGCTGGAGAGCTTCCTGCCTCTTCTTCACGTTCAGCCTCGGGAATTCATCGTTTCGCATCCTGGACTGCTTGTTGGCAAACTAATGAATAGATGGCCTGACAAGCAGGACAGACCACACAAATTCTTAGTCATGACCACATAACCAGCGCAGGGCTGGACCTCAGAGGGGCCTGGAGCACGTGGCTCGGCCCCTGACCTACAGACGTTCCAATTCCAGTGGAAAAGGAAAGAAAAACTGGCCGTTTCCTCTGTGGTGTGATAAGCGCTCCCCCAGCTGTGTGCAGAGGGCATTCCGGGAGCCTGTCGCAGTGACATTAAACCCAGATTGGGGATCAGGGGTAGGAAGAGGGGCCATAAAATGAGGTTCCCTTCCCTAAAGATTCTACCAAAAGAGCAGAGTCTGAGCTGTAACCCAATGAGTCAGGGAAGAGGACAAAGTGTCACTCAACAAAGAAACCTCTACCCACATACTTGCAGCAGTAGAAACTGCAGGGACACTGCGATTAGCCACAGAGGGACAGCAGTGACATATGGCCAGGCCCATGGAGGGAGGCCTGGGTGGTGCCGGTGGGAGCAGGTCCCTAAGAACCTCTCCTCACCGCGGTTCTCACCGGAGCTCCCGGCGCTTCACCTCCAGCCCTAACCCCACGCGGCATCAGGGCTAAAAGTCGGGGCGGCACCTGGCATCACCAGCCACTCGTCCGCACGTAGGTTTGGAACAGGTAGGTCAGGAAGGGCTTCCTAGGAACCGCCACTGCTCACATGACTGCCCGGTACGCACCTGTCTCCTCCGCTTCCAGGGAGCCCATGCCCCACTCTCGAGGGGCAGGAGGAGAAATAATGAGGCCAACAGCCTGGCCCCCAAGGACGCCAGTCCTGATTCTCGGCAGCGATAAGGTGGCTGGATACCTTCAAAGCACCAGGTTCTAGACACCCTCCTGTTCTCACAGCACAGAATACACAGCAGTTTTCTAGTCACCGTCTGGCAACTCTCTACGTTTATTTTCTAATTTCCACGACTCACGTCTGCAATCTATTTGGGGTAGGAAGATAAATAAAGCCAAGCGCCCTCCGCCAGCAGTGATCCTGCCAGAGGCTTGCTTGCTGGTTCTCGGAACAGGACGACAGACACAGGCGTGTATGTCCCGGGGCTTCACTGTCACAAGATTGGCTGGGCCACGGCTCCCAGACCAACAGGGCGCGCAGCGTCCTAGAACAGGACCAATCAGAAGTCTCTGTGGAGTGAGTGAGTCATCTGGAGAAAGGAATGGTTTCCACACCTCTGGGTCTGGACCATCCTGGTGCCATTCTCTGGAGTCTAGTGACACCAGCTAACCGGTGATTATCCCTTTCCTGTTTAATTTATCCAGCCGTGATATGTCCCTGTTTGACCACATATCCCCCAAAGCACGATATTCAGTATCTCATTATTTTGGCTTTCCTAACTATTTACATCAGAACCAGTTTCCTCCCCCAATTGCTTTCCCCAAAGGAAAAGTCACCAGGAACAGTAAGCACCCACAAATTGGCAATAACGATTGAATCATGGATCCACTACGTAGAGAAGACGAGTCAAGTTTAGTGACAAATACACTGTTCCTTAAAATTCCGATAAGCCAGGCAGTAACCCTCCCAACAGTTTAAAATAACCAAAAAGCTACTTTCTTTGAGAAAATCATCAGTAAGTCAGTGTTAAGAGTTGAATTGGGGCTCCCCTGGTGGCGCAGTGGTTGAGAGTCCGCCTGCCGATGCGGGGGACACGGGTTCGTGCCCCGGTCCGGGAAGATCCCACGTGCCACGGAGCGGCTGGGCCCGTGAGCCATGGCCGCTGAGCCTGCGCGTCCGGAGCCTGTGCTCTGCAACGGGAGAGGCCACAGCAGTGAGAGGCCCGCGTACCGCAAAAAAAGAGTTGAATTGGGTTCCCCAAAGAAGATATGCTGTCCTAACCCCCAGTATCTCAGACTGTGACCCTATATAAAAATAGCGTTGTTGGAGATGTAATTAGTTAAGATAGAGTCGTGCTGGGGTATAGTGGCTCTACATCCAATATAACTGATGTCCTTAGAAGAAGAAGGGAAGGGACACACAGAGAGAAGAAAGTCATGACAATGAGGCAGAGATAAAGGTGGGCCACCAGAAGCTGCAAGAGACCAGGGAGGATCCTCCCCCATAGGCTTTGGAGGAGGGTGGCCCTGCCGACACCATGGTTTTGAGCTTCTGGCCTCCAGAATTCAGTACGTCTCTGCTGGTCTAAGCCACCGCATTTGAGGTGTTTTGTTACAGCAGCCCTGGGAAACGAACAGGATCCGAGATAAATGGACTTCTTAACCTGGATGTGACGCAAAGTAACCAGAAGAGTCTGCAGGACATTCCTCCTCCTGCCCCCAAAATACTGCCATTCCACAAACTGACATAAAGAGGGAGAAGTCCTGCCGTAAATACATCTACTTAACATGCTCATGTTCACTGTGAAGCTCTTATTTAAAGCAAATAAGGTGACCTTTAGTAATTCAATGTTTTACTGATGGCCTACAGACACATGAAAAGATGCTCAACATCACTAATTACTAGAGAAATGCAAATCAAAACTACAATGAGGTACCACGTCACACTCATCAGAATGGCCATCATTAAAATGTCTACAAACAATAAATACTGGAGAGGGTGTGGAGAAAAGGGAACCCTCCTATATTATTGCTGGTAGGAATGTAACTTGGTAGAGCCACTATGGAGAACAGTATGGAGGTTGGTTAAAAATCTAAAAATAGAGCTACCATATGATCCTGCAATCCCACTCCTGGGCATATACCCAGAGAAAATTCTTATTTGAAAAGATACATGCACCCCAACGTTCATAGCAGCACTAGTTACAATAACCAAGACATGGAAGCAACCTAAACGTCCATCAACAGATGAATGGATAAAGAAGATGTGATATATATATATGCAGTGGAATATTGCTCAGCCATGAAAAAGAATGAAATAATGCCATTTGCGGCAACATGGATGGACCTAGAGATTATCATGCTAAGTGAAGGAAGTCAAACACAAATATAAGATATCACTTATATGTGGAATCTAAAAAAAATGATACAAATGAACTTATTTACAAAACAGAAAGAGACTCACAGACATAGAAAACAAATGTATGGTTAACCAAAGGGGAAAGGGGGGAGAGATAAATTGCATCTCCCTCCCACCCTCCTGATCCCACCCCTCTGGGTGGTCACAAAGCACCGAGCTGAGCTCCCTGTGCTATGCAGCTGCTTCTCACTAGCTATCTATTTTACATTTGGTTGTGTATATATGTCCATGCCACCCTCCCACTTCGTCCCAGCTTACCCTTCCCCCTTCCTGTGTCCTCAAGTCCATTCTCTATGTCTGCGTCCTTATTCCTGCCCTGCCCCTAGGTTCTTCATAGCCTTTTTTTTTTTTAAGACTCCATATATGTGTTAGCGTACGGTATTTGTTTTTCTCTTTCTGACTTACTTCACTCTGTATGACAGACTCTAGGTCCATCCACCTCACTACAAATAACTCAATTTCGTTTCTTTTTATGACTGAGTAATATTCCATTGTATATATGTGCCACATCTTCTTTATCCATTCATCTGTTAATGGGCACTTAGGTTGCTTCCATGTCCTGGCTACTGTAATAGAGCTGCAATGAACATTGTGGTACATGACTGTTTTTGAATTATGGTTTTCTCAGGGTATATGCCCAGTAGTGGGATTGCTGGGTCATATGGTAGTTCTATTTTTAGTTTTTTAAGGAACCTCCGTATTGTTCTCCATAGTGGCTGTATCAATTTACATTCCCACCAGCAGTGCAAGAGGGTTTCCTTTTCTCCACACCCTCACCAGTCAGAACGGCCATCATCAAAAAATCAACTATATTTCAATTAAAAAAAGAATTCAATGTTTCCCAAATTTTTTGACCAAATACTCTTTTCTGCACAAGGAGACAGTTAAAAAGGACAGCTTGGAAGGTGCCCCTGCACGGTTTCCCCTGAGCTCTGTTAACAAGGACCCAAGCTTATTGCAAAGGAACTGCAAAGCTAACAGTTAAATATATACACACTCATGATGTGAAAAGAATTAGATTAAATTAGATTCTTCATAATTCTATTTTTAAGCAAAATTTTATATTTTACTAGTCAACAGATTTTATTTGAACTCAATGAGTATGAGACCAGGCCAGTCCTGGAGCCATAAAGACCAGGAAAAGTGCCAGGAGCTGCGATTATTCCCAACAATCAGATGTGCTCTGACTTTTCGACACTGAACGAGAATCACGTCATTAAAAAGTGCTCTCCCCCAAAGCAAGGCTTTCGGAGCTATTGGGAGCTTTTCTAAAAGTGGACACAGATTCTCCCTTCTCATTCTGGCCTGGCTTCACTAAAATTTGCATCTCGCCTCTCAGTTGAGCCGGGCTAATTAGAGATTTTCCTTCCGTATTTCCCTAGATACGTTTCTGCTCTCATAGTATTTTGATGTGTGTCCCCTTGGGAAGGCCCTTCTTTGTAAACATGAGCACTTGGGAGGCACTGAGCTTTGAGAAACACTGACCCAGAGAGCCAGTCAGGTGCCCAGAGATGTTACCAGGTCCTCCTGACTTTCTACGTTACACCTGCTGCATATCAACCCCAGTAGGGTGGGTGGTCATGGAACCACTGATGCCCACAGCCAACCTCAAGATGTTTTAGGCAACACAGTTGACCATCAGGTATTTCAGGTACACGATACCTTTCCAAGGTTTTCACTGAGCCACTGAGTCAGTTTGGGAGTATTTTGATCTTGAAGGTTGTTGAGTTTGTAGGAAACTCTCCAAGGTCTCCTTGAATGCAATGCTGGCTGTGATTCATTTTGGGAAAGCCTTCCATTCATATTCTCTCTCCCCCACCCCTTCCAGTCTCCAGTGGTGTCGCATTCTCTGGCACATGTCCTGGTGAGCTTTCTGAGACCAGCAAGCTCATGGGGACTGCTGCCTACGTCCAAGAGAGATTCAGCTCCTTGATGTTGAGTCTCTCTCTTCACACCATGGGTTGAGTTCTGGGAAATCAGGCAGGTATCGTGTGCTCTGGACCACGGCGGCGACCAACCAGAGTCTGGGTGCTTGAGTACAGCCTTCCTCACCTCCGAGAAGAACGTTTCAGATGAAAGTCTTGACAAACCCTGGTTTAAAGGCTAGCACATCTGTTGCCTTGGGTTAGCCACCGTGCTGGACATTCCTCTGTCTCTGTGCTTGGTGTGTGTGTGTGTGTGTGCGTGCGTGCATGCGTGTGCGTGTGTGTGTGAGAGAGAGAGAGAGACAGAGACACAAAGAGTTAGAGAGACACGAGAAACCTGAAATTGACTAGGTAAGCTCAACGTGAGTAGAAGAAATATAATGGCTTCCTTGGTTTGCTCTTGACCAAGAAACATCACCACCGGACCACCGAATCTCTAAATACCCCTCCAACTGCTGAGGGTAATAATGACAGTCTCCCTGCTGGGGGTGGTGAGGACACTTCTCCACCCACATAAAGCAGCAGAAACCACTTCAAAGGCACATACGCCTTCTGTTCTGACAATTCGATGGTACACCCAGGTCCCCATCCACCTGCTTCTGAAGCCCGAGTGAAGAGACTTCCAGAAGATTTAAAATGAAAAGAAAATGTGCCGACATATTTGCTAATAGAGAGAGATGTAATTAAGAGGCAGAAAAAAAAAAAAAAAAAGAGGCAGGGATTACGCTAAAGTGAAATTTTACAAGAATCATAAAGAGAAGTGGGTTCAACACTTTTGTTTACAGTTAGAACACTTTTTTATTTTAATTACTGTAGTCAAATCCATATCTGGCCAATCTTCCACTATTTTCCTAAACAGCTCCTCCGATTCCATACTTTCTTTCATTCTGTTTTATACGGCCATGTTTGCTAGCCTGTCCTTTTATAATAAATCCTCAAGTTGAAGCCCCTGTGTTTATGCTTCCCCTTCCCTAGCAGCCAGTCCCTCAGTAATGTTTTCTGTGTCTTTCAGTTGGACCTATTCTGACCACTGCTGGGGAAAATCTATTTATTGAGCGTGATGTTTCAAATTCTCAATCACAGGACGGTCTTCAAGAGAAGTCATGTTTTTCAACCACCGTTTTCTAGTTTAGTTTTGAGGCATCAGGCTCCAGAGGGTCGCCGTGAACATCTGTGTCGAGATGACACCATCCCAGGAATTAATCCAGGGTCAGACTGTACTTCCTCGTTTGTTCTCCTCTCAGGAGGGGAGCCTGACCTAGGACCTATGGCTCCAGCCTCCACGTTTCCTGCACGGAAGTCGGGGCAGGGGTGTGAGGGGCACAAACCCACCCCAAGGGGGATCCTGATTAACTCTGGCATCACTGGCTCCTCCTAAAACCATGCAGCCCATTGGTCCAGCTCTCTCATAACCAAACCGCTCAAATAACCCACATATTGGGATTACAGTTCAGTTATAAATACAAGGGATTACAATTAAATAATCAGAGCCTATGTGATCACTGGGGGTTTATCACATTCCCTTCCTTTCCACAGTTCCAGCCCCAAGATGCTCCTCCGAGAGGCATAGCAGAGTCCTCCACCCTTCCTTCTCAGAACAATTAGATCTTGTAATAAGGACTTCATGAGAAAACTGCATTGATTTATAGCGTGCTGGGCCCTGTCCTAAGTGTTTTACATGTATGAACTAGAAGGTCAAAATCAACCAATGAGAACAATACCGTAGCATAATATTTTCCCCTGAACTTTATAAATGAGGAAATTGAAGTCCAAGGAGAGTTAAGTAACTTTTTAAGGCTAAACTACAAGTAAATGGTCAGTAGGGTCCGCGTTCAAGCTCAGGTGGTCCAGACCCAGCACATCGCCCGCTGCAGTGCCCTGCCTGCACCATGGACCATCGAGCGACCGCCCAGCCCTGTGCGCTGCCACAACGGCGTTGGGTGGACACGTGATCGATTCTATGTGCCGCGCTTTCACAGACCACAGCAAGATGAGGTCATGAGGAAATCCTGCCAACATCTGTGAGACACTTGGATAACCGGGCTGTCACTCAAGAGCTCAGTAACACCCACATCCCCTTTTTCATGCGAAACTGTATGTACACGTAAAATATTTTAAAAGCACAACTGCTCTAAGGAGGGGATCAAGTTCTGGCGGCTCCATCCCACCCCCTCGGTGACTCCAATCAGGAGCCCATGACTCGGGGAAGCAGAGCTCGAAAACCACAACAAATCCAAACGAAAGCCTGGGGTCTGGCTTCCATGAGCCAGTTAAGGGGGACACCCTCTGGCTGACAGGCACCAAAATGATGCTCTAGCACGCAGACCTTTGACCTCCCTGGCTGAATCTTATTCACCCCAAGTTGCCAGAACCTCCCGTCTGCGGGCCGGGCTGGGCTCTGCCGTCTTCTCTGAGGTTCCCCTCTCTGGACCCCTGCCCACATACCCAGTGGCCTCATCTTGGGCCATCCGTGTGCCCTGGACCACTGGCATCTGGCGGTGCTCTGACAGTGGCTGGCTGATGTGGTCGGCCCGGGATCACCCCTAGTCCCTGCCATCATACACCTGACGCTCAGAGACAGAGGGAGGGTGGCGGCCCCGCGGGGTGGGGCCCCTGCCTGGGCTGCTCTGTGGGCGGGTCTGCAGGGGTCCAGGGCTTCCTGGGTCCTCTCAGGTACAGAGCCAGGGGGTGTGTAGGAGAGATGCCTTTTCACATGCGGTGTACACCCCTCGGGCTCCCTGCACTTGAACCAGGGCGCTGCGCTTTGAAACGGTGTGACATTAACTCGCGTTCCTATTCTTCACGAAATGATAGCAGAAAATATGCTTCTGTGAGTTTTTTGGCCTTAAGCGTACAGAGGCACTACTTAAATCCAGTGGTCAGAGAGCCGACTGTCTAAGGCTACACATCTCCTTATTATCTGCTGCGTTATCTTTATCTAATTTCCTGCACTCTGGCCCCATCTGACAAGTCAGGAGCTACACATGCTATTAGCACGTCCTTAGACGAAGGATGGAGTGCCCCTGCCGGTCCCCGATGACCGTTCAGAGTGTTGCCCGTGACACAGACGGTATTCCAAAAGGAGGGTCTGATGGGATTTCTCCAGCGTTGTGAAAAGCGCAGCCCAGTCTGATGTGGGTGTAAGAGCCCTCACGACATATATTCGCATTCCAACCCTGTCTGGCCACAGAAAAAACAAAACTGCACATCTTTATTTCGCATAATTTATTTAAGGAGTCTTGAATCAGTCTTACTGCAGCCTTGAGACAGCCTATGGAGGGCAGTGTTGCCAGACCACATTGCAGACGGGCAGAAAAAGAAGGTAAATCAGGGTCAAACCTAAAGATCTCAGCTGCCTGTTCCCCCTCCATCCTAAGCGCCAGGTGCCTCTGACTGTATTATCACAAAAATGTATGCTGTAGGTAGCTAAAGCGCCCCTGGCAGTTTCAACTAGATTATCGAATCCAGGAATATTTTTTTTTCTGTCAGAATCTGTGCATTTTGGTCTGGGAACTTTAGTTTTCCTCTAGTGATATACAGTTCAAAAACATTCTGATTTGACTTTCTACCTGCCAGATAAAGAGACGATCACAGTATCACAGAAAAAGAAGCTGTGATCGTTTTCTTTCACTTAAATTGAGAATTAGGTAATGCAAATTTCTAATCAAAAACAACGTATCGTATTGCTGTATTTATAAGAATCTCTTCTTCTCAAAGATTTGCATTTTCCCTAATGGGACTGCTTCCTTTGATAACCACAAAAAAAAAAAAAAAAAGAGAGAGAAAAGTCAGCAGAAACAGTTATATATAGAAAATTTAACTCACACTTTTTTACTGAATGATTCTTTAAATTCTATAGTGCTTTACAATTTTCAAAACTTTCATGCACATGATTTCATATAATCCCATAAAACCCCCTTTTTAAAATCCCCTCCCCCTCACTGGTAACAACCAGTTTGTTCTCTATATCTGTGTCTGCTTTTCTTGTTTTGTTCACTAGTTTGTTGTATTTTTTAGATTTCACATATAAGCGATATCATGCACTATTTGTCTCTGACTTATTTTTAACTCGCACTTATTTTTAAACTCAGACAAAATGTTACAAATGCTAACTATCACCCATCTTAAGCAGGTCCTACAAAAGTAACTCCTACTGTTTCCTTAATAGCTATTTTGTCTTCTCAACTGTTGCTCAGAATCAAACAATAAATGAAATCCTGAAAAGAAGAGAATTCATTTGCAGCAGTAAGTGGCCACGCAGGAGGTCCAGAGTTCTAATTTCAGAACTCTTTCAATTAAAAAAAAAAAAAAAAGGCTGGAGAAGTGTGATTATTCAAATAGACGCGAGCAGAGAGTTTTTTCAGGTGAGATGCCAATCCTTCACCCATTCCTTCAACAAAGACTTATTGAGCACTTTGGCTGTACCAGACGCTGTACCAGGCAACTGGATACAGCAGCAAACAAATCAGCCAGAGATCCTGACATCAGTCAGCTGATACTCTATAATAGGGGGAGACAAAAATAAAACAGGCGTAATAAGAAAATTATATAATATATCAGCAGGTGATAAATGCCATATGGTAAAAGAGAAGCAAAGCAGAGCAGGGTGGGGAACATCGGGGTTGATGGGCGGGGAAACTGCAACTTTAAATAGGGTGGCCAGCGTGGACCACTGAAATAGTGACGCTGAAGCAGAGACGCGAAGGGCAGGAAGGACGGACGTTCCGGCAGAGGGAAGAGCCAGTGCAGTGCCTTGCGGTCGTGGCAGGGACCTTGGCATTTGCTGAAAGAGTGAGGAGCCTGTGCCCAGCTCCCAGCCTAGGAGCAGCTCTGACCCGGGGCAGGGACACCCAGAAGGGCAACTGTCTGTAGTGAGGTGAGAAGACAAGGACATGCACTGGCCTCGCGGCAGGACGAATCGGACGGGGGCAAGAGGAAGCACAGCTTGGACGATGGTGGGAAACCTCTTCCCGGGTGTCTGTCAAAGGAGGAAAATGATTCTCAGGTGTCTGTAAGAGGGAGTGACAGACACCAGGGGCCAAAAGTGACCCCTCGAGCACTCCCCTGCTTCAGACACACTGCGATGAACGCCAGGAGCACCCAAAGGCCAAAGAACCAGACTGTGCTCTTCCTATGGTTGTGATGAAATAAAAGACCCACTGGAGCAGAAGCAGCAGGATTAAAGGTCATGGAAGGCAAGCGCAGGAACATCAGGATTCTGCCCAGTGCACTCCCTGTGCCCGTGGAAACAAAAGCCTCCGGTTGATAGGATCTCCCCAGAGCTGCAGGACAGCAATGAAGAAGCATGTCAGTGATTGCATGTCCAGTAAGGATAGTGCCAGACAAGGAAACCAGACCTCCCTGCTTATCACAGTCAGCTCCTGTTGCTATGGAAACAGTGCCCCGTCTTCCACAGCATCCCCCTCTCCCTTTAATAGGTAACCAGTCATTTAGGGGCTGAATTTTCTGTCCATTCAGAGGAACTAAAAATCTGGGAAAAAAGAAAGAGAAACTAATGACACCTTTCTACGTATAAAATGGAGATGAACCGATCACAGGCAGGACAGGAATTGGAGAAAGAGTATCGCGCTAGAGCTGGGTGTTTCTGATAACATTTCCTATCATGTAGATGAAAACATGCCCTCTTCAATTCTACGTTGTAAATATAGGCTCCGTGTAACATGGA
This sequence comes from Globicephala melas, assembly GCF_963455315.2. NCBI lineage: Eukaryota > Metazoa > Chordata > Mammalia > Artiodactyla > Delphinidae > Globicephala > Globicephala melas. Next base: position 3,759,324 of record NC_083322.1, read on the forward strand.
TTCCAGGATGCTTGTAAAATGAAGAGCAGAGCATACACCAAAGACAGAGCCTCAGGATGTTGAGGCTTCCCTGTGTGAACCTCTGATCCCCTACTTTTCCAGCTTGAAAGGTTTCCAGTCAAAACCCCCAAAAGCTCATTTCTAAGGCTGACCCTTAGCAACATCCTGACAGCTGCTTTCATCATTGTTATCTAGGAACCTGTCTGCCCACTCCTACTGCCCAGTCCCTCCCTCCCCACCCCTACACCCACCACGAACGCACACACTGTCTTTAGGAAATGGGTCCCTTCTTATCCTTTCCCGTCACCCAACAAACATGCTCCCAAAGACAGGAAACGAGGGAACTGATAAGACTCAGGCACTCCAACATCTGTTGCCCTCCCAGGGGAATTTCCATTTCAGTCTTTTTTTTTTGCGGTACGCGGGCCTCTCACCGCTGTGGCCTCTCCCGTTGCGGAGCACAGGCTCCGGACGCGCAGGCTCAGCGGCCATGGCTCACGGGCCCAGGGATCCTCCCGGACCGGGGCACGAACCCGTGTCCCCTGCATGGGCAGGCGGACTCCCAACCACTGCGCCACCAGGGAAGCCCCATTTCAGTCTTTCTGAGAACTAAAAAGTTTTAAGAGAGATGCAGGAAGGTAGAACGAAACTTCCTGTAGAAGTTTAGAAAGTGCTGATTTTGCCCAGAGATGACGATGCAGTCAAGGTCCAGAAATGATGAATGGTGACTTGTCAATGAACACGGATTGCCCTGTGCCCCTCAGCTCAGGCTAGGTGATACTGTCCTAACATAATCTCAGTGGTTTCCCACTGAACAGCCACTACCTGGAATATTGCTCGTTTCTACGGCAAAAGGAAAGAGAGAGCACAGCAACTCACGTGCCGGCTCGTGAAGCGTCCACTTGGGAGAGCTAGCCTCGCAGTCCATTCCAGCAGCCACATGGCCACACGCAACGCTAAGGGGAGAGGAGGACAACCCCACAGGTGCCTGTGAGACCCATAAACACGTGCAGAGCAGCACCAAGGACCCTCCCCCCGCCGGGAACACTTAGCTTGAAGTCCAGTTCGAAAACTCTGAGCCCAACTTGACTCCCCCACTCCGTCCCTCCACCCGCACCCACTGGTGACCCCTCCACATCCTTCCACCTAACGAACCACCGTCCTCATGCAGGTTTCAGCTGAGCCTCTGTTCCTTCCGAAGGGCTGTTCTCGCCAGCAGTGCGCTCTGGGGTGAGGCTGTGAACAGACGGGTTCACTGTGGATTCAGCGATTCGCCTGCAGCACACTTCCCTCAAACCCGGCACGGGGAACACACATGTGCAAATCGGAAAAGATGAAATGAACGTGATGGAGAAGCCCTAAAAGTTCACCTGGGAAACTAGCTAGGTGTTCTGTAACGTAGCCAAGCGGTCCAGAAAATGGCATCCAACCTCTTCGTGAATGTTCCCGAGACCACGTGGCAAGGTGAGCGGGGACGAAAGTCTAACCTTTGAGGCAGCCTGAGGAATAAGAAGGGGCACGGGACCACATGTCTCCATCGACTTCAGATACCCGGAGGCAGCAGTCTTTCCTCAGAAGCCGTGGAGATGCTGGGGAAGGATGCACAGAAGCAACAAGGGGCCCTGAACAAGCAATGCATCTCCAGGGCTTAGAGCCGTTCACCTGGGGGTCGGCTACCTTGTGTGGTTGCAAATATCTCGCAATTCTAAAAGCAGATGAGCTAACTTCACCTCTCAGGACTTTTAAAGAGGTTTCTCTTTTTTGTTTTTAATTTGCAAATTACTGGATGGCATGTTGCATGAAGCATAGGAAGGGTTTGAGTACAGTTTAGAAAATTGAACGTTTTGGGGAAAATGATTAGGGAGACTGGAAGCCCGTGATTGTCTCCTGCATTCCTCTACCTCTAGTTTCTGCTTTACCTTCCCCCCGCTTCCCTTGTACAACTTCTTTTGTTCCGAGTTCTTCAATGCTCCCTTACTCCATTCCTGTTCCCCTTCTCGCTGATGTCACCTTAAAATATATGAGGTGCACCATATATAAAATATAATGGATATACACAATCCTATAAATATATCACAGATAATATAACGAAGAGCCCATTGCTGTATGAAAGTGGCTGTATTAATTCCAGTAGTTCTGTCTTTAAAATAGACCTTCCCAAATAGTAAACAACAGGAGATAGAAAGGATTAATTGGTCTTCTCAGTTCCAAACTGGCGAAGATGATAATATCACCTGTTCCATTTTTTTTTAACAGAAGCATATTAAAACTGACCCCAAATCACCTAAAGTAAAAGCTGATATCAAATGAAATCTGAACACTAGAGGAAGCTAAAAATTGATTTTGACAATGACTGTGATGCCCTGGGAAATCCTTAAGTTCCTTTTGAATTAAAAGCCGTGTGTGTGTGTGTGTGTGTGTGTGTGTGTTTCATTTCTATTGGGCATGGTGCTAGGATGCTTTTAATGCATTCTAAATGCCTTCAAGGTGTTTATCTACACACTGAAGGGATGAGTGAAAGTAAACTTGTTTGTCTTTTTTGAGGGAACGACTGTTCCAGGACAGAGTCTCCCTCTTTCCTGCGTCCCTACAAGAGCCCAGTCCCTGCCAGGTACTCATCTACAGCGTTCAGCCCCCAATGCCTGCTGCTCTCAACTGAGATGTTCCCTAATCTGGGAGGCACGGTGTTCACCACCTGGAATTCTACCATCTGGACCTTGTGGGCTTTACTGGCTTCTAGGCTTCCTGAAAAATTACCTATATACGTTCCTCCATCATGGGACAAAAGTGAACATGTCCTGCGCTTCAGAGGGATCTGGATGTTATTAGAAAACCCAGGAAGAAATACATGGAGGAAAAAGAGTAAAACTATTGGGGAAACCCATTCAGGGCAAAAATCATATACTACTGTGGCAAAACTGTTTTTTCCTTTGGCAACTAGCATATCCATTTAGAACCAAAATAAGTTAGACCGTTAGATTTCATAATGTTCATACTTTTGAAATTCAGTGATATAATTAAGTTAATTCCTCCACTCGATTACGGTACCACAGAGGATACTGAGAAGAACACAGGAGAGAAGGGAAGGCTGAGTTTCTCTGAGGTCCAGAGAACACAAGTGATTTGTGGAATATTATTCACATAATTACTTGTAGTCTTCTCATTTGTAAAATGAGATGTTATCAAATTTTTAAATGTTCTATTTCAGATAATTTCATGATGCTAGATCCTTCTAAAGATAAATGTTCCAAAAGTCATTAACCAGAAAGGTTGAGTGCGTTTTTTTTTTAATGTACATAAAATCAAACCAATGTGCTTATTAAAATGGAAGAAAATCAAAATATGGTACATGGGCATTCAATGCCCTTAACGCTAAATTTATTAGAATTTAATTTTTTTTTACATCTTTATTGGAGTATAATTGCTTTACAATGGCGTGTTAGTTTCTGCTTTATAACAAAGTGAATCAGTTATACATATACATATGTTCCCATATCTCTTCCCTCTTGCATCTCCCTCCCTCCCACCCTCCCTATCCCACCCCTCTAGGTGGTCACAAAGCACCGAGCTGATTTCCCTGTGCTATGCGGCTGCTTCCCACTAGCTATCTATTTTACGTTTGGTAGTGTATATATGTCCATGCCTCTCTCTCGCTTTGTCACAGCTCACCCTTCCCCCTCCCCATATCCTCAAGTCCATTCTCTAGAAGGTCTGTGTCTTTATTCCTGTCTTACCCCTAGAATTTAATTTTAAAAGGGTTACTGTACATATTATTTTTATAGGCAATGCTCTATGAAAGGGATCAATATTGTATGTTGCAGAGAAGCATTCCATATGTACTTGACAAATGCACTGTTATCATCAGAGTAATTAAAAGGAACAGGGTTATATACAATAAGACTGTACATCTTACTCAGCAACTCCTGCCAGATGCTTGCAAAAATTAAACTCATTAATCATTCTGACTCTATTAAAGGAGGGAAAGCTTGGGGTATGAAATAAAAAGCTCTATATTATGGAGGAAAAATGTCCAAAGCCAACATCTAGAGAAAGTCCTGTCTACAGAGTGATACTAGGATATTAATCCCATGTGGGAAAATGAGTGGATTCCATTGTCAAAAATATAAATTGATATTATGTTATTCTAATACTCCAGACCTCCTTAAATCTACAGTTAACATATACAAGTAAATTATTTAAAAGTGCGCACTGGCAGGAATAAAAAAAAAGCATGCCATATAAAATAGGCTGCCGTGCCCACTTCCACATACCTTACTGCTACACAGAACTCAAATCCACTGAGAAGGCAGAATGCTCATTTTTCACAAATTCGGCTTTAAGCAAACATGTAGGTTTTTGGCTGACTCAATTGTTAACAGATTGAAATTTATTTGCTAGAATTCACAGTGGACAATTGACTCATCCAAATGAAAAAACGTAGGCTTACCCCGATTAATTTTTCAAACCAACAGATTAGCTCTCTGTTATGGTTCTCCCCAAGCCAAGGTAACTATGGAGGTGAAATGAGATACGCGTAGTGGTGCTTTAAAAAATACAAGGTGCGATGCGGAGGCACGGTATCTTTGATGCTACACTTGGTTTCACTCATCAGTCAACTAGCCCTTAATCCTTGTTTATGTCACCATTCTTACTTCCTTGTAACACAGACAACTTCCCAATGATGACTACATGCTCTGTGCTGAGACAGTACGCAAAATTTTGTATAATTTTGTTATATATACTTTACCAAAACATTCACAGAGAGACTGTCTTAGACAGTAAACGCTTCTCATGTGTTTAACATTGTTCTGCAGTGCAGAAAATAAACTTTTCATGAGGACAACTGTTGTGTCCAGCAGGGCATTATGATATGGTGTTACAGGGCATTAAACCCATAAGGATACCTCAAAGCTTATCTAGTGAAATACTTAATGTTATAAGAAAGAAATCAAGATAGTGGGAAAATGTAACTGTACAAGTTTATGTATATTGTATGCCACGCTCAGAGGTGGAAGGCATGGCAGTACTAGAAGTAGAAATAAGGAGATTAGGCAGAACGTTATTCAGAATAGGGAGTTGTAAGGAGAGGGGAATGACAAGTTTAGGGATATATTCTACGCGGGTATCTTGGCAACACCACAGAAACGGTCTAGCGCCCAGCTGCTTGACATGTGGAACAAAAGCTGGGAAGACAAATCAAGATGGTGACTGCCAAGGTCCTTCCAATTCTCCAGTTCTCCAATTCTGTAAAACAGGAAAGCAAATGATCTCCACAAGAGATGCTAGGACATGTATACCAGAGGAATAAAGCTTAACTTTAGCCATCTGCTAATACAGAAGCTGTGAAACTGACTCAGCTCCCTTTTATCTTCATTCTAATGTATCCCATCACTAATTTATCTTAAAAAGAAAGCATGGAAGGGAAAGAACAGAATAGTGGAGACCAAAACCTTGGAGTGTAGGTTCCCGCAACCCCCTGCATGAAAGGGAGGAGGAAAGAATGATTTACCAAAGAATTCAAAGGCCAAGGTCAGAGAGAGACAGGACATGAATTCATGTGGCATCATGAAAGACATATGAGGCAAAAGTTTGAAGTGCAGGGTGATGGTCAACAGGAGGAAAAGCGATAATGACAAAGACTGAAGAGGAGCCAGGCCATTGTCTCAAGTAATTAAGGGGACGCTGACGACATTTGTGTGCAGTTTCTGCAGTGAAGACAGTAAGAATGTGAGTCTGTTGTCAAGCTAAATAAGGAAAAGAGGATCCTCGGAACAAGTTAGTGGATTCAGTCTTAGACCACTTGACTGAGAAGATGAAACCTCCGAACAGCCCTATGACATCCCACAGCTGTTCTGTAGATGAGTTACACTAAGCACTGTCAAATTCGTCATGAAAACAATGGGATCAAGCAGGGGGATGAAAGTTTCAGCCTTTTTCTCAATACGTTAGGAAGATACTATGAACCTAAATATTTTTAAAAGCATTTGAAATTGGAGCAGAAGAAAGGAAGAGGGGATATAAACATTTCTGTGGAGTCAAGCTGCTTAAAAAACTTAAAGTTGATAGACTCCAAGGAGAAATTAACAGGATATTGGCATCGTACCGGTGAAAAATCAAGGTGGAGAGGAAGAAGAAGGGCTAGTTGCTGCAGACATACAGGAAGATGACATACAACAGGAGCAGTGACAGCATAAGCTGATACACAGCATAAGCAGTGATTTTTGCTCAATCCCTGTTTCAGCCAAATTGCTGTTTGAAAATCCTGTTGTCATCACACTTATATTCTTAGGAAATCATGTGCCACTAAAAATGAAGAACACAGGAACATGGTGATGTGGCCCCAACAAGACCGCTGCCCTGACAGTTACTCATGTCCTAAAGTCCTTTAAGAAATCAAAAGGAAATGCTCAAGCAGGGGCGTGACAGAGTTCAGTATTCTAAAAATAATTGAAGTTAATTTCTATCGGAAGTTACTAAATTCCATTAAAAGCCACTTCCAGCAACATTCCCTTTAAGAGTCAACTTATTTTTAAACCTACAAGAATGAATTTTAAACCAAAATAGCTATTGATTCCTCAGAGGGGTTTCCCAAGTCATTGACTTTCCCTCTGCGGACGCGCAGGCTCAGCGGCCATGGCTCACGGGCCCAGCCGCTCTGCGGCACATGGGACCTTCCCGGACCGGGGCACGAATCCGTGTCCCCTGCATCGGCAGGCGGACCCCCCAACCACTGTGCCACCAGGGAAGCCCTAGTCATTGAATTTATACTTAAATAAATCTAAGATTGATGAGGAAACTCTAATAGAAAAAGCGCTCTGGCTTCCCTTCTTTTTCAAAGTAAAACTTCACATTTTAAAACTGACCCACCCCAAGCACGCTTTTATGTAGTGCTACACAGCAGAGAGGTCCCTTACATGGGTAGTTGGTGCAGATAAGTAATGCATTCCCAGTCACCCGCCACGCAACTTCGGCATTTGACTTATCTCTTCTAGACCTGATAACTACCTTCAATTTTATTTTGTAAAGAATTGCCCGTTGTCAGTCATATTCAGGCATGTGTGTGTACACACATATAGAGGTCAAGAACTACATTTTATTTCCCCGTTTCTGGATGGAAGGACGAGGCACAAAGTTCATTGGATTTTAAAGGTATGGTGTTTACCAGCATCTCAGTGACCAAGGTGGGAAAGCTGTTTCTGTTCCATGGAACAGACAAGCCACAGAAGAGCAATGACACACCAGCCTTAGTGTTGGGACTCCAAACAGAAGTGCTGAAGATTTCCTGTGCGCTAATGCAAAGGACCCTTCAGGACCTCGGACAGCTCCCACCTGTGCCCCGTGGACGCCCAAACTGCTAACGTACATGTTTACGTGGCCGCCCCAAGATACACAGAATGATACGTAATGCGTGCCTAATCAGTTGTATATCTTCATGTTTAAATTTGAGTAGCAGGATGATTACTCAAGATTGTTTAAATCTTGACAAGGGCTGGTATCAGAAAAGCAGTTCTTATATCTACTTTCTTTGGCTAGCGCTCTTATCTTCAGCAAACAGCAGCCACTGTGCCCGGAGGAAAGTAATCTGTTTAATGTGCACTTCTATCATTTAGCACATTTTTAGACATAGTTTTTTCAATTCCGAATATTTTTTCTGAGAAAAGCACATAAAAGTTTTCAAGCAATTGATGCTACATTTACCCGTGTGTCATTGTTTAATCGTACATTTTAAACATGATATATATATATATATATCTCATAAGGATACGACACACACATACACTATATTTATACCTACACCTACACACACACACCCTTTTTTGAATTTTCCAGGAAACAAAAAATTGATGTCAGGAGTTAATGAATTTAAATTACATATACTGTTCAGAGCCATTTCAGCAGAAATCATTTGCAAATGTTAAATTCATAATTTGCTCGTCGGTTCAACCCTTTGGCTTATCTGAGAAACAGTTCTAGACATATGTCAAATTGAAAAGGAGGAATATATGCTCAAAGCTAAGATGAGGAGAGAAAAAAAAAAAAGATGGGTGGAGATGATCTAAAACAAAATGCAGAAACTCTCCCCTTTCCTTTCCCCTAGCGACACCTAGAGCCTATTAGGAAGAAATTGCTCATGGTTTTCACTTCAAGCATAACACAATCCAACAGTTTTAAGTCAGATTTGAGGCAAAAAGTGCATCATTTCTGTCTGCACTGCAGCTCAGTGGTCTTCCCCAAGATTCTCAGGAGTTTAATCCTCCAGAATTTTTCAACTGCCCCAATGAAACTGCTCCTCAAAGATTCTGGCTCCTTGAACCTGATAATTCATGCATTTCCCTCAGGACCTGACCCACTGAAGTGAGGGACATCTCTCTGATAGCTCTCTTTTAACGAGGGGAGTCTAGAAATAACCCAACATAAGAAAATCTCATGCAAGATCCGATACAGGGTGTGCGTGCACACGCGCACGCACACACACACACAAATGAACCACATCTCCCACAAACTTTTGTCATGTCTATTACACTCTCCACATCCTCCACTGATAAAACAAAACAAAAACAACCAGTTCATTGGATTTTAAAGGATTTTAAAGTGATCCCAGGCAGGACATGTTGAATGACCACAGCCTCCTGCTGAGGGCAGGGACATGAACTGCCGGGGGTATGTTGGGGTAGGCCGTCTGAGAGGCTTGTGTGAGGACCTGTGCCCAGGTGCCCCCAGGTGGGAAACTCTCAGAGCTACACACAGTGAGCTCTAGGACCCAACACCGCCAGCCAGGGGCTGTACCAGCCAAGCCAGCCCTGCCTGCCTGCCTGAGAGCTTGTCTGCGATTTTTCTCTTTTTTTCTGGGAAGAGAAGGTCTCAGAAACATCACTTTCCTCTCTCCGTGGCCTTCCCTGGCCCTCTGAACAGATGGACAGGGTCAACAGAGGTGGTTGAACTCATCCATCTCTGCAGCCGGCTGGTGTCCTGCCTGAGTCATCAGTTACTAAGGTGATATGCAAATCCAAGCTTTGAAACCCAGGCTGCCAGCCCCATGAAGAGTAAAAAACGTGCTGCCCGAGAAGTTTTCAGCTCACACAGCCTAAGGTGGTTGCTAGTCCAAGGCTAGGTGTGGGCACAGGCAGGGCCTGACTCCCACCAGCAAAAATTGGCCTGGGCCCTGGGACAAGGGCTTGGGCCTCGGATGCTAGCGCTTTTATTTTATTTTTCGGAAAAGAACACCACCACCAGCAGCACTGGGGGGGAGGGCGAGGTGTTGGAGAAGTGAGTGAAGGGACAGCGCCCCGAGGTAAGGATTCCAGTGAGAGGTGGGAGGGGGGAGAAAAAGAGCCTGGGACTGTCTCCTCCTCGAGTCTTAAAGCAGACAAAAGAAAGAAAGGAAAGAAAAGAGAAACCAACTTGTAAGCACAGACAGATCGAATTCCCTCCCTGGCTTCCACAGCACCAAGCAGTTAACACCAAGCATCCGCACGCCCGTGAACCCCCGGCCAATTCCACGCCCCAGCAGCGCAGCTCCACCAGCGCCACCAACTCCTGGCCGCCGCCACCGCTGCAGACAAGGACCCGCTCCAGGACAGCGGTGACCGAGATCCGCGCGAGGAGTGTATTTGCGGGCGCTCCCGGGAGGGGTGGGGGAGGGGTGGGGAAGGAGGGCGCCCCAAGACCATCGCAGACGCGGCGCGGACGCGTCTCCCCCGGGCAGCCCGGAGCCCCGCGCGCCCACCCACCCACCCAGATGCTCTTACGTCTTCGTCGTCACAGTCGCTCTGCGCCTGGTACTGGAACCGGGGCCGGCCGGCCGCGCCACCGCCACCGCCGCCGCCGCGCTCCGGGGGCGCCGCAGCAGGCGCCTGGGCTCCGAGGGGCTTGGGCCCCGCGCCGTCCTCCTCGGGCCCCTGGCCGCCCAGGAGGCGGCTCGCCTCCGGGGGCGCCGGGAAGGACCGCGAGGTGTTGATCTTGCCCGTGAACCTCTGGTACAGCGAAGCCATCGGTCTCCGCGCGCTCTCGCCGGCTGTCTTTGGGGCGTTTTGATAATGGCTTTCCCCCTTTCGGGTTCCCGCTCCCCACTCCCGCCGGGGGAAAAGGGGAAGAAGAACAGGGGGAGGAGGAAGAAAGGACGGCGGCCGCGCGGCCGCTCCTCCCGCGCGCCACTCTCAAGTCGCCGCCGGGCGACTGCCTGGCTCAGCCTCCTCCGCCCCCTCCCCCGGCGGCTCGGCGAAGCCGGGGTCTGGGGGTGTGTTCTCTCTCGCTCGTCTTTTCTGCTTTTCAACTCCTTGCCATGGCCACGTACGGCCTGCTCAAAGCCATCGACAGAAAGAAAACAAACAACAAAAAACCATAAAGGGAGGGAAGACGCCTAGGCCCCGGCATTTGGCACCCCGCCTAGAGACCGGCGGGCATCCAGAGCGCATCTCCGCGCCCCGCCCCCGGCCCCCCGCGCGGCTCCTCCTCCCCTGCTCTCCCCACGTGGCCCCTTCACACATCCCCGCCCCCGGGAACTGCGCCCGGGTGGCCAGGGCTGGCAGCGAGGAGGTGGCGGGGCCACGCAGGTCTTGGGTGCGGGCAGGGCGCGGAGGCGCGCTGGGGGCTCTGGGGCTCCGGGCCACCGGGAGGGCGGACCCGGCGATACGCGGGGAGGGAGCGTGCGAGAAGAGGCCCGCGATGGGGAGGGCGTCGGGGGCACCGAGGGAGGGGGCTGTCCCTGAGACGCCTGTCCTCGGCTCGGCGCGGGGCTGCGCTCCGCGTCCACGCGCTCGCACCGCGCGCAGCTGCAGCCCGGTCGCCCTCCGAGGCGCTCCCCCTCGTGTTTCCTTCCCAGCTTTTCTTGCCTCACGTGAAACAGCCACGGCCGAGACCCCCGGCGGACCTGGGGGTGTGCACGGGCGTGATGGAGAGCAAACTACGGGGCTGCAAGGGAGGGGGCTCGGGGGTCACTGTCTCTGACGAGCCCCTTTCCCTCCCAAACCAAGCTCTTCTCCAAAAACAGATTCCTTTTCCTTCACCCGGTCTCAAAAAGAAGGCAAGGAAAAGGTCACGGAAGGCCAGCGAGGGCCGGCCTGGTGGATATGCCTTCAGAGCAACTCAAAAGCTCCTCCCCGTACACCCCACGCATTTGTCTATATCGCGAACTCCATTTTCATTTTCAACAAATGCATCACCGCCAGCAGAGGCTAAAGCATTTGTGAGGCCGGCCACTCCTCCAAAGCTTGCTCCGCGCCGCCCCAACCCCTCCCCTGAGAGAAACTGGGAGCGGAGCTACGACACCAAAGGGGCGCACGGGTCAGGGTGCGCATTCACCCCTCTTGCTGCAGTCAAACGTGCTCCAGCGCCCCTGTGTGGAAAGACACCAGCTGAGCCTCGGCGCCGGGCTCCGACTCCAGACCGCAGGCGGCCTGTCTGGTTTCTCCCCTCCCTTTCCCGGGGTGGATTCCTCCCTCCTGGCCTCCGGGGACTCTCTGTCCGGCTGGAACCCGCGCCCCCGTCTTTCTCGAGGAATCGGGCGCTCCTCTTTCTAGTCTCTCCTTGTCCCCCCCCAACCCCGTTCTCCTTGCGCTGCCCTTTCCCTCTTGTTTGCAGCGCTTCTGGCTGCGATGGACCTGTCCCATCCTGAGCCGACGAGGAGCCCAGACTCCGGAGGGAGGGGCCGGGTGGAGGGCTCGCACCTGCCCTCGCACTTCGCTGCCCCTTCCACTCGAGGTCGACGTGGGCATCTTCGCCTTTACCTTCCAGCGGTGCTTCTGCTCCGCCACGGTTTCCGTGACCATCGCAGAAAAACGGGCGAGGCCTCGGCCACTCAGAGGGCCCTAGGCAGGCTGCCGGCCTTTGCTGGATCTGAGTCCAAGGCCATCTCCTGGCACCACTGTCCAAGCCCAGAAATCCCAGAAAAAGAGACCCAGCTGTTCCTGGTCCTAAAAATATTGCCTCTTCCCGCCGTGTCCTTAACTTGGGGGGAGAAACTGAATGCAGGTGAATAAGTCTCCTGGGAGAGGACCCCTTCCAATCCTTTCTACACTCTTCCCAAGCTCTCAACCTAGCAGGTAGTCTTGTTTTAATTAAAATTTATACCACACCACCCTCTGTTTAATCCACTGTGGTTTCCTTCCGCTAAGAAGAAAAGCGCATCTTAACCGTAGTTCGAAAACGTTTCCTTTACGGAAACTATAAAAACACGTAAAATCAGCATCTCGATAGCTGGGAGGCTCCCCGCACCACCAAAAGGCCTGTTACCCAGGCAGGTGTGCCAGCCACAGAGCATCGCTGCGCCGCTTGACTTTGAAGACAGAGGCAACAATTACAAGGGCCATAAAGCTAACTTTAGAAGTCATCACATTTAGGTAAATAGGAAACCTTGCTCTCATCCCCCCTCCCCTGCCCAGCTGTGCTTTAGATCCTTGAAGCTGCCTTTCCAAACCGACTTAAAAGGAAAGCCCCCGCTGCCCACTCTGGCATCTAGATCTGACATTTCACTAAATATAGATGCTGTTAGGGTCTTACTTATGTCCTATACATACACACATATATATGAAACGTGCGTGTATATATTTACACAAATTCTAAGAAGAAGCATGATAAAACTATTTCTCGTACCAATATAGTTTATACAAAATAGAGTATATGGAAATAGTTTAGAGATCATACACCATACTTTATAGATGTGTGTGTATAAAGGAGAATAGATTGAAGAAGGGAGATAAGAAAGGCACACATATCCCTCACTTTTGAAATTATATTCTCAGGCGAGCCTGTAGGTCTTCAAATTACAATCTGGTCAAAGTTAAAAACCCTAACTAGGGCTTCCCTGGTGGCACAGTGGTTGAGAGTCCGCCTGCCGATGCAGGGGACACGGGTTCGTGCCCCGGTCCGGGAAGATTCCACATGCCCTGGAGCGGCTGGGCCTGTGAGCCATGGCTGCTGGGCCTGCGCGTCCGGAGCCTGTGCTCTGCAACGGGAGAGGCCACAACTGTGAGAGGCCCGTGTACCACAAACAAAAAACAAACAAAAAAAACCCCTAACTAAAGGATTCAGACAAGATGCTAAGCAGTTTTTATTTAAAATTATTTGTAAAGTGAAAAAAAGCTATAAAATTCAAACAATTGGGGGAAGAGCTGAGGTACAGATCTGTGTTAACAGAAGCATATCTGAAAATTAGACGGGACAAATGGAGGGCAGGGGGCTGTCAGGGTGCACAGAGCCCCTCAGAGGCCAGTGTGAAGGGAAGGAGACACAACACTAATAAAACAACCACCCGCACGTGCAAAGCTTCTCCGGTGCCGTCTAGATCCGGGGCCCATCAACTGACTTAAAAAGAATCAGGCTACCTTGCTCCACCTGCACACTGAACGCAACTCATTTTAAAGAATGCTCTAGACTTCTGAGTGTGAGTCTGTGCGCCCATGTTTGCAAGCGTGTAGGCACTCACACAACCAGATTTGCCTTAAACTTTGATACACACATTGCGGTGTCTCTTTGGATAGACTGTCAGGACTCCGAAGTCCCTAATGCAAAGAGGAAACTAGCTAGTATTTTCGGATGAATGAAGTCACTCAGTTGCAGAGAATCGCAAGCGGTGGCACTGTACGGTGCATAATTAATTCACTTACTGCCTTCAAGAACCTTTTCAGAACCCCATCCTCTAAATGAGGAAAAAGACCCTGAAGAGTACCAAAACTTCCCAAGGGGCATGTAAACAGCGGTGCAGCACTGCAGAAGGAAACCTGTCGATCCTAACCCCAACCCTTCACTCAACCTTTAATACTTGAACGTGTGGACTACGCTCTATGGAAGCAGATTTCCATTCCTGCTCATTGGTTAAGTATGGGGAACTATTTTTGAAAATATTTCGTGGGTCATTTCATATTAAGATTTTAATTCCTCCATATGGCTTAAAACCCTGTTCACCGACCCATTTTTCCATCTAGTTTCATATGATTATTTATTCCCTGTTTATTAAATAAAAGTGGGAGTGTGTGTTTATTTTCCCTGAAACCAGTTTACAAAACAAATATAATTAGGCAGATGCTGCAAAATATAGCGGACAGTCATTTTTTTAAATGACAATAAAGGGAACTTTTTGGTCTCTATGCAAGCTAAGCATTGTAAAAATACCCAAAGTATATTGAGCCCAGCAGCCTAAGCATGATTTTTATTACCCAGGAGGTTTTCTTATTTCTAGGAGAGAATTATGCCCTATAGTTTACTTCCCCTTTCTCTTGGAGGAGGAGGAGGAGGGAAGAACCCTGTTTAAGATATTTATTCTTTTCCAAACACTGATATTTGGAGAAATGCAATGGCCAATTGAGCATACTCCGACAGAAAGGCTTCCCTAAAACACTGGGCATCAGTGTTTTTTAAATATTATCACATTGCATTCATACAAATGGGGAGAACTAAAGCAAGTATTTAGGTAGCTTGAGAAAATACCGTACTAACTACATAAATACAGAGCAAAAACTGTCTCTTGCTCTCTTTAAAATAATTATTTCTTTGCAAGATGACGACCAATACGGGTCTGCGTGGTAAGACTTCTTTACAAACAGGAAACGTCCAGCACAAGAGAAAGGAATTGCCACTCCTGGCTTTAACACAAAGTTAAAGTACGAATTAACTTGGAGCTTTTCAAATGGATACTTACAGATTCATGTGTTTGAAAGAAAAACATTTATTTTAACCCAACCAAAAGGCTTATGCCAAAATTAATACAGTTAAAGGTTAATTTCCAGCAGCACACTTCCCTGCATTTTAGTGCTGACGTTACGCATTTGCCTGGTTTTTACACACAGTTTGAAACACACGTACAGCTACCTGCCCCAGCAGTGGCTGCTCGCACGGACGTGGTCATCAACACACGTGGTAAAGCTGATCTGATCGCCAGGTATGTAAAACAACCACGGATTCAACTGAGCACACATCTTCTTCTTAGCCCACTGGGGCTGCGGGAACCCACCCTCCCTTCCTTTAGGGATCCCCTCTCATTTGTCACCTCCGCCCGTGGACACTGGACCGTGACCCACTTCCTCGTTCCTCCCATTTCTCACCCTCCTTTCTTCCCTTCCTTTTTCTGCTCCTCCGTGGCGTCTTGCTCTGGACCAGTATCAGGAGACAGTATATTTTGCTTTTCTCTAAAAATTCCTTGCTGCTCTCTGAATATTTCGAAGACCTCAGCTTCCACTGCCAGTGATGCCTCAGAAATTATCTAGATAATCACTTTCTAGAGGAGGCACCAACCTCCGTCTGCTCCCATTGTCTGGTGATTCGATTATAGCTTGCACCATGCTTCCCAAGGCTCCGAAGGTTTTTAGAGCATGAGATACAGAAGAGAGTCTGTTGTTTCTGTCTGTCCCTGGTGATCATCGGAGAGCAACCATGTCATCGGCTGAAATGTCTTCATTCATACATCACACGTTATTAGATTAAAGGGGAAGTGACTCCTGCTCTGAAATGCCCCCAGAGCTCCTTGCCTTTCACATCAGGCACTTCCCTGGGTCCCGTGAATTAAGCTGAATCTGCTTCCCTTTAATGTGAAAGTGACATTAACCAGCCTCTGCAATTCAGCGCCTTCCTTTCTTTAACCAACAGAGGTGATGGCTGTGTTTTGGAAGAAGAGAAAGCGTTTATCTGCTCTCTCTTCGATGGCGGGCATTTCAAAGGACCAGTTCTGGTTTGGCCATAACACTAATTGTAAAACAGGCCTGGAAGTACAGGGCTTAGACCCTCACTTGTTTTAGGTTTTGCTTTTTCTTTTCTTCCATCATGTCCTGAGAATCCAAAGGGGTTCTTGGGTTTTCACTGGAAAGGATCAATGCAATAGAAAAGAAAAGATAGAAGCAGGGTCATTCAAATGCAGGGTCTTATTCAGATAGTAGAAAACAGAGCTAGTGCTGATTCATTCATCCTGCCATGTACATTCTACTCAACTACAGGCCAATGGAAATCGTTACAGAAAGTGAAAAATCTGGCTCCACTAGAAACCACTCCAGTTATAAGAACAGAAGGGGATACGATGCATTCCTAGAATGTACGGCAGGACGGAAATTTGGGCAAGGCTGGGTGTGCGGCTGATTTAGTCCACCAGCCAGAAACAGCACAAGAAGGTGAGCTAAGCCCGGGAACTGGCGCCCAGGTCCAGGCACCGCATGTTCCGGTGCATCCTTGCATCTGCCTTCCACACACAAAGAGGCAGGAGAGAAGAGGACCTCCTCTACACAGCAAATAGCGACAATGAGATGCCTTAGAGAGTCAGGGCCAGAAGCCATCCCTGAGGCAGGTCAGGGAGGGGGAAGGGCCACCTGCTTCCTGGACATCTGTTCGGTCAAATTTGCAAAAGTCTCTTAAAAAACCCTGTCGCTCTCCATCTTACCCCGTGTCAAACCCTGCCGGAATTAAGACCATTCCTTTGAGTTCAGACATTGTCTGGAAGAGCATCAATAAAAAATAATTAAGAAACAACAGAGACCTGAGTGAAAAGAAAAACAAACAAGCCTCGGCCATGGCACAAACACCAGCAGACACACCACCCTTTCAAGTGTGTAACGGGGCAGTTCCGGCAACAGCGTCCTCTTCCAAAGGCACAAGGGCACAGCTGGATGCATGACTACATCTCCAAGCCATGAGTTTCTGTGCCCTGATGATTCACTTTAAGGTAAGCTACTATTCCCAGATTCAGAACTGTGATGGGCTGGAATGTTCGGAAGATATCCGCTCCCCCCGGATGCCTCTTTAGCTCCACTTCTGGCAGGACTGTATGGCTTGCTTTGGCCAATGAAATGTGAATGGACCTGATACAGGCAAAGGCCGTCAAGGTACCTGGCCGACCTCTTGCCCTCACTCAGGTGACCCACCCTACAAGAACATGGCCTGGGTAGCTGCAACCACTTCAGCTTGGCCTCCAGAACAAACACGCTTGGAGAGACTTGAACCCAGCCCATGGTTTGGAGTTAAGCTCAGGGATCAGGGAACACGAACCAAAGCCACCCAGCTGAGCCCAGGGCAGACCAGATATATCACAGCTGACCAGCAGAAATGGGAATCTTGATCTTACGGAAGCCAAGGCGTTTGGGATGATACAGCATGCTTGCATCACGGTATATGTCATGTTCTAACTCACTAAAACTAAAATCAGATCTATGCGTGAAAAATGGTATAGCTAATGTCAATGTTTGTTGTAAGCATTTTACTTACTTATTCAGTAAATATGTGAATGCCCACCACGTGCCAGTCATTGTTCTGTTTTATGTGCTAGGGATGAGATGAATAACTAAAATGAACGTAGTTCTGGCTTTCATACAGATTACAGTCAGCCCTCCTCTCAGTGGATCAGGGCTGATGCTCTAAATTACTTGGCCGTATCGGTAAGCCCTTCCTTTTCTGAAAAGGTGTAGTTTTCTCAATTTATTGCTCATTTTGGTACATTTACAGCCCACGTAGTTTTATTAGAAAAAGACTGTTAGAGACCTAGATCGCAAATGTTTCATAATAGCGCCCTAGTTATCTATTGTAGGAGCACAAAGCAGCAGTTTCAACCCCAAAGCACAGTGGCTCTCAAAGAACTGTCCCTGGACCAGGAGTGTAAGAATCATCTAGAAATTTGTTAGAATGAAAATTCTGGGCTCCATCACAAACCTACTGAACCAGAAACTCAGGGAAGGGCCCAGCCATCGGTATTTTAATAAGCCCACCAAGTAATTCCGATGAACACTCAAGTTTGAGAAACAAACACTGCACTAGAATAATCCCTAGAGCATTTTTCTAAAAGGCAACCAAGGTGAACTGAAAGATACTCAAAATGTTTGCTGACTCTCAGGAAATGGCTCACCCATTTAAAGTATTGAACAGAGATTCTCCAGGGGGTAAGAATTTTTCCAGGATGTACAAAGGCCAGTCTTCCTCACTAAAAAGGGGGTTATCTTAGCAGTTTATTCAAAGTCAAAAATAGAATAGAGAGCAGGTGATCTTTTCAGAATGCTCTTCCACCCGTGAATTGAGATGTTTAAGGCTCATCTCAGGAAGAAGGTAGTGGCGAAAAGGGAATTGACAAAGCAGACACCAACGATGTGGTCAAAGCTAAGATACCATTCCTGTTGGGGCTTATCTCAGAGAGACTTTGATTTGGTATCTTAGCAGACAGCCTCTCCCATGTTGCCTGAATATATGCAATTTGGCAGACAAGCTCTGCAGAATTTCAAGAAAGAAAGGACCTTGCTTTCAAAAATTGATTTCATTTAAAATGCTCAGTGCCTCTGGCTTAGCCTCATTGCTTTTTTAATGCAATAAAAAAAATCTTGACGTGAATTAAAAATCAATGAAGTTAATAAACATGTTGAAGTTGAAAACCAACTTTTACGAACTTAATTTTCCTGAATCTACTCCTTTAAGACACATTAAAATGCTCAATATAAAACCCATTTTATTTTATTTTTCACCGTCACTTAAGATTTCTTCCAAATTCCCACGGAACATACAAATTTTAAAATAGACCGATGCGACTTTATGTGGTTCAATAGTTTTTCTTGAATTTTAACACATTCTCTGACCCACATGCACACAGTTAATATTTATGGCTAACTACCAATGCAGATACACAATAGATCCTATGAAGCATGGGACCTAACCCAGAGGAAGAAAATAAACTTCAAGCCCGATGCTCTGTATCTTCACGTTGCCTTGAGCAAATGCAAGCGATATCAATGCAAAGCCTGGTTCTTGCGTGTATGGGTATGTCAGATGTGAGATGCAGAGGACCCTCATTAACGAAAACAGATTATACTAGGGCAATAAAACTGAAATGAAGCCACTCATTTGCTTCACGTGGGTAATTCAATTCACTCTGCACTGTAACTCTATCAAGTCCGCTGCTGTGCCCATCTCGGAACAATTTCCTTCTCGTAAAGGGGAGAAACAGCCTTTTCTATACTACTAATTGCATTTCAAATCATTTTAATTTGGAACTCAAAAAAAGTAATTCTCCGAACAATCGCTTCTATTTATGTATTTCTTGACAGGTACACAAAAACTGCCCGTTGGCTAAATAAATCCATGAGTCATATAAACCTGCAATTTGAACAGATTTTTCCTCACTCACAGCAAAACCAACACTGACTCTCTGCTCCAATAGGATGCGGTGGGTCTCACTCGTTCCTCCGATTGAGCTTAAGTCCCTGACGGGTCCCATCCCCTCATCCTTCGAGTTGCAGCCATAATCCCCACCATTACTTTCTTTATAAGCCAACAATAAACGTTGTTTATTGTTGACACAGAACTTTCTCAATCTTCGTGAGAAAGGATGGATCCATGGATGCTTTCAAGGGACTCTGAAGAACTTCTTAGCCATCCTATGGTAAAAGAAGCAGCAGTATAAGGCTATGTGTACATCTCTGTTTCAGCATCCCCGTATTCCTCTCTCTCTGAGACCTCTAATATCCCACACAACCTCAGTTCGACTCTGAATGAGATGTAAATGGTTGGTTGTAATCTAAATGAATTTTGAGTTTCCAGATTGAGCTATTCAAATTCATAAGAGAAATATCTTTCTTGAGTACTTAACGCAAAGAAAAATAATTTACAATAATTAAATCCAAATCTACTGTGCAATAGAATAGAAGACTCATGAGCTTGCTAAGATACAGCGCAGTGCTTCAGTTAAGTTACCGACTTACATCAGACCCTCAGGTGGGATATTTGTGCCATGATGGGCACTCTCACGGAAAACCTCGGAATAGGTACTAGTCTAACCTTATACCCACCGATTACATCTGCGTTTTGTTGTTGTTGTTGTTGTTTTTTGCGGTACACGGGCCTCTCACTGTTGTGGCCTCTCCCGTTGCAGAGCACAGGCTCCAGACGCGCAGGCTCAGCGGCCATGGCTCACGGGCCCAGCCGCTCCGCGGCATGTGGGATCTTCCCGGACCGGGGCACGAACCCGTGTCCCCTGCATCGGCAGGCGGACTCTCCACCACTGCGCCACCAGGGAAGCCCTACATCTGCGTTTTACTCTTTTCCAATGATACAACGTAAACTTCAGGACCTGAACTTAGCAGATAGCTACCGATGCCCTGACAAAGCAGGCAGTCTGCTTGGATTTATCCACATGATGAAAAACAGCCCCTTGATATGATGGCGCCTCAGAGAGCAGACCGACTCGGTGTTTAAGCCCCAGTCCTTGCTCTCCACTTCCGATTTAGGTGGAATGATGGGGATGTCCTGCACCACTGGCACAGCTCCAGGGAGAGGTTTAAAGCAAGCGATCCACAGACTCTTCCATCTCCCTTTGATGTCAATTATCTTTGAGAAAAAAAAATCATCATCCCTAAGATTAACGCAATTCTGGTTTTTTAGCTCCTGGAACCGTATCTTATCATTTCCGTGTGTGATACTGGTCAGATTAAAGAGTTCCCCAAAGACGTATCCTATTGTCCATTTACTTAAAAAAAACCCCAGACTTGTATTACACTTTATACTGGGAAAAAGCTGGATTTTATTCATTAAATTAGTGCTTTGGAGAAAGCCAAAGCTTTTTTGTTTGTTTTCCAGCGGAAATTACAGGAAAATTTTCTGTAAGCATCTTCTTACACACACGTCCTTCCCTGTCAGTGGTGAGAACTGCCAGTGTGATTGACTTTTGGTTCCCCAAAAGTTACACCCCTATTCCTTCTCACTTTCTGCCCATAGTATAGAATTTCTGTCCTCACATGGTGTCTACTTGGCTAAAGAAATGGATAAAGTTTTATGGGCGGCATTGGAAAGATTTTTTTCCTCTCAGATAGAAGACAGAGGTATGAAGAGGGACCTCTTCCCTGTCCCCCAGCACTGCCTCCAGTTTTCTGTCTCTGAACACATCTGTGTGAGGATCGGAAGGTACGGAGCTACTGCAGCCTCTTTGTGACTATGAGAAGAAGGTCAAATGCTTTTGCACTGATACAAACGCAGAGCCCCAATGGCATGGAGCCACTAAACAAAACTCAGAACAGCCTCCCAATTAGAAACCCCTGTTTTAGCCCCTTTCAGTCAGGAATAGTTACGTAGCCCAAAGTGTCCCCAACAGATACAATCAGACCCCTGGCTCTTCCTCAACGGCTCTTTGCGTAAGGAGAATTCACTAAGCGTCAGTTTTCTCATCTACAGCATGAAGATGATAAGAGAGGTTATTCCCGTCAGCTTTACCTACAACACAGGGCTCCTGAGAGATTCCAATGCATTATTATTATAGGGAAAGCCCCAAACTTCTTATATATACCTAACCTTTGGGAGAATGGGGGCTTGCCCATAGTTCATACTCTACAAAACACATCATTCAGCTTTTTCATCTGATTTTTTCTTGTTACTGTCTATGATCGTGCATTTAGACATCTTGCTGACTTTGACACATTCTTCCAGCTAGAGCATTTGGAGGACAATGTACTTCAACTCTCGAAAGCCTCATGTATGTGATGAAACGTGTCCCGTGAGATATTCTCTATCCAGGGTTCCTAAAGCCACAGAGAAGACCCGTGTGGGTCCAAAGCAGGGAGGGGAGAAGGGAGGAGAGAGTCATTGCTTTACCAAATTAAATAACAGTCACAGAACTCTTAGGCTGATCAGCACTCTATACTTAAAATATTGTCCAATGTGCAATGTCATTACCTCAAAGACGGTCCTGAGAAGCAAACCTTGACTTGGCGTCAGAAGAGCCAGTTTGGAACCCACTCAACCAGGGCGGGTTGTGCCACCTGCAGGCTGGGCATGTGTCCAGAGCGCTAGGAATCAGAGTAGGCATCAAAAACACAAGTAAAGGTATTCCAGCTCCAACAGACATACAGAACTTTGCACTAGACGATCTGGGAAGAAAGCTATTTCAGCACACATACATGTTTTCAATACTTTACAGAACGAAGGTCTGGAATTTCCTTTTGGGATTGAACGTGGGAGGGGCAATGCCTTTGCATCGTTAATCCGGCCTGCAGAGGTGGTGACCCCTAAAAGTTAGTTGAATATAAATTTTGCTCCATGTTTATCAGCCTCCTGTTTATCAAAGGCAAGGAACATTAATATTTCAGATGATTTTCCTTTTTTTTTTTTTTAACAGAACTCAGAGTTGAGGGAAGAAAGCGTGAAAAACAGGCTTATAAAGTATGTTGCCTATATCTTGCAGCCTGTTTTTTGATTGTTTGGACCTTGCGTGTTGTTTGTTCTTTGCCTCAATCCGGGGGAAGGAAAGAACACGAGGAAAATAGACAGAGACATTTCTCTCCATCTCTCTTTCACTCTTACTTCTTCTCATAGCTTCTCTCCACAGACCTTCCACACCAACAGTGCCCTTGAGATAGCAGCCCTGTCATTCCAAAACAACTCGGCACATCCTGTTCCCCTGCAGCTTTTTATTTCGATGACCCTTTGATGCATTCAATCAACTGCAAAAACAAAAGCAACACAACAAACAACAGAAAAGACAAAGCAAAACAAAACCAAGGGTCTTGTGAATGTGCTGATTCTGAGCACACGGAGAGCAGCTCAGAGCTTGACGTTGCCGCTTGAGGGCGCTATGGGAGTTCAGAAAGGCAAGCTGTGCTCGGCCCTGGATGACTAAGGGCGGCCCTTCATTCTGATCACACCATCTCTGTGTTCAACTGAGCGCAGGAAATGAGGCAGCCTCTTAGAAGACTTTTGTTTCCTATGAAAAGGAAGTCTCCTGTTACACGTTTTCATGCCTTAACTCTTTTAAATGCTTTCAGAAAACTAAAATCGAGTCAAAAATGAACCATAACTCTTGTCTTTTCGTTTGTTGAAGGTTCGGATATTCTGCGGGGGGAGGGAGAGTGGGCATATTAATGTGCTACATTCCCATTCATCATGGAGGACAGCTATGTCAGAAAGATGGTTTGTGGACCAAGAATTTCATGGTTCAGAAGGGGTCCTGGATCACCTTTGGTCTTTTCTATCCACTGTGCCCTCGGTGTATGCGATACCAAACTGGCATGGCTGATGTGTCAGAGCAGCAAGGGAGCTACTGAGAGGGGGTGATGGACTGGATTATACACAAGCATTATTTGGCCTAGACTGGCTTATTCCACCTATCACTTTCCTCTTCTCCCCTCCTCCTCTCCCCTTCCTTAAAAAAGATAAAAAGAAATCCAGAGAGAAGAAGCTCTGCTACGATAGCTGACACCCTTTCCAAAACGATATGAAATAAATTCAGGACCTCGGAGAGCAGCCTTACAACGGTCATGGCTGCACAAGTCTTCGCGGAGAATATGAATTTTACGATCTTTGAAAAGTTATTCATTAAGTTGGAAAACACAGCGTTACAATTTATTTATTTTCAGTCAGATTTTAAAACATGCATGTTTTAATACAAACTTGCAATGGATTTTGGAAGCTAGGACATCCATAGGTCCACTGACACCTGCAAATGAACTTTGAATTTCTTCTGTAAACATTCAACCCATGAAGGGTTTTGTTGATTATTAATAATAATAATAATAGATTCAATTGAGGGGGAGATTTATAATCATATATTTTACATACATCATCGTATTTAATAATTTTAGAAGTCCTGTGGTGTTGGTATACAGTCCAAGTGCGACATTATACAGGAACATCTCCACTAGATTTCTGTCCACTTACTTCCGTCACTTTGATGAGTCATGCACTGAAGCACATCTCAGGAAGATGTTGAATTGAATTTCCAGATGGCACAATCACAGCCTTACTTCAAAGCCCAGCTCAAAAGGCACTCCAGGGCTTCCCTGGTGGCGCAGTGGTTGAGGGTCCGCCTGCCGATGCAGGGGACATGGGTTTGTGCCCTGGTCCGGGAGGATCCCACATGCCGCGGAGCGGCTGGGCCCGTGAGCCATGGCCACTGAGCCTGCGCGTCCGGAGCCTGTGCTCCGCAGCGGGAGAGGCCACAACAATGAGAGGCCGCATTCCGCAAAAAAAAAAGGCACTCCATCCAAGAGGTCTTCCATGATTTTTTAGAAGTTACTAATCGTCTTGCTGAACCCTCATAACGTCTGTAAGTACCTGCCTTATAAAACACACCACTCTCTATCTTGTGCTATTCATTCATTTATTCACCCAACACACATTACGGAGCATTAATATGGCTGACCATGTCTTATCTCCCCCATCAGAAATTCCTTAAGAAGACGATATGGGTCGATTAAGGTTCATGCGAGGAACTCTGTAGTATACAGAGAAGGTGCTCAAATTAGAGGGAAGTTCACTTAAGCCCCACTTTTCTGCAGAGTCTGCACAGAGGTGGTCTTCTGGAAGATACTGTGTTGGAGTCTGCTGGGAGATGCTCTGATTGGTGACTGCTGAGACACTCCAATGATATGAGGATGCTATATTTCACAACAGCGTCTTTCAGAAACTATGGACCATAACCCACAGGTAGGCCATGTTCATTATGAAATTAGTGTATGATTTTAAAGAAGAATTTGAAAAACCTTCCACATTGTGTGTGCTTTCCTCTTGCAGACATGTTGGGCTCCTGCCCCAGAGTACAAGCTCCTTGAGAGGAGAAACTGCTTCCATTTCCCTCACTGTTCATACCAGTGTCTATCACGGTGCCCGGAACATTGGACACGAGTAATGAATATTTGTCAAACGAATGAATGAGGCTAAAACAACAACTGTAAAATCATGGTAGACAGGGACCTGCCTGGTGGTCCAGGGGTTAAGAATCTGCCTTCCAATGCAGGGGATGCGGGTTCGATCCCTGGTCGGGGAGCTCAGATCCCACATGCCGTGGGGCAACTAAGCCTGCGCACCAAAATTACTGAGCCTGCACGCTCTGGAGCCCACAAGCCTCAACGAAGAGCCCACACGTTGCAATGAAAGATGCCGTGTGCCACAACTAAGACCCGATGCAGCCAAATAAATAATTTTTTTGTCGGTACGCGGGCCTCTCACTGTTGTGGCCTCTCCTGTTGCGGAGCACAGGCTCCGGATGCGCAGGCTCAGCGGCCATGGCTCAGGGGCCTAGCCGCTCCACAGCACGTGGGATCTTCCCGGACCAGGGCACGAACCCATGTCCCCTGCATCGGCAGGCGGACCCTCAACCACTGCGCCACCAGGCAAGCCCTAAATACATATTTTTTAAAAAAATCATGGTAGAATAAAAACCATATGATCATATCAATAGATGCAGAAAAAGCTTTTGACAAAATTCAACACCCATTTATGATAAAAACTCTCCAGAAAGTGGGCATAGAGGGAACCTACCTCAACATAATAAAGGCCACATATGACAAACCCACAGCAAACATCATTCTCAATGGTGAATAACTGAAAGCACTTCCTCTAAGATCAGGAACAAGACAAGGATGTCCACTGTCACTGCTATTATTCAACATAGTTTTGGAAGTCCCAGCCTCAGCAATCAGAGAAGAAAAAGAAATAAAAGGAATACAATTTGGAAAAGAAGAAATAAAACGGTCACTGTTTGCAGATGACATGATACTATACATAGAGAATCCTAAAGATGCCACTAGAAAACTACTAGAGCTAATCAATGAATTTGGTAAAGTTGCAGGATACAAAATTAATGCACAGAAGTCTCTTGCATTCATATACACTAATGATGAAAAATCTGAAAGAGAAATTAAGGAAACACTCCCATTTACCTTTGCAACAAAAAGAATAAAGTACCTAGGAATAAACCTACCTAGGGAGACAAAAGATTGGTATGCAGAAAAGTATGACACTGATGAAAGAAATTAAAGATGATATCAACAGATGGAGAGATATACCATGTTCTTGGATTTTGGAAGAATCAATATTGTGAAAATGACTATATGACCCAAAGCAATCTACAGATTCAATGCAATCCCTATCAAAATACCAATGGCATTTTTTACAGAACTAGAACAAAAAATCTTAAAATTTGTATGGAGACACAAAAGACCCCGAATAGCCAAAGTAGTCTTGAGGGGAAAAAAAAGAGCTGGAGGAATCAGACTCCCTGACTTCAGACTATACTACAAAGCTACAGTATTCAAGACAATATGGTACTGGCACAAAAACAGAAACATAGATCAATGGAACAAGACAGAAAGCCCAGAGGTAAATCCACGCACCTATCGTCAACTAATCTATGACAAAGGAGGCAAGGATATACAATGGAGAAAAGATAGTCTCTTCAATAAGTGGTGCTGGGAAAACTGGACAGCTACATGTAAAAGAATGAAATTAGAACACTCCCTAACACCATACACAAAAATAAACTCAAAATGGATTCGAGACCTAAATGTAAGACCAGACACTATAAAACTCTTAGAGGAAAACATAGGAAGAGCACTCTGACATAAATCACAGCAAGATCTTTTTTGATCTACCTACAACAGTAATGGAAATAAAAACAAAAATAAACAAATGGGACCTAATGAAACTTAAAAGCTTTTGCATAGCAAAGGAAACCATAAACAAGACGAGAAGACAACCCTCAAAATGGGAGAAAATATTTGCAAATGAATCAATGGACAAAGGATTAATCTCCAAAATATATAAACAATTCATGCAGCTCAATATTAAAAAAACAAACAACCCAATCCAAAAATGCACCGAAGACCTAAATAGACATTTCTCCAAAGAAGACATACAGATGGCCAAGAAGCACATGGAAAGCTGCTCAACATCACTAATTATTAGAGAAATGCAAATCAAAACTACAGTGAGGTATCACCTCACACCAGTTAGAATGGGCTTCATCAGAAAATCTACAAACAACAAATGCTGGAGAGGGTGTGGAGAAAAGGGAACCCTCTTGCACTGTTGGTGGGAATGTAAACTGATACAGCCACTATGGAGAACAGTATGGAGGTTCCTTAAAAAAGTAAAAATAGAATTACCATATGACCCAGCAATCCCACTACTGGGCATACACCCTGAGAAAACCACAATTCAAAAAGACACATGCACCCCAATGTTCACTGCAGCACTATTTACAATAGCCAGGTCATGGAAGCAACCTAAATGCCCATCGACAGACAAATGGATAAAGAAGACATGGTACATATATACAATGGAGTATTACTCAGCCATAAAAAGGAACGAAATTGGGTCATTTCTTGAGATGTGGATGGATCTAGAGACTGTTATACAGAGTGAAGTCAGAAAGAGAAAAACAAATATCGTATATTAACACATATATATGGAACCTAGAAAAATGGTACAGATGAACCGGTTTGCAGGGCAGAAATTGAGACACAGAGGTAGAGAACAAATGTATGGATACCAAGGGCGGAAAGAGGCGGGGAGCGGGGTTGGTGGTGGGATGAATTGGGCGATTGGGATTGACATGTATACACTGATGTGTATAAAATTGATAACTAATAAGAACCTGCTGTATAAAAAAAAGTGATGTATTCTATTGGAAAGAAGCAAAAATAGACCATGTTTACTGTCTAAATTACATAATAATTTAATGATATTTAGCATCTATTGAAGATGTTATTTATTATTGCAGATTGTATTTGCTTTATCAATGTCTTTGCTTTGGTAATCAAAATAAAATAAAATAAAATAAAATCTGAAAAAAAATCATGGTAGACAAGTCTGGGTTGCCTATCATATCAAAGATCCATTGAAGCAAGTTTATGTACTCTTTCCCTGAATTTATCAATATGTATTCCGGGGGTGGCTTCTAACATCTTAGACTCCCAAGGGAAATAGAGAAAGATAAATAGTTTGATATTAATCAAGCAAAACATCGGAGTACATGTGTTATCAAGAAAGGTTTTGACACAATTCATTAAGGAAATGCACTCAGGGCACCAGGGCTGGGCAGCCACTTGGCCTTCTAGTACCCTTCAGGTATGAACAAGTCTTCCATCCAGAGGAGGCTGAACAGTGTGAAGGGAGAAAGGGCTTTCATTTGAGATTTTTATTTGTTTTAGTGGCATGGCAATTTATCTCTAAGAGGCTAATAAAAATGTATTCTAGAGACAGTAATATTGCACAATGCCACTTATAACAGATATTAAATCCCCCCAGTCTGGTTTATCTATCCAAAATGGAATTAATACCATTGATAAGAAGCCAATGTACTATTTCTACATTATGAAATTAATTGCTTTCTTATATATACTAGTGGTGTCAAATGCTTAAATTAGTTATTCACATACCTATTCATCTATGAAGTCATCTTCAAGGACTAAGTGTTATTGTTAATTATAGCAACAGTGATTCTTAGAAAAAAACCTCTATAAATATTTGCTTGAAGGGCTACCTGTGAACCTTGGAGAAATACATATGGTTCCAGGCCAGAGCCTTTGGATAAGCCTGCTGTGTGGTCCTGGGAGACTTTGGCTATTGGTTTCAAACAGTGATTCTGTCTCAGTGAACACCTGAGAATACTATTGGGGAAAATGAATTTGCAGAATGTAAACAGACTGAAATTTTTCCTCCAAGGTACCTGACAGGGTCAAAGTTGGTCACAGTCAACTACCCCTCTCCTCTCCGGTGCCGGGAAAGGCTGTCATTCTACGAAGTCCAAGGCTGCTCAAACACAGCTTACTCCTGATACTGCAATAACATGATTCTTCCCTGAGCCCAGGGATTTCCAAATGCCTGCATTAAGGTGCACAGATCTAAACCAACCCTGACCTGGAAAGACTAAGAAAGACACAACAAAATAACATTACAGTTTTGAATATTATTCTCAAATCTATTGTTTCTTGCCTTCCCTTTTGCCTTGGGATATCATTTCTACTGAGATCTGTGATGACCAGGCACGCGCACCAAAAACATGCCTGTTGGGTTCTAGATCCCAAGGAGTATCACCTCCTCATTGGACCATACATCACAGATGAGTGGTGCACACGTGAGTACAAAGTGGGCACACGCCTGTCATCATGCCATCTCACTGCGCATAATTGGTCTCCCACAGACACTGAAGTATAGCAAGTGACAAACAGAAATTCCATTTCCTGGTGGAAAAGTACCTCCTTGCTTGAATGAGTAGAATACCTGCAGTGCAGGGAAGTCTGTTCTGTTTCTAGCCCTGCTTCCTGAGGAGGGGCAAAAATGATGCCCAGGGATGATCTGCTGGCGCGCTTTCCACATCTCACCCGACCATGAGTAATGGGAGCCGCCACCGGATAACTCCACAAATGGCAGATTAAGAACCCTGACTCAGGGCCTCTGACTTGCTGTAGACAATACATTTGAAACTCAGTTCCTTCAGGTTTTTCATTGGAGAAAGTAGAGATTCAACAGCTATTTCAGAGGATTATTAAAAGGATTAAGTAAACTTCTTATATGATGTTTATTTTAACACACACACACACACATCCATGCTCTTTCCATTAGTCTCCCTGGTGCTATACCATGACTGTCCTTTCACTGGGTGGTTCAGCCAATGGGTTCATATTTATAAGACAGTCTACTCATTTCTTAAAGACTTTATGTTTGCCAAGTTCTCCAACATCAAGGAGAGTTGCTCTCCTATTTTCATCAATGTAGCTAATAAATACATTGTACTGAAGATGTAAAAAAAGGGCAAATGGGAGCTTCCCTGGTGGCGCAGTGGTTGAGAGTCCACCTGCCTATGCAGGGGACACGGGTTCGTGCCCCGGTCCGGGAAGATCCCACATGCCGCGGAGCGGCTGGGCCCGTGAGCCATGGCCGCTGAGCCTGCGCATCCGGAGCCTGTGCTCCGCAACGGGAGAGGCCACAACAGTGAGAGGCCCGCGTACCGCAAAAAAAAAAAAAAAAAAAAAAGGGCAAATGGTGCCAAAATGGTCTATGGGAATCATCTTTGTGGATATCTGTGGATGAGACAAGATTAAAAAACATTCAGTTTGTGCCTGTGCTATAATTTTGAGCTTGTTGATGCTTTTACATCTTCCATGTAGCCTTTCTAGGTGTGTTGGCATTGACAAATGCCTCTCGCGATAAAAGTGCAATGCTAAAATATACAGATGGAATTTGCACACCAGTAGCTGGATGTCTCCATCCCCTGGTTTTACTACCAGCACCACAAGTAATTCCTGCAAGGAAAATAAAATATTTTCTGTACTTTGATGAGCGGGAGAAAGGAAATTAAATTAGTAGCGTATGGGAGACATCACTTCAGGCCTGTGTTACTGGTTCATGATCTGTAATGAATGAAATGATTCATGTAATTTAACATTGAAAGCCCAAGTGATTACTGTATTTTTGTATCATTGCTATATCTGAAAGGGGATGAATTCTAGAGTGTACCTTATTCACTTATTTATTTTCAAATCTTAAAGTAAACCCATTACTTGACCACACCATGAGTCTTTTCTAATGGAGCCTTTTCACTCTCTCAGTAAGGTGGCGTAGAAGAGTAGAGCGTCCACTGAAGCCTAACAATGAGCTAGTGAGTGATTTCTCCACAAAGGAAGGGTATAGACTGTACCCCCAAAATGTAGACCCCAGGAAATACCCGTAAGGTTGAATATCTTAGAGCACAAAGAGTTTGCTGGTCCAGGGGTCTTGGGATTGGGTGAGACGGATGCTCTAGCAGGAAACCAAGATCTAGAAACAGGTCAAGTTGAAGCTGTGGACCCTGGCCATTCTGTATATGTTTTAGCTTCAGAAAAGTTCAGTTCTCTCCATTTGGATTGGATGGGTGTGGGACTTTGAATTCAACCACTGTTTAGGACTGACCAAATAAACTGATGGATTCATCTTCTCAATTTTCTACTGGTTGAGTCTTTATGAGACAAAAACAGCCTTCAGGTACGTCGACGATAGAAGGGAAAGGAAAAAAAAACAAAAGTGAAATTGAAGTGATCCGCCAGTGCCAAGATTAGTGAAGGGAGATGCAGACAAGGCCCAGGGATTCGCAGGGATAACTTATTCGTCCTTGGCTGGTTTCACACCTTTAGAGCATTTGGGGATGGCATTATGTGTACTGATGATTGCTGGAAGGATGGATTAGTGATCTGTACTAATAAAAAGGGAAGGGAAGTGTTGGATTGCTGAGCAACGCACGTCAAGCTCCAAAACACATTGCGTCTTAAGTCAAAGGCAGCGCAAAAGAGGAACCACTGATCTGAATAGCCCCCCCACCCCACACACACACAGAAGGAAGGAAGGAAGGACGGAGAAAAAAAGGGGGGAAGGAAGACCCATACATTTGCTTCTGGGGACCTTGGCCTTGGTGAAGGGCATCGCGGCACCAGCAGTGGTATGCAGGGGTGGCATAAAGGCACAGTGGGGTCTGGAGCAGTAAATGTGGTATATGCTTCTCTTCCTCACCTGTATGACCTTAGACAAGTCTCATGTCTTTCCCTGAATCTCAGCTGCCTCATCTATAAATTCACAGGGTTGGAACAAGGGCATTCTTAAGGTTCTTTCATGCCGTAAACCTTATAAAATATACTATCAGAAACAGAAACACCTTTCTTGCTTTGAAAGGATCTGAGCAGGTACATCTCTGTTGTTAGATAAAATAACAGATTGTATAGTTTCTGGGAAGGAACAAATTTAGCTTGACAAGAGTTGTACAGAAAAAAGTGGTGGATTTAGTTGGCCGTACACTTACTAAGTCACATTTTGGTAGAGCTGTGAACAGTATTACTACAACTGTAGAGTTCACATCACTCGTTGTAATCATCTCAGTGACCTTTCTACCAATATCACCATGGCAGAAACAGTCCACTAGCGGTCTTTATGAACACGTGCTGTTTTCAGACAGAGAAAGACAAATATCATATGATATCACTTATACGTGGAATCTAAAAAAATGATACAAATGAACTTATTTACAAAACAAATACTCACAGACATAGAAAACAAACTTATAGTTACCAAAGGGGATAGTGGGGGGTAGGGATAAGTTAGTTTAGGATTAACAGATACACACTACAGTATATAAAACAGGTAAACAGTAAGGACCTAGTGTATAGCACAGGGAACTATACTCAATATCTTGTAATAACCTATAATGAAAAAGAATATATATATATGTATGACCAAATCACTTTACTGTACACTGGAAACTAACACAACATTGTAAATTAACTATACTTCAATTAAAAAAGAAAAAACCGTGCTGTTTGATGCACATAAATGAACTCTAATTAATTACATTCAAATTGCAGAGAGGTCTAGAAATAATATCACACTAAAGTAAATCGAAAAAGCAGCCATTTGTAATAAACATTGCTTGTTCTTGTTTGCACAGGTATGGGCACCAAGTAAAAAGAGGCATTGTGAACCAGTATGTAGGTTATACGTTAGGATCCTGTTGGTTTCCAAAAAGAACTATGATCTTGAACGGGATCTTTTTTTTTCTAGAAAATTAATCAACAAAGAACTATGGGCAACTGCTGGTTTAGCTGTGGAATCACTCAAGGTGACAAATACAACTACACCAAAGGCACATGGAGATGAAGGAGCTGTGGGTACAAGGTCACCTCTTCATGGGAAAGATTTAGAGCCTCGCAGGAAACCCTCTGCCCCTGTGGTCAATACAAAGAACCATCACTCCTCAACCAGCTGGGAGGCCATCACAGTCAGTAGTCCTTTTTCACACTGAACTTAAATAGGGATGAGGATGCCGGAGGGGCTTTGGGGATGACTCAGCTTGACGTTCTTTGTTCGGAGACAAGGAAACAGCCTCAGAATGCAAGAGACTTCTCTGCAGAGTCAAATCCCGTTGCAGAGGGACAAAAAAGAAAAGAAAAGAAAAAAGAGAGAGAAAGAGAAAAGAGAGACAGAGAGAGGAAACAAACGTTTTCTTTTTTCTTCACTGCAGATTTGTGGATATTCTAGGGACAAAGCAGAAGGAAGACAACTATGCTGTATGTATTTGTTTTGAAAGTTATTTGAATGAGTCCAGAGCATATAATACAGTAGTTAAAATCAAACTGCTTAGAGTCCTAGGGCCAGAATCCCTAGATCCAGGTTCTATATCCCTAACTTACAGGGTCTCGGGTGAGTGATTTAATAACTTTGGGAGATAATCCAGGGAAATGACTTCCCACACAGGAACCGTCTCCAGTTAGCTGTGATTAGCAATATTACTGGTCACCCTAGGACAGCGTCAGAGATACTGCCCTACACGAGGCAAAGAAGAGTTAATTGTTCCACACAACAAAGTAACCATTTGGGAAGAGGGTGTAGATAAATTTTGAAGACAAAAAGGTTGGAGGCTCTAAAATTATGTGAACAGAGAAGATGAGGAAAACGTCTCTTTACCACAGAGATTCTAGTTCTTTTTGTCTCTTCAGACA
Source organism: Globicephala melas (assembly GCF_963455315.2). Taxonomy (NCBI): domain Eukaryota; kingdom Metazoa; phylum Chordata; class Mammalia; order Artiodactyla; family Delphinidae; genus Globicephala; species Globicephala melas. Next base: position 3,792,509 of record NC_083322.1, read on the forward strand.
TAAATGAGACAAAAAAGTGACCCCTACAACAATCTGGCAAAGCCCATGCTTCTTTTCTCAGAATCTTATATTTAAATTCATAAAATAAAAGACATCAAATTATAAAGAAAACCCATTATTTGGAGATACAGGGTTTTGGGGTTTTTTTTTGTTTTGTTTTGGTTCGTTTTTTTTTTTTGGCCATGCCTTGAGGCTTGCGGGATCTTCGTTCCCCGACCATGAATCGAACCGAGGCCCACAGCAGTGAAAGCGCGGAGTCCTAACCACTGGACTGCCAGGGAAGTCCGGAGATACAGTTTTAAAAATACAAAAAATACAATGTATTTATACTTGTTTATTAATGATTCACAATGTAATACCTTTAAAACGTAGGCAGTTAAAAGTAAACTTTTGTTTGTAATGATGTGTTAGTGCAATGGCGGTTTTGGCTGAGATAAATTAATAACATTTAACTGTGGATGTCTCTGACAAGGAAACATCCCCGTCAGGTTGGATATACAATTCTGACTTTTTTGTTTTGATGATCATAGCAATGGAACTCCTGTTTTGCAAAGAGACATGATTAGAAATAGGATAAAAATGTTTATAACTTGTTTCATAAGGAAAACTTATTCTGGACTCCAGAAACACTAGGCTCTCCAAAGGCTTTTGAGTTAAATGCCACCATGAAGGCAGCTGCTGGAAGTTTTGTGGCTGAAAGGTCTCTGGGCCTAGAAATTCTGAGCCTGACCATTGCTGCTGTCTGGGGGTCTGCCCACACTCCCAGAGTCCAGGAAGCAGGGGTGAGGCAGGAGAGAGATGGCCCTAGGCTGAGCAGCTCCAACCAGTCTCCTGCTGACACTTCGAGATGACCGGACAGAGATAACTCGGAAAACTGCCCCCCTATAATGAACCTAAGCTGCCCCTATTGTGCACGACTCATTCCAGGCTCACCCGTGTGCTCTTCCACACGCACTTTGCTTCTAATAAACACTATCTCTATTTCATAACCTTGGTCTCTTTGCTGAATTCTTTCTTCAAAGAAGACAAAGACCGCGGTCCTTCTTCCAGCCGTTCCACCACCGGAATCACGGGCAGGGCTGAAGTGACTATCATTTCAATTAACGGTGAGAGTAAACTATATACTTTGAGATACCTTCAGCTGTCACTGTGATATGAAAATACCCATGATTTCTATTGGTCACAGGTACTGACAAAACTACTGTAGTTTTTCTGTCAACAGACATATTGAAAGGTAGCTCTGTTTTAGTCGGACACTGGTAAAAATAATCATGACCTTTTCTTTCATCCAAGTTCATGGACCCCTGGACCAACGCTAAGAAATCTTGTTTTAGAGTCTGAGTTGAGAAGGAGAGGTCTAGGTCGAAGATATAAGAGAAAGATTCCCGAGCCCGAGGAAGGACCTTTAGGAACAGAGAAGCCTGGTTCTCATTAGGATTTTCCTTCAAAAATCTCGAAAATTTCAGTTGGTGAAACCTAACACACACATTGTCCTCATTGAGCTGGTGGTGCCTTGGGGGGGGGTGAAAAGGAAGGAACTGTGTTCAGTCTGGGGGCAGAAAGGACGGGAGGGAGAGGTGATGGCCAGCAAGAGCGCTGCCGAGGCTGGGAGGTGATGGCTTCCAGTGGACACAGCCTCAGACCCCTAGGGAGGCGCAGGAGGGGGCTTGAGCTACGTTGACTGTGTATAAACAGCTCGGGGACACGGGTCCTCTGAAATGTCTCAGAGCTGGGACATGGTTAGCAGACGGGGCTGGGGGTGCACGGTCACCGGGGACTTCTGGAGGGGAATTTCCAGGGAGAGGTGCAGAGGGGAAATCCCGATGTCAAAGCAGAGAATTCCGCAGGCGTCCAGGCAAAGCAGCTCCTGGGAAGACAGGACCAGACCCAGAGGGGACTCTGAGAATGGAGCCTGGACACCATGAAGAAGCGAGGCCAGGGTCTACAAGGCAGTGAGTGTGGAGGCTGAGATTCCCCATCCGCCGCCCCATGTGCTTCCAGAACCTCTGAGCAATGGAAACATCTTTTGAAATGTTGGCACTGCCCCAGGTCTTGCTGGGGTGTATCCCCGAAGTGTGTACACCTGCACCATCCTGAGAGGGACCCCTCAGCATCAGCATCATAGCCAGGACAGGCTCGGGTCCCCTGATGCACCTGAACGCTTCCACCGCCCCACAGAAGGCTCAGCATCACGTCTTGTCTGTCAGGTCTCTATGTGTACGAAGGAAACAAAGGGAGCGATTTCTGACATTTTGGTTGATTTGGTGGGGAAGATGTCAGTAACATTTCAGAAGAACTGGCTCAGGGGCTGAGAAAGATCCACGAGGCCAAAAGTGCTATTTTTGGATACAGACCATAGCTAATCCTGACGAACTGTCCCGAGGAGGCAGTGGGCACGGCATCACATAAAAACGGCCATGCCTCTCGCTTAAGTTTGACTTAAAAAATGTGGCAGAAAATCGATATCCGGAGTGTTTTAGAGATAAACTCCTAGGCTAGCACGGGCACAGCAGTGCACCCTGAAAACTCTCCCCAGAGCCAGACGCTCCCCCCGACACACACCAGGCTTCGGGGCCGGGTGGGGCTGGGGGATAGAGATGGTGCGCCTGTGGGTGTGTGTGCGTGTGTACGCATGCATGTGGAGGTATGCGTGTGCGCATGTGTATGTACGTGTGTGCATGGGTGGTATGCGTGTGTGTATGTGTGTGCATGCAGGTGGGGGACGGGAGGGTGGGACAGAAGCTGTGCTCAGAGGCTGAGAATGAGAAAAAATGCCTCCCCAAGGCCAGTGCAGGGGCGTTTGCTGGGGATGCTGGATTCCAGCCTTCGTTCTCCTTGGTGGTCGAGTCGGTGGATGGATGAGAGAGTCTACAAAGGAAGAGAGAGGAGAGGGTGCAGGACGGAGGGGACAGAAAGAAAGAGGGGCTCAGGGGGTGCAGAGACGCAGAGCAGCTGAGCCTGCCTCCCTCGTCTCCTTCCTCAGGAGAGGGTCCAGAGGCAGGAAAAAGAGTCACTGCAGCTTTCGTGGGAGGCGAGGTTTGTCCTGAGGACATACAGAACATTCACCTGATGGTGAGCTCTATGAGGTGAGCGCAGGGGGAAAATACACATGGATGTGCACATGTACATATACGTTGGGGGGTAACGTATACATGTTCTAACCCCAGGAAATGAGGGGTTTGACATGCCCGTCACAAAGCAGAACCACTGGAGTTACTATGGAGAAAGAACATCACTTGCAGAAGAGCTGGAAGCTCTGGGAGGACCAGGAGGAGAGACGCCCCATCCCCCCAGGAGGAGAGACGCCCCATCCCCCCAGGAGGAGAGACGCCCCATCCCCCCAGGAGGAGGCTGGCTCATGGGATGGAGGGTGACCTTGCGGAGACACCAAAATCAGCGTGTGCAGACTTTCAGTGAATCCAAATGAATGTATCTACAAAACAGAAACAGACCCACGGACATAGAGAACAGACTTGTGGTTGCCAACAAGGAAGTGGGGTGGGGGAAGGATGGAGTGTGAGGTTGGGATTAGCAGACGCAAACTATTATCTATAGGATGGATAGACAACAAGGTCCTACTGTAGAGCGCAGGGAACTATATTCAATATCCTGGGATAAACCCTAATGGAAAAGAATATTAAAAAGAATGTACATAAACGTGTAACTGAATCACTTTGCTGTACAGCAAAAAGTAACACAACACTGAAAATCAACTATACTTCAATTTAAAAAAATAATTTCAGTGAATGAGGTTTGGGGGAGAACTGTGGTGAAATTAATTTCTTCCAGAGAGAATGAGATGACTTTGACATACTGGGAGCTTCTCAACGCAACATACTGTAAACAAACAAGTGCCCCGGCTGACCCAGGGGCCCAGGACGCGAGGCCACGTGGGCACAGCACGCGGAGCCCCAGGCGCGGGGAAGGAGGTGCAATGCTGTCTGTGATCGCATAGCCCCGCCCCACTCGGCAAAATCAAAGGCTCCACGTGGCCGAGAGCGGGAAACGCGAGGCAGAGGTCCCCCTTGGCTCGGGGTCCAGGGTGGATGTGGGGAGAAAGGCTCCGGCTGCATCTTCAGTTCAAGAGATGCAGATACATTTCCTAAAGCCAGAGGGAAAAAGGAGGCTGAGAATGCGAGCTCTGGCAGAGGAGGGATGAAGAGGAATTCAGCATCCTGATGAAAGAAGGAAAAGGCCATCTCCCCAGGGCTGGGGGGAACCAGTGGGGAGGGAAGATAGGAGGAGCCCTGAGTGCAGAGTCTGGGTTCGCTGGGGACCACAGGGGAGGAGGGCCGGGGTGCGGAGCACGGTGATCTGAGAAACTGCACAGACAGACTAGAGGAAAGGGCCAGACAGACAGGGACTAGAAAAGGTGGGAGCCCTCTGAGGGTTAAATCATGCTGCGGGAAAGCGGAGCACAGGTGAATCAGAAACACAGGTTTACGCGGCACAGGGCACAGGGGGCTGAGAAGTGTGGTCCATGGAGTCTGGTGAAAACAGAGACCCAATGGAACCTCTGACCAGGAGGCAGAGTGGGACAGGAAAGAGGAACCTGAGAGTCTTGACACTGATGAGAGGAAAATGTTGTCAACGTGGATGGGATTTGTGTTTAATAAATGAAATACAGGAGTTATGTGTCCTCAAACTGAAAGGTACATGGTCGGGAATGTGAAAGATCATAAGTATAAAATCCCTTGTGCCCTGAAGAAATGATGAGGGGACAAGATCACTTAAAAGGATACCGCTTTCCGAAACAGACTCACAGACGTAGAAAATAGACTTACGGTTACCAAAGGGGAAAGGGGGATAAGGGATAAATTAGGAGTTTGGGATTAACAGAAACACACTACTGTACGTAAAACAGATAAACAACACGGAACTCTACTGTACAGCACGGGAACTATATTCAATATCTTGTAATAACCTATAATGGAAAAGAATCTGAAAAAGAACATATATATATGCAGAACTGAATCACTTTGCTGGACACTTCAAACACTGGAAATCAACTATACTTTAATTTTTAAAAAGTATATAGCTTTCCAAAAGGAAGGGTGTGCTGGGAAAGAAATTTAATGAAGGGTGAAGAACGGATAAAAAGGGACCCATGGGACCAGATATTGAGATTTAGGCCTGTCAGAGTGCAGGACGGAGAGACACTCGTTCAGATCCAAAAGTAAACTTAGAGGAGGGAAGCAGGTAATTGACAAGAGTTATGGCCAAGAAAGAACAGAGCATGTGGACACTCACAGCAAGGCTTTGACTTTTCTGATGGTGCTATCGCAAGAGTCAAAATAATTGATCAAAGCCTAGGGCACGTAGCATGGCATGGAGAAGAGGAGAAACTTCCCATTGGCATGGAAGATTCTGGAAGGTCCAGTGAGAAGCAGAAACACCAGAGCTGTTTGAGAGCAGGAGAGACTCTCCCATGGAGAACCAAGGTCCAGCAACGTCCATCTCAGGTCTCCCTCCGCCACAGCCCATGGTCTCCCTCCGCCACAGCCCATGGTCTCCCACACTGACATTATGGAATCTTGTGGCTACTCTGGTCAATGCAGAAGCGGCGGGGGGCGGGGGGGGACCAGTCTTGACCACCCGCTGTCCCCTCGTCTTCCTCCTCTCAGGCCTGTCTCAGCCGGGACCTTTCACCAAAAACCCAGGGCTCTTGGAGTGAGGAAGATGAGGTCAAGCAGCAGTTCTCCAACTACATATTGTGTGAAAGTGACTGCGATGACTAGGAAAACCTGGGAGAATCAAGTAAATTAATGACGCAAGAAAACGCTTAGATAAAGTAACAGTGTCATAAAAATTCAGACACTATTATTCGTTAATAAGAGTTCTCAAATATTCTTTTCTACCTCCTGATGGGAAAAGAGCTGGCTGTATGGGGAGGATTATTTGCTAAGATGCTCTATTACATTTATATATATATATATATATATATATATATATATATATATTTTTTTTTTTTTTTTTTTTTTTTTTTTTTTTTTTTGCGGTATGCGGGCCTCTCACTGTTGCGGCCTCTCCCATTGCGGAGCACAGGCTCCGGACGCGCAGGCCCAGCGGCCATGACTCACGAGCCCAACCGCCCCGCGGCACGTGGGATCCTCCCGGACGGGGGCACAAACCCGCGCCCCCTGCATCGGCAGGCGGACTCTGAACCACTGCGCCACCAGGGAAGCCGTACATTTATATTTTTTAAAAGTAATCATGCTACGTTTAATTTCCTTTGGAACTCCCTCATTATAACTAGATTTCAAAGCTTTTACTACTAATCTCTCTGTGTTATTTTCCCCGACACAACAGAATAAGAATAAGCCCGAGTAAGAATCGGAGAATGAAGCTTCCATTGATAAACTTTCTTTTTGTGCCTTGGATTCTAATTTTATCCTGATTTTAATTCACGTGGACTCCGAAGAGACAGATCGTTGGTTTGCAATATACCATAATTAAATATAATTTAAAAAATTACATATCACTGAGGTCATTACTTGATGAACAGAATAGGCCCAGATGAAAGATCTCAGAAAAGCTAGAATTACTTTTGGAGATAAAGTTCACGATAAGCCCTGGTGTTTATCTGCACCAGGTTCATGCCCTCCATGGAGACTGAGAAAGGAGTAAAATATTCCCAAGCTATCGCTCTCACCCAGAGAAACCCACCCAATGGCACCTAAACAAGTAGTGTCCGGGAACCACTGCTGTCACAAATGGAGAAAAGGTAATGCCTTCCCACCTCCTTACCACTGAAGGAGTCATTTACTGGGGCCCCTCCATGGGAGCCCAAAAGCCCACGGTCTAACCATGGTCCAGGCTCAGACCTGGTTCAGTCCTATGCCTGCATCCGGGTCAGGGGTCCCCAGACCACCCCAAGGCTCGATGATTCACTAGGAATCAGAGGACTCAGAAAAACTGTTATACTCAGTTATGAGTTATTACAGCAAAAGGATAGAGATTAAAATCAGGAAGAGGAAAAGGTACATGAGGCGAAATCCAGCGGGAATGAGGTGTAAGCTCCCTGGTGTTCTTTGCCAGGGGAATCTCGTGGACGTACTTAATTCCCCAGAAACCATGTTACTAACCAAGGAAGCTCCCCCGAGGCTTAGTGCCCAGGGCTTTTATTAGGGGTTGGTCACGCAGCACCCACATAACTGACCTCGGCCACTCAGACTACCTCAGAGAAAAATCAGGCTTAACCCTAAATCACATTTAGGACAAACTGTCTGGTCAAACCGGTACTAAGTGGCCCAAGGCCTCAGGCCTATGACAACACTCATGGGGCAGGGGCAGAATGATCCGAGGGCTGGGAGCTAACGTTCCAGGAGCAGCTAAGGGCCAGGCCTGAAGACAGGGCTTTCCAGGGAATGTAGAGCGTTTGAACACCCCAGGCCTACGAAGTCAATCCTTTCCAGCTCAGCATCCCTCTTCTTTTCCATGGTCAAAAAAGGGGGTTCCGAGCTTATCAAACTTTTGTCACTACAGTCTATTAGGAGAGAGATTTTACCTAGCAACACAGTAAACATAGACTAAATCCATATATAATACACCAAATTCCACAAATTAATATTTCATTCTACTAGCTACGATGCACGGGGTATTGTTTTTTATTGCTTAAAAAACCCGATCAGGACCCACTAAATTCATTTCACGGCCTTCAAATGTGTCACAACTTACATCTGAAAAAAACGGGTGGGCAAGAGAATTGAAACCTTTAAAGTGACAAGGAGCCCGACGCCTTTACCGTAAGAAAAGGCAGCTTCGTTCATGCCCGCGCAGGGCTTGGGGTCATGCATTGCGACAGTTGATGGGGAGATTGCTGCATGGATAAAATGACGTTGCAGGATGAAAGATTTGCCTAAAGGGTGTAAACACGGTCCACACTGCTCCAGTTTTAGTGAAAGGCAACATTTTCCCGAGAACCTTCCACACTCTGCTTCCCAACCTCCTACCTCCTAAGGATCTTTCTCTCAGCTCTCTTCTCCCACTCCACCAAGATGATCACTCATCATGGCCTTTTCTTGTCTTCTGAGCTAAATGTATTCCTCACCTGAAGACTTTCACTTCTCATTTCCCTTCTCAGGGAGAAAATAATCAGATGACCTGATGAGTACAAAGTGCTGAATACTCGAAGTGAATAGTTGCTGCTCTTGGGTATTAACGATGAAAGGAGGCGTCCCAGGAGTAACCCTGTTTTAATGTCTGCTCCCCTCTGCTCCAGATCACAACCTCTGGAGTCCGGCAGCCTGTGGGCAATGGTTTTAGACAACATGGGACATGCAAGCCCACGAGGCTTAGTCCACAAAGAGCCCTTGGGTGATGATTTGACCCTGGAGAACTCCAGTTCATGCCCACGGAACTAAAAGTTTGAGAACCTCACTCTATTTTTTTTCTAGTTCCCCATGTTTGGAAAGAAGTGTTCCAACGAGCACTGGCATATAAGAAAAAAAAAAATGAAATGGATCGTCTAATAAATCTGTTCTGTCTCCAACAAGCCTGGTCTGTAAGTACACACAGCCATTTATTCAATTACCGTCAATCTTTCTGGACTATGATTTGTGGATGACAAGAAAAATAATACACACAAAAGTGGTTTTGATGCTTACAATGTTCACATATAAATAGATCAACTAATCGAAGTCTCTGAATTGGGCACCTAACAACAGACACGACGTGTGGCTCGAGAGCTGGACAACTGGCCAGGTTTAGTCTTGTCATTCAAATGAAAACTACCATATTTGCTCCCATAATTCCTTCTCCTCCACACTTTTTTTGGAAAGAAATATTTTACAGCTGAGACGGCAATTATGCAGCCTGGTAGTATAACTTCCTCTCTTGGCAGACCGAGTGAATCTAAGCACCAGAGTCCCAGAATCATCAGAACATCAAAGGTCACAGGTAAGCACTGAAAAGCAGTAGGAACTCAACCTAGAATTGCTGTAGGTGACAGCCTGCACTTCGAATAATCGTTTGGATGTATTTTTAAGACGGACAGACCAATCTTTTATAATCTTTTTCTCCATTTTGGAGTCATTTAACAAAACCACCTAAATTATTTTTGGAGAAGTGTAGTCTTTGTAATACCACACGCTATTGCTTAAGAAATACAGAGGCAGTGCTTCAAATGTCCCAATTCCATTTCACCAAATGGCAAAGTCCTCTAAGCTTTTGGGATGCAGATGGCTGTGAAAAAACAGGCCCCTTACGATTTGGGGAATGCAGACTTAAGAAACGTGTGTGTGAGTGTGCGTGCACGTGTATGTGCGTGTGCATCTGTGTGTGCACAACCGTCTCCAGACCCCGCTCTAGGACCCCTCCCTCTGTTAAGTCACACAACTCCATGAGAACTCTGTGGATAAAGGTTCCAAAGATGCCCAGGGGTGGTGTGTGGGTTTGCCATCTCAGAGGCAGGATTGGTACAACCCACACCAGGGATCCTAGGATCTCTCAAGGGCCACTCAAGGGGTCCTAAGCGTTCACTGAAACACAGAGGCTAGTACCTGGTGTGGTGGGGCCAGAGGTGATCCTAGTTGATGCTCAGGACAGCCATCAGCGCCTCTTCAGGAGGCCCCCACCCCGAGGGAGCAGGGGAATCGGTCCCGCACTGACTCTTGGGCGAGGAGTTGAGAAGGAGACAGTCCATACCACAAACAGCATGGAAACCACATAGCACTTGGGTCCTCCCTGCCCTCTGAGGTCTGATTACGACAAGCTCCAACCTCCCCGTCTTTCCCGGAGGAAGCCCACAATCCTCACCAAGATTTCTTTGAACACCCAGGGAGGGTAAATGCACCTCTGCTGGCCATCTCCCCTTCCCACTCCTGTCTCTTTGCCCATCCACTCGCTGCGATGCAAATGTGCGTCGGATCAGGTGTGAGATTCGGCATCTTCCTCAACCCTATGCTCCACACACACACAAAAGACAATAGTCTTACAAGGCAATGGCTGTCTCCAAAAGGTGGCTTAAAATTGGAGGAGGGAGGGGTCCTGGCAGGAAGTGACATACATCCTTCAATCACGTATCGGGCGATGCTGCAGGGTCTTTTCCCCACCTCATCACTAGGATTTTTTCTGCAGCTTCTACTTTCACCCTGTGCTCACCATCTGTCTTTCCAGCTCTTCTCTCACACCTTCCCTTCTCTCCTGTTCTCATCTCTCTTTCCTTCTCAAAGGCAAATGCAAATGGTCCCCACTTTCCACTCAGCATGGCGTAACCAGCTCTGTGTTGCCTGGGTTCTCAGCGTCTTACTTTCCATGTTAAAGCAACTTTTCAAATTATGTTTTTGAAAGAAAGGTCATTCTCTTGCTAAGAAAAGGTCTGGTGGCAACTGTAATTATAATTTATTATGTTTGTTTCCATACAAAGACCGTAAGTGGAATTCGCAGCATCATGAAGGCTCCTTCTACAACCATGCTTCAAGTTCATGCTCATCCTACTCACTTGGGAAGAATAGCAACAGGAACTTCAGTTACTCCAACTTTCCTCCCACTGACAGGTCCCTTGCCTGAAATCTGACCTGGACTTAATGACGTACTAGATTGACAGAACACGGCCAATGCCATCCCGGGACTTCCAAGGCTAAACCAGCAGAAGCCTGGCAGCTTCAGCCTGAGACTCCAGGAAGACGGCATCAGGCAGCCCTCAGCCACCAGGGGTGCAGACCTGATGCTGCTGTGCTCCGGAAATCGTACGAGCCCACCTTCCAGCCACCCCTGCCCAGGCACCAGATCTCTGAGAGAAGATACTTAGGATCCTACAGACCAGCACTACCAAGGGGCCTGAGGTACACGGAGACTAAGAGTTGCCCAGCCAAGCCCTGTCTGAAATACTCACCCCCAAAATTATATATTTTTTAGAAGTTGGTTGAAACCACTATGTATGAGACATAGAAAACAAACTTATGGTTACCAAAGGGGAAAGGGGGATGAGGGATAAATAAGGAGTTTGGTATTAACATATAAACACTACTATATATAAAATAGATAACCAACAAGGACCTACTGTATAGCACAGTGAACTCTACTCAATATTCTGTAATAACCTAAATGGGAAAAGAATTTGAAAAAGAATAGATATATGTATAAGTGGAGCACTTTGCTGTACACCTGAAACTAACAAAACATTGTAAATCAATTACATTTCAATTTAAAAAAAATTTTAAATCCACTATGTATGGAGATAGTGTGTTACGGAGCCACAAATAAATGGAATAGAGAAGCCTGCAGTCCATGACCTGGTCGGAGGAGGAGAAGGAAGCTGAATACAGGTAGCATTTTACAGATGCACGTGCAAAGTCGAATTGCCCCTGTTAAAGAATGAGGCATGGAACTTCCCTCGTGGTCCAGTGGCTAAGACTTGCCTTCCAGTGCAGCGGGGTGTGGGTTCGATGCCTGGCTGGGGAGCTAAGATCCTACATGCCTCACAGCCAAAAACACAAAATATAAAACAGAAGCAATATTGTAACAAATTCAATAAAGACTTTAAAAATGGTCCACATCAAAAAAAAAAATCTTTAAAAATAAATGAGGCAGCACGACCTCAACGTTTCCCCTTTTTACGTGAAGGTTTGAAGGCTGCAGAGGAATCTGGAGGCAGTCTCTGGGCCTCTCTCGATTGGAGGTGCTGCTGAGAAACGGGGTGGCACAAAGGCTTCTTCTCAGACCACACTCCCGGGGAGGGGCTGGGTCTGGGGTCAGGTGGCACCCACAAATGCCTTCGGAGTCCCAGCTCTGACCCCTCTGGGAGGACGGGTGGTGACCCAGTCAGAGGAGACGGCGGGGAGCTCACTGGTGCCTAAGTGACTCCTCCAACCCGAAGATCACACACTCCCTCTGTGACTCCCCCGCCTCAGCCACGTTAAATGGAGACAATGGCAACAGCTCAACGATCTATCTCACAGGGCTGCTGGGAGGCTCGTGGGTGATCCACAAAAATTAACAGCAGCAAAGATTCACGAAACGTGGACTCTTCCCTGTGCGAGAAGGTGCAGTACAGTCGAGTGCCATCTCTGTCGGTGATGGGGTAGGGCTGGGAGTGGTGCCCCCACGTGTTAGCTCTTACGCAAATCCCCGTGGTCCTCTGTTGGGGAAATGATGCCGGCAGCTGTCTCTCTTCCTCTTTGCCTGGAGCCTTCCTTTGTGGCCTAGTCATCTTTTGTGTGCAGCGTGTGCTCCTCGCTGAGAGGGCTCAGTGCTCTTTCCATTCTGCACTCCCAACCGTGGGGGCATGTGTCACGTGCCTGCTTAGTTCGTTAGCCGTGGAGTCTTTTTTTGCCAGCACCATCTCTGCACTTCTCCCTTCCTGAAAGCCTCGTCTTCCGTCTCCTGCCCCTTCCCCCAGACATTTCTAGATCTTCCTGTGCTCTATTCATTTTTGCACTTGCCCTCTGTGCAATGTGATGGTTCTAGGATCCATGCGTGGGCTGGAAGTTACCTCTGCAGTGAGAAGCTGAGCTCACTGAGGTCAGAGAATATTTAAACTCTCCTGCAGTATTCAGAGGCTTGACCACCATGGAGAAAAGTGGGCACTAAATGAATACACGCTGATACACCTCAGACAATAAATGAAAGCCATGGAAGCAGCGGCAAAATGGAAGGGAAGCCTCTGGATCAGAACTGAGAAGACCTGGTCCAACTCAGACTCCACTACCTGACAGTTTCAGGCTGATCACTTCATGTTCTCAAAAACCACGATCAAAGTGGGAGGTGTAGACTTTGTGATCTACAAGGGCCCCAGGTCACTGGTGAGCTTCCCTATCAATTATTTTTTGTTTTATTTTGTTTTTCCTTTTTTTTTTAATTGTATTGAAGTATAGTTGATTCACAATGTTGTGTTAATTTCTGCTGTACGTCACAGTGACTCAGTTATACATATATAGACCTTCTTTTTCATATTCTTTTCCATTACGTTTTAATCACAGGATATTGAATATAGTTCCCTGTGCTATAAGTAGGACCTTGTTGTTTATCCATTCTCCATATAATAGTTTGCATGTGCTAACCCCAAACTCTCAATCCTTCCCTCCCTTCTCCTCGGCAACCACAAGTCTGTTCCCTATGTCTGTGAGTCTGTTTGTTTCGCAGGTATGTTTATTTTCTCCTTTCTTTCTACCTCTTCCTCCCCTTACTTCTCTCCTTCTGTCTCCTTCCTTGTGCCTCTGTGCTGTGCCACATTCAGCAGTAGAAGTTCTCACACTAATTGTCTATGGAGAAGCTCTACTATGTTTTGATCTGAAGGAAGAAATTAAAAACCTGTGGACAGAATTCACAATACAAACAAACCCTGCATCTTGACGAGACAGGAGAGCTGGTGTATGAGTGTGTACAGTTTGAGTGAGTGTGTGTGTGTGTGTGTGTGTGCGTGTAAAATGTCATGGAGCTTCATCTGGAACCTGAGGGTGTCAGGTCAGCTGCCTGCCCAGGGTGTGGTCAGCAAGAGACGCAAAGATGGACACTCCATGCGTCCTATGGACACACAGGCGTGGGATTTCCCACGATCACCCAGACGCCATAATGAAAGTGGTCCCTGCGGGAACCAAAACAAATAAAGGCTCCCTGGACTCTTCTGTGAGCTCCCTGAATTGAATATAGCATTACCCATCAAGACTGAAATGGTAAGAGGAGAAAACCATAAGCTCAGAAGAACTAATTTTTGGTTATTATTTGTAAGCTATTAGTAAATCAATACGAACACCATCCTCAGAATGTGGACACAGCGACACTATACAAGTATTTCTTCCTGATTCAATTCTTCATTGACCATGTTCCCTGAAGAGGGAATTTGAAAAACAATGCAACTGCCTTGCACGCTCCTTGTCTTGTAATTAACATCTCTGGAGGAAGAACAATTGGCTACTGTAGCTAGTTACACCTTGTGTGTTAAAAACGTAGACTGGTGTTGAAAATTAACTTAAAAGAAAGTGGCAGAGGCAGATAAATATTTGATAGAGGTGGGAGGGAATGAAGAAAGTCTGGCTTTAGACAGGATATTGGTTTTCCTCGGATAAACATCACATTATTCACAAAATTAAATTTAAAAAGTGATAAGAAACTCTTAATAAGATGGGGCATGTGAGGTTTGTGTAAGGTCCGTTGGCCCGGGTGAAAGGAGGCCCGGGGGGTAAGAGAAAACACCGACCAGTATGAGGTAGGAGAGGCATTGGGACATAAGGACCTCACCTGTTCTGGGAATCAACAAGAGACTCTAACTTCCTGCCCACAAAACAATGGGGCCGACGGGAAGGGAAAATGGGCTTACGCCCCACAACAGACCAACCAACACCTGGCCCTGCTGTATCCTCACCAAATAAGGAATTACCCCGTATGGCAAACCACCCCCTCCCCTTGCAAGCCGCCTTCTGCTTTTACCCCAATAGAAATCCCCCTCATCCAGTACTGGGCGCGACTTCTCTGGCCCCCTTCTCTCGGACCAGTGAACCTCGCCCGGGAGCGCTCCCTCATAAAGCTCACTTGAAGCTTTCCTTTGTTTCGCGGTGCCATTTTGTTAAGATCCGACCTTACAGTTTGTAGCCAGAACACAGTAGAGTTGTTAACAAATAGTGACAGCCATTTTTCTTTGCAAATTATTAATACTGAATGTTCGCATTCTACATGACAAACACGATGGAGGTTTGCATTACTCATCTGTGTTAGAAATTTTTGAAACTGTTTTCTCTATTGATGGCATTCGTTTTGCATTTTTCTGTATTCCCCCCCCCCCACTTGCTTTAATGGCTGGATGTGAAGCCCTGAAGATATGGGGGACAGTGATGCCTGAGAAGTTGCAAAACAGTGGCGGAAATGCAATTCCGAACCCTTTCTTATCACCAAAGCCACCATCCTAATGCAGAACAAACAGGCAGGGTTGGAAGGGGGTGTGCTCTGTGCCTGTCCTGCAGGAGAGGAGTCACGGGTGACATGCATTCTTCTCACGCAAATGTGCTTCGCCTGCTTTTTTTTTTTTTTTTTTTTTGGCGGTACGCGGGCCTCTCCCGTTGCGGAGCACAGGCTCCGGACGCGCAGGCTCAGCGGCCATGGCTCACGGGCCCAGCCGCTCCGCGGCATGTGGGATCTTCCCGGACCAGGGCACGAACCCGTATCCCCTGCATCGGCAGGTGGACTCTCAACCACTGCGCCACCAGGGAAGTCCTCAGCCTGCTTTTAATAACTGTAGCTTCACCTTGATTTCCTCTGAGCATAAACAGCAACAAATGCCTCTTTTAACATCACAGTCACCCTGTGCCCTTCGTCTGGGAACTGCCTGGAAGGTCCTCCTCGAGTGCCGGTTATGTAATGTCATGGCATCCACTCTACTGAAAAGCCCAAATGAGCCTGGTTGTGAGCTCAAAAAGCTCGGGAACTGTTCTTTCTTCCCCAAGCACAGGGATGGTTGCCTCTTCCTAGACCCCACAAAGAGCTGGCTTCTGCCCATTCAGGAAGAAAATAAAGCTGGAACTTTGAGAGTCGTCACAGAGCGAAGGAAAGACTGCCCAATGGGCAAAAAATGGCCTGGAACTTTCGATTATTATTCTCTTTCAGTGCCCTTCTCCCATTTCGTACCCCAGCAGCCAGTGACCCTCCCTTATGGAATTTTATTTTTTTAAATAACGTATAGTTGACTTACAATGCTACGTTAATTTCTGCTGTACAGCAAAGTGATTCAGTTATACACATATTTATATATATACACACACATTCTTTTTTTAAACATGTTTATTGGACTATAATTGCTTTACAATGGTGTATTAGTTTCTGCTGTATAACAAAGTGAATCAGCTATACGTATACATATATTCCCATATCCCCTTCCTCTTGCGTCTCCCTCCCACCCCTCTAAGTGGACACAAAGCACCGAGCTGATCACCCTGTGCTATGCGGCTGCTTCCCACTAGCTATCTGTTTTACGTTTGGTAGTGTATATATGTCCATGCCACTCTCTCACTTCGTCTCAGCTTACCCTTCCCTCTCCCGCGTCTTCACGTCCGTTCTCTATGTCTGCGTCTTTATTCCTGTCTTGCCCCTAGGTTCTTCAGAACCTTTTTTTTTAGATTCCATATATATATGTTTGCATACGGTATCTGTTTTTCTCTTTCTGACTTACTTCACTCTGTATGACAGACTCTATTCCATCCACCTCACCATTTAAAGCTTGTGTTTCCTTATTTATTTTCATTTTGGATGATCTGTCCATTGGTGAAAGTGGGGAGTTAAAGTCCCCTTCTATGAATGTGTTACTGTCGATTTCCCCTTTTATGGCTGTTAGCATTTGCCTTATGTATTGAGGTGCTCCTATGTTGGGTGCATAAATATTTACAATTGGTATGTTTTCTTCTTGGATTGATCCCTCGATTATTACGTAGTGTCCTTCTTTGTCTCTTCTAATAGTCTTTATTTTAGTCTATTTTGTCTGATATGAGAATTGCTACTCCAGCTTTCTTTCGATTTCCATTTTCATGGAATATCTTTTTCCATCCCCTCACTTTCAGTCTGTATCTGTCCCTAGGTCTGAAGTGGGTCTCTTGTAGACAGCATATATACGGGTCTTGTTTTTGTGTCCATTCAGCCAGTCTATGTCTTTTGGTTGGAGTATTTAATCCATTTACATTTAAGGTAATTATCGATATGTATGTTCCTATTCCCATTTTCTTAATTGGTTTGGGTTTGTTATTGTAGGTCTTTTCCTTCTCTTGTGTTTCCTGCCTAGAGAAGATCCTTTAGCATTTGTTGTAAAGCTGGTTTGGTGGTGCTGAATCCTCTTAGCTTTTGCTTGTCTGTAAAGGTTTTAATTTCTCCATCAAATCTGAATGAGATCCTTGCTGGGTAGAGTAATCTTGGTTGTAGGTTTTTCCCTTTCATCACTTTAAATACGTCCTGCCACTCCCTTCTGGCTTGCAGAGTTTCTGCTGAAAGATCAGCTGTTAACCTTATGGGGATTCTCTTGTATGTTATTTGTTGTTTTTTCCCTTGCTGCTTTTAATATTTTTTCTTTGTATTTAATTTTTGATAGTTTGATTAATACGTGTCTTGGCATGTTTGTCCTTGGATTTATCCTGTATGGGACTCTCTGTGCTTCCTGGACTTGACTACTTCCTTTCCAATATTAGGGAAGTTTTCAACTATAATCTCTTCAAATAGTTTCTCAGTCCCTTTCTTTTTCTCTTCTTCTTCTGGGCCCTATAATTCGACTGTTGGTGTGTTTAATGTTGTCCCAGAGGTCTCTTGAGACTGTCCTCAATTCTTTTCATTCCTTTTTCTTTATTCTGCTCTGTGGTGGTAATTTCCACTATTTTATCTTCCAGGTCACTTATCCGTTTTTCTGCCTCAGTTATTCTGCTATTGATTGCTTTTAGGGAATTTATAATTTCATTTATCATGTTGTTCATCATTCTTTGTTTGCTCTTTAGTTCTTCTAGTTCTGTGTTAAATATTTCTTGTATTTTCTCCGTTCTATTTCCAAGGTTTTCGATCATCTTTACTATCATTATTCTGAATTCTTTTTCAGGTAGACTGCCTATTGCCTCTTCATTTGTTTGGTCTGGTGGGTTTTTATCTTGCTCCTTCATCTGCTGTGTGTTTTTCTGTCTTCTCATTTTGCTTAACTTACTGTGTTTGGGGTCTCCTTTTCGCAGGCTGCAGGTTCGTAGTTCCTGTTGTTTTTGGTATCTGCCCCCAGTGGCTAAGGTTGGTTCAGTGAGTGGTGTAGGCTTCCTGGTGGAGGGGACTGGTTCCCTGTTCTGGTGGATGAGGCTGGATCTTGTCTTTCTGGTGGGCAGGTCCACATCTGGTGGTGTGTTTTGGGGTGTCTGTGAACTTATTATGATTTTAGGCAGCCTCTCTGCTAATGGGTGGCATTGTGTTCCTGTCTTGCTAGTTGTTTGGCATAGGGTATCCAGCACTGTAGCTTGCTGGTCGTTGAGTGGAGCTGGGTCTTAGCGTTGAGATGGAGATCTCTGGGAGAGCTTTTGCCATTTGATATCATGTGGGGCTGGGAGGTCTCTGGTTGACGAATGTCCTGAACTCGGCTCTCCCACCTCATAGGCACAGGGCTGACACCAGGCTGGAGCACCAAGACCCTGTCAGCCACATGGCTCAGAAGAAATGGGAGGAAAAAAAAAAAAAGGAAAAAAAATAAAATTAAATTAAAAAGTTAATAAAATAAAATAATTATTAAAAATAAAAAAGAAAGAAAAAAGAAAGAAAGAAGAGAGCAACCAAACCAAAAAAATCAATCCACCAATGGTAACAAGCACTAAAAAAAGTAAAAACAAACAAACAAAAAAATGGACAGACATAACCCTAGGACAAATGGTAAAAGCAAAACTATATAGACAAAATCACACAAAGAAGCACACTCACAAAAAGAGAAAAAGGAAAAAATATATATATAAAAAAAGGAAGAGAGCAACCAAATCAATAAACAAATCTACCAATAATAATAAGCTCTAAAAAGGAAACTAAGATAAACATAAAACCAGAAACAGATTAGATGCAGAAAGCAAACCCCAAGTGTACAGTTGCTCCCAAAGTCCACCTCCTCAATTTGGGATGATTCGTTGTCTATTCATGTATTCCACAGATGCAGGTACATCACGTTGATTGTGGAGATTTAATCCGCTGCCCCTGAGGCTGCTGGGAGAGATTTCCCTTTGTCTTCTTTGTTCGCACAGCTCCCGGGGGCTCAACTTTGGATTTGGCCCCGCCTCTGCATGTAGGTCGCCTGAAGGCGTCTGTTCCCCACCCAGACAGGACGGGGTTAAAGTAGCAGCTGATTAGGGGGCTCTGGCTCACTCAGGACATGGCGGAGGGAGGGGTACGGAATGCGGGGTGAGCCTGTGGCAGCAGAGGCCGGCATGTCGTTTTGTTGCGCCAGCCTGAGGCGCGCCGTGCGTTCTCCCGGGGAAGTTGTCCCTGGATCCCAGGCCCCTGGCAGTAGCGGGCTGCGCAGGCTCCCTGTAAGGGGGGTGTGGAGAGTGACCTGTGCTCGCACACAGGCTTCTTGGTGGCGGCAGCAGCAGCCTTAGCATTTCATGTCCGTCTCCGGTGTCCGCACTGATAGCCGCGGCTCGCGCCCGTCTCTGGAGCTCGTTTAGGCAGTGCTCTGAATCCCCTGTCCTCAGGCACCCCAAAACAATGGTCTCTTGTCTCTTAGCCAGGTGCAGACTTTTCCCCGGACTCCCTCCCAGCTAGCTGTGGTGCACTAACCCCCTTCAGGCTGTGTTCATGCAACCAACCCCAGTCCTCTTCCTGGGATCTGACTTCCGACACTCCCAGGCCCCACCAGCCCTGGCGGGGGAGCAGACAAGATCCTCAGGCTGGTGAGTGCCCGTCGGCACCGATCCTCTGTGCGGGAACCTCTCCGCTTTGCCCTCTGCACCCCTGTGGCTGCGCTCTCCTCCATGGCTCCGAACCTCTCCCCCGGCCTCCGCTCACCCCCGTCTCCGCCAGTGAAGGTGCTTCCCAGTGTGTGGAAACTTTTCCTCCTTCACAGCTCTCTCCCAGAGGGGCAGGTCCCATCCTTATTGTTTTGTCTCTGTTTTTCCTTTTTGCTTTTGCCCCACCCAGCTACGTGGGGAGTTTCTTGCCTTTTGGGAGGTCTATGGTCTTCTGCCAGCGTTCAGTAGGTGTTCTGTAGGAGTTGTTCCACATGTAGATGTATTTGTGGGGAGGAAGGTGATCTCCATGTCTTATTCCTCTGTAATCCTGAAGGTCCCCCTCTACATTCCTTTTTCATATTCTTTTCCATTATGGTTTATCACAGGATAATGAATATATAGTTCCCTGTGCTATACAGTGGCACCTTGTTGTTTATCCATTCTCTATATAATAGTTTACATCCACTAATCCCAAACTCCCAATCCACCCCTCCCCCAACCCTCTCCCCCTTGGCAATCACAAGTCTGTTCTCTATGTCTACAAGTCTGTTTCTGTTTCATACATAGGTTCATTTGTATCATATTTTAGATTCCACATATAAGTGATATCATATGGTATTTGTCTTTCTCTGTCTGACTTACTTCACCCAGTATGATTATCTCTAGGTCCACCCATGTTGCTGCAAACGGCATTATTTCATTCTTTTTATGGCTGAGTAGTATTCCATTGTATATATGTACCACATGTTCTTTATCCATTTGTCTGTTGATGGACATTCACTTTTTTTTTTTTGCGGTACGCGGGCCTCTCACTGTTGTGGCCTCTCCCGTTGCAGAGCACAGGCTCCAGACGCACAGGCTCAGCGGCCATGGCTCACGAGCCCAGCCGCTCCGCGGCATGTGGGATCTTCCCGGAGCGGGGCACGAACCCGTGTCCCCTGCATCGGCAGGCGGACTCTCAACCACTACGCCACCAGGGAAGCCCGACATTCACTTTTAATCACTGAGCATCTAGCTTGAGCCGGGCACTGTGTTGGGCTCTGTGGTACTGCAATGGATGGACGACATGGGTATTCATGATCAATGCCAAAAGGAAGTGATCTCTAGCAGGATGGGGACAGCCAGATAGGGAACATCTCAGTGGTGGCACCTTGAAGGGTACAGGAGTGGTGCCCGCTCTGGCCACCACCTACAACACCGGCTGCCCAGCTGCTCCTGTGGGTGTAAGAATGCCAGTGCGTTGAAGATCAGGTGTGTCTGACCACAGCCTATTCACATGAATTCTGCCTTGTTCTACACACAGTCAAAGAAAACTTTCCAAGTGGCTATTTCAGTGTAACATAAACAAAAATCTAACATTTATGTGGTGCTTTACGATTCTCTTTGTATCTGCCAAGGTCTTATGTCAGCTGATCTCCTCACTAACCCTATGAAGGAGACCCGGAAGGTATCAGAGTACCTAGCAGAGAATCAAATGGGAGCTCAGGGTCACCCCAGGGAATGTCAACGTTTTGGCTAGGTTTCAAGACTCCCGGCTCTGAATTCAGACGTCTTATTACTATGCACACCAGTTACGTGGCATCAGTGAGAAAAACAAACCCACTTTTAAAACTGAATGTTTCGATTTTTATAATTTATACGTATTGATTTCATAAATATTTATTGAGCACATTAGAAACAAAACAGAGAAAAAACTTTAATAGGGAAACTGTTATAGAATAATCTATAATTATTTTCCTGTTTAATGTCTAACAGTGATACGTGCGTAGGAGAAAATAAAATAGAATTTGGAAACAGTGTGACTGAGGGGTGGGGGAAAGATTTTAGGTAGAGTGGATGGTAAAAGGCTCTCTGAGGAGGTGATGTTCAGGTTGACTTGAACGATGAAGAGGACACAGCCACACAACTATCTGTGACAGAGGAAACAGCAGAGATAAGGGCTCTAATGCAGAAAGAACTTGGCATATTTGAGGAAGAGAAAGTGGACCAATATGTCCAGAGCATGGGGAGTGCAGAGAAGAGGGATCTTACGAGGCCAGGGAAACAGGATGTGTGCACCTTGGATCTTGGTAAGGAGCTTCAGGTTACGATGTGCAGGAGGGTGATCTGATCTGATGATCCTTTTTGCAGGATCACTCTGGCTTCCTTATGGAGAATGGCTTATAGGAGGGAAGAAAGTGAGCAGGGGGATCTTTTGGGAGGGACTTCAGTGATCCAGGCAAGAGATGATGGTGGCTAGGACTCATATGGTGGCAATGGGGGTGGAGTATAATGAATTGATTGGAGATATATTTTGAATTTAGGATTGATAGGAGATGCCGAATGGGTGAGAACGGCCATGAGAAAAAAGAGGAATGAATTATAGCTCGAAGGTTTTTGATCTGAGCAACTGGGTGATTATTGGCACCCCTTACTGAGATGGGAAACTATGGTAAAGGAACAATTTTGGTAAGCTACGGGGATGAGGGGTCATATTTTGACTGAGTGAGGATTCTACGTGGACTGGTCAGATAGGCATTTTGAAAACTGAGTTTGGAGATCAAATGTGAGGTCAAGGCTAGAGACGGAAAATTGGAAATCATGACCATATACACAGTACCTAAGGCCATGGACTTGGATGAGCTCATCCAGAAGTTAGATATATCAGAAAAGAGAAGACAGACCAGACTTGGGCTCTAATGTATTTCAACATCAAGAGGTCAAGCTGAGGAGATGGAACCAATCAAGGAAATCAAAAAGGAGCAGCCACTGCCGTAAAAGTGAAAATCCCAAGAGAGTGTTTCAAGATGGAGGTCAGCTATGTCAGACACTGCTGAAACGGAAAATAAAACACAGAAAAGATGTTGAGGGCAGAGGAGACTGTGGGTCTCCAGAAACCCTGGCACATGCTGGGTTTGAGAAGATTAACCAATACTCGGGGGCTTCTTTCTTTCTCATTCCACTGAGGCAAGTTGTCAACGGGGAAACAGTTTCTCCAAAATTTCATTTAGTAGAGTTCAAATGTCTGAATGAAAAGTTGGTCCATTTCAAAAGCATATTCTGAGCCCCTTAATGGACGAGTTTAATAAATATCCATTGTTATCATGCAGGTGTCCTTCGATGATGAACTTGGTGGTGGACCTGTGATGGGATCATTAGTGAGCACGGCATCCTAGTACTTTCGGGACCAGGATCGTTGCTTCATTACCCTTTGGAGACACATGAGAAATTTGAAGGGAGGTTTCATTTTTAGTTTATTGAGAGATGTACAGTAAGAGGAAGTGAGGAACTGGAAAATGGCAGCAGAATCACTAGTTTTATGATAAGAACAATGAGGGAGTGAACTAATGACCAAGCCAGCTTCAATCATTAACACCTTACTGGAATTAGATTATTAGTTCTAGAACCTGAGGGTGAGATGCACAGGCCAGAGTGAGCCTGAGAAAAATGATTGTGAGGGATCGGAGAGTTGAAGGCAACTTGATGGCAAGGGAGAGCTCAGAAAAGGACAGAGTGGATGGCCGTACATCTCTCTTCCCTCGTCGTTTGACTCAGATCAGATTATGACTTCCAGTGTTTAAAACCAAAGGATAGTGGAGTTATTTCAAAGGGACTTGGGAAAGAGCTTATATCCTGTCCCTTTTATAGTCCTAGTGAATTTTCTAAATGAATAGACGTATGGGGAAGCAGAGCAAATGACATGCCAATCAAGACAGGAAACTGAAATAAGAATATAGACTAGTGGTTCAGAAACGAGCAGATAAAGACAATAGGCTGCACTCTGAATTATTTCCCTATGTGATCCTAGTACACACACAGGCTGTCCTCTAAACTTTTGCACCTATAAAATGAGAATTTTACATTTTTCTGAACATGACCATCTCATTTAGTAGAATGGTGTGAAGTTAACTCAAAATAGCTATCGCGGGGCTTCCCTGGTGGCGCGGTGGTTGAGAGTCCGCCTGCCGATGCAGGGGACGCGGGTTCGTGCCCCGGTCCGGGAGGATCCCACATGCCGCGGAGCGGCTGGGCCTGTGAGCCATGGCCGCTGAGCCTGTGCGTCCGGAGCCTGTGCTCTGCAACGGGAGAGGCCACAACAGTGAGAGACCCGCGTACCGCAAAAAAAAAAAAACCAAAAAACAAAATAGCTATCGCTTGTTTAACTATATTTGGTTTTACCTAATTAATAACACTGGACAGAACACATAAAACAAATTCAGGTGCTGGATTACAGACAGTGCAGGGCCACGACCCTTGAAGGCAGGGCCAGCACAAAGCAAGCTCCTTGTCCGCACCGGCTGTCCGCGTAGGGTGACGTTCAACCTACAGCACAGAGGGGTGGAGACCACGGGGGGCAGTGGCCTCACTGGGGGGAGGAAATAGGAATCACAGCCCGAATCTGTCGAAGCAGCTGACACACGGGGGCGTCACCAGTCTCTGACGTAGACCTGCTCTGACCCGCCGGCAAACCAACTGCCTGAACAAAACTCAAACTCTTTAAAGAAATTTTAAAAATTCAGACTCTCAACAACACAGAATCCACAAGGTGTGCTACATTAAACTAAAAGTTATTAGACCTCCAGGGAACCAGGAAACTAACCCCTAACCCGGGGGAAACAATTCCACAGGAATAGACTGAGGGACGACGGATGGAATAACAGCACAAGAACTTTGCGACAGTTGTTATAAACTGTTCAATAATTTAAAAAAAAAGATATACATAATACTCGCACCTTTTTAATTGGGCTATTTCCCTTTTTAGTGTGGATTATAGTCTTTATGTGTTCTAGGTACAAATCTCTTGTCACGTACAGGATGTGCAAAAATTGTCTCCCATTCTGTGAACTGTTTTTCCACTTCCTTGATGGTGTTCATTGATGCACAAAACAGTTAATTTTGATAAAATCCAATTCACCTATTTTTTCTTTGTTAGTGCTTTCGGTTTCACATCTCAGAAACAATTGCTTAATCCAAGGTCACATTTAATGATATTTTTAAAGGTGATATTTTTTTCTTTTCAGATATTATATATTATATTTTCTGTTCAGTTTTAGAATTTCTATGTGGCTCAATTTTAGATGATGCCTATGCTTGTTTTCTAAGAGTTTAATAGTTTTAGCTCTTACATTTAGTCTTCGATCATTAATTTCTTTGGAAGGAAATTTTCTGCCTAAAAAAGAAGACAACAAAAAGTCACTCTCATGGGATGAGAAGGAAACAAAGAAACTGACTCTCTGGTTAGACCAGCCCAGGTGCTAAAGCTAGCTCTGACACTCTTTTCTCTGTGACCCCGGGAAGGTGACTTAACATTTCTGAGCCTGAGTTTTACTAACTATAAAATGGAGATGGTAACATCTGTGTTGTCTGTAGCTGTTTCTGCCACTATTATAATCCTTTCCATCATGTTGTACAGTTTCATCAGAAGAACATGAATGTGGGAATCACTGTTCATGGGTTGTAAGACCAGGTTTCCAACTTACTAGTTCTGGGACATAGGAGCGTTTGCCTCTCTGAACCTCAGTTTCCTCATCTGTGAAACGGAGGATGAGTAAGTTCTTCACTCAGGTCCTTCCTGACGTGACTCCACGCTGCTGTCATTAATCTAAAGAATGCATTTGGCAAATGGTTACATTCACCCTTAGGGAATTACATTTCGTTTAAAAACCTGCTTTTTTGTTTGATGGACTTGGCTACCAGCACCAGCCTCTGCTTCCCAACAGATATTTGCCTTAAGTGAGAGAGAATACGTTGGGTAGAAATAATAATATATAAAATCACTTCTCTTCCCTTGGACACTATTTTCATAGAGAAAAGACAAATACAATTTGTATCATTTCTGAGTTTTTGAAGTTCACGAACTGAGATTTATTTTGCAGGTCTCACAGCCCACTTAAAAAAGATTCGTTTTTTGCCTCTCTGTTGAGATCAGCTTAGATTTCAGCTGCCTACTGTGCCATGGAATGATCCAAAGACACAGCTCAGAGCGTGAGTCCAAAACACTGTAAATCAAGCAGTGGGGACTCCTGATGGAAAGAAACACCAGCTACAGAGGCGAGTTCTTATTAGCATCGGGATATAAGACTCCATGCGTTCACTTTTCATTGCCGGAAAGAAGGGCAGTCATGGGCCCACCATGACTCTGCTTCCCAAGTGGAAATTCTGTGATGCAGTTTGCAAGCCCTGGGGACCTGCACTGGATCAAGGGAGGTATCTGTCAGGTCCTTCTTCTCTGGGGGCTGGAGGGGCTGCCTGTGGCCTGAGGGAAGACGATCACATCTACCAGCAAGGCGACGTGAGGGGACACAGAGGTGCTACAGGAAGGGTCCTCTGTGCCCAGCAGCCTCCCCGATGCACGGTGGGGAATGGTCTCCATGCTGTTCTGTCCACGTAACTCCACTCTGCTGTCACTGACGTGCCACTCCCAGCTCTGACTCTTTCTGACCGGGATGGGAGCCAGATGCACCAGCATAAATAAATGTACAAAATCAAATACAATTCTTCAAGGGTCGTGTGCCAGGAACCAAATGGACTTGAGCACGAGTCTGGTGTGGAGGCTTGTTCTGAGCACAACTTCAATCCAATCACGCAGTCGGCTTTTATAAAATTTCCAAACTCTGGGCCACTTCAACGACTTCAAGCTCCACCTCTGGAAGCCGAGCACCCTTCATTCATCACTGATGAAAATAAAAGCCCATTTTAAAAAATGAATTGAAGACAGAATCCATTCCGCGGTTCCATCCGTAGTTGCCACCTGGATCAATAACATAGAAAAATAGACACTGAGAACAAAACCTAATCCTGCCTTTCATTTTCTGGTTTGAAATAAAACAGGATATTGATATGCAAGTAGAGAGGCTCGTTAATTCATGAGAAGTCGTTCGAGGCAGTAGAGATCATGGTGAATAAATGATTCTGGTTGAACTGATGAGTTTGGCTGTGACCGCCATTACTCCAGGATCACTGAGTAGCAGCCTCCACTGTGGCTTCTGCCTGATGTGAGCTTTCTGGACTCCGCTGCTGCACGATGCCGGGGCCTCTGAGCTTCCGTTGTAACTGTCTATAAATCACCTTCCTGATCACTCAGATGAAAGCAGAATGCGTGTGTTCGCTGAGATGGATTTGCTGCCTTCTGTTTCTGAAAGGTGTAGGAAGCAACCCCAGACCCTGGAGGAGGAGATAAGCTGATCTGTATTCTTTATTAGGAGGCTTTTGGCTGAAGGCGAGAGTCCGGCGGTCCCAGGACAGGAAGAGTCAAATGCTAAACAGCCTTGGAAGAAAAAGGAGCTGATCCGCTTCCTCCACCATGAGTCCCTCCTAGCCGGGCAGGGCGCAGTGGAGATGCATCTAGTCCCAGGTATGTCGACCTCGTTCCTTTGCGAGCTCAGGCACATGAGATGTCAATTTCCTCATGTAAGACACGTAAGTTGGAATGCAAGGGCTCAGTGACAAAGTTCTAGTTTTCTCCAAGTGCCTGAGACCATGGTTTAAGGGTCTTCATGCTCGGGCTTTGCAATTTAGCTACATCCTTAAATCTTTTCATGGTCGAGGGGGTCAATTCTGGGGTGAAGAGTGGCAGCCACCTCTGGGGTGAGGCGGGATCTCTACTTCATGCTGAGGGGCTCAGGGCCCAGCAAAGCAGGAAGGACCCGCAGTGCCTTTGCCCATCTGAAGGAATGAATGAGCTGGCATGGAACTACCGATAGTGAACTTGGGCTGGGAGGAGAGAGGAGGCCAGTATGATGGATGCAGAGTGGCCAGACCCCTGCTGTTCACCTCAGCAGGACGCCAGCTGGGCGGGGCTCTGGGTCCCTCCCACGGAGCCAGGGCTAAGGGTCAGGGATGACTCACATGGGGCCTGGAAGCCCGCTGAATCCTCCTAGAGCCTGTGTAGCTGCTGGCTATACCCTATTTGTCTTCCAAAGAGGATAAGCTGACAGTTGGAAGCCCCGGGCTGGCGGGTCAGGCCGGAGCTGCTGAGATGCCCTCAGACCATATGCCATTGACAGGTGGCGGCTCCCTGAGCACGCTGGGGGCTCTCAGCTCCCAGAGGAACTAGCTTCAGCTGGACTTGAACAAATATGACCACTGGGGACAGGCAGACAAAGTGAGGAGAAACGTAACCTAGTAAGACCACCTTTTCTCAGGCCATCGGCTTCCAAGAAAGTTCTTGTTTGGAAAAACACCTGGTGTCTATCAAACGGAAATCAACATTGGAGGGTACTTTCTCTGGGAGAAGGCTGACATGCAGAAGTCCTCTGTGTGCTATAAATAATATTCCTAATTACCGCATGTCCTGTTGCTGCTAATCTGGGAAAGATGGAATCTTCTGTGAGGTTTTTAGAGAGAAGCCCCTCAGGAGAGGTATGAACAGATTTCAGGAAGTAGAAAAATTCCATATTTCCATTTGGTAACAGGAAAATGTTCCAGAAACTTTTACTTAAGTCTCTTTTTCTTTTTTTTTTCCCCCTCCAGTCAATGAAGACCTGCTTCAGCCTGATTCTACAGACCATGTGGTAACACAGCTCAGAACACATGATGGGAAATAGCGCTACAATGGGAGCCGGGAATGCACTTTGTTCTAGCCCCACAAGCTACGGACAGCGGGTGCGGTCCGGCCAAACCACCCTGGACTTAGAGGTGGGAGATGAATGTGAATCGTCTGGCTCCCCACCTTCCTCAGGGGGTGTTCACTGAGGTTTTCTGCATCTCAGATTTTTCATCCTTAAAACGTGGGGAGATAAATAATGAAAGATGAAATGATGATGAAAGACCATGTCAGTGGTAACATAGGCTTAACATAAAGAAGATTCCCACTACTTAGATTTCATTGTCTTAAGGTCATCAAGTAGTGGTAGAAGCTATGCCATATGTTCACCAAAGTGGGTTATTTCTCCCGGACACACAGAAACACTACGTTTTCCAGAATCCCTTGTGTCCAGGTGGGCTGCACACCTCAGTTCTGGCCAATGGGATGTGGGCCCAGGACATGAGTTCTGGCCAATGAAATGTGGGCCCAGGACATGGCCGTCACTGCCAAGCTGGCCATAAACATGGCCAGGCTCTATCTTCTGCCCACACAGCTGGGGGTGAAGGACCCGGAGACTGGGAGACCACAGAGGAGGGGAAACAGCCTGGACAGAAAGATGGAAAGGCCCTGAGACCCTCCTCAGATGGGGGGTCCAGGGAGCCACCTACTGGCAGTTAACCGTGCTGTAAGAAATATACGTTCCCCAGTTAAGCCGCTGAGATTTAGGAAGTGTTGGCTAAGGAACAGAGCTGTAATTACCCTGAGCAACGCCTGAACTAATTACGGGGCCTCAGACACATCTTACCCTCCGGGTGCTGGTTTCCTCACCTATAAAATGGGTACAACGACATCTCTCCAATTCTCTCTCTCAGGGTAAAAACAAGAGCATCAATCAGAAGCTACTATCCCTGGCTGCTCATCTGAGGATTTCTTTTTTAATTGAGGTAGACTTGATGTACAATATTATGTGTGTTCCAGGTGTACAGCATGGTAATTCACAATTTTAAAGGTTATATTCCATTTATAATTATTATAAAATACTGGCTATATTCCCTATGGTGTACAATATATCCTTGTAGCTTACTTATTTTACATATAGTAGTTTTTACCTGTTAACCCCCTACCCCTTTCTTGGCCCTCCCCACTTCCCTCTCCCCACTGGTAACAACTAGTTTGTTCTTTATATCTGTGACTCTATTTCTTTTTTGTTATAGTCACTAGTTTGTTGTATTTTTTTACATACATAATACAGTGTTTGTCTTTCTCTGTCTGATTCATTTCACTAAGCCTAATGCCCTCTAAGTCCATCTATGTTGTTGCAAATGGCAGAATATCATTCTTTTTTATGGCTGAGTAGTATTCCATTGTGTGTGTGTGTGTGTGTGTGTATACACCACATCTTCTTTATCCACTTATATGTTGATGGACACTTAGGTTGCTTCCATATCTTGGCAACTGTACAACATCGGGGTGCATGTATCTTTTTGAATTAGTGTTTTCTTTTTTTTTTCAGATATATACCCAAGAGTGAAATTGCTGGGTCATGTGATAGCTCTATTTTTAGTTTTTTGAGAAATCACCATACTGTTTTCCACATGGCTGCACCAATTTACACTCCCACCAACAGTGTAAGAGGGTTCCAGTTTCTCCACAGCCTTGCCAACATTTGTTATTTGTGTCCTTTTTGATGATAGTCATTCTGACAGATGTGAGGTGACAACTCATTGTGGGTTTTTTTGTTTTGTTTTGTTTTGTGTTTTTTTGCAGTACGTGGGCCTCTCACTGTTGCGGCCTCTCTCGTTGCGGAGCACAGGCTCCGGACGCGCAGGCTCAGCGGCCATGGCTCACGGGCCCAGCCGCTCCGCGGCATGTGGGATCTTCCCGGACTGGGGCATGAACCCATGTCCCCTGCATCAGCAGGTGGACTCTCAACCACTGCGCCACCAGGGAAGCCCTCACTGTGGTTTTAATTTGCATTTCTCTCATAATTAACGATGTTGAGCATCTTTTCATGTGCCTGTTGGCCATCTGTATGTCTTCTTTGGAAAAATGTCTATTCAGGTCTTCTGTCCACTTTTTAATCAGCGCTTTTTTTTTTTTTGGATGTTGAGTTGTATGAGCTGTTTATATATTTAGATATTAACTCTCATAGGTCACATTATTGCAAATATTTTTCCCCATTTGGTAGGCTGTCTTTTCATTTTGTTGATGGTTTCCTTTGCTGTGGAAAAGCTTTTATGTTTAGTTAGGTCCCATTTGTTTATTTTTGCTTTTATTTTCTTTGCTTTATGAGACAGATCCCCAAAAAATGTTCGTGCAATTTATGTCAAAGAGTGTTCTGCCTATGTTCTCTTCTAGGAGTTTTATGGTTTCAGGTCTTACATTTAGGTCTTTAATCCATTTTGAGTTTATTTTTGTATGTGGTGTTCGGAAGCATTCTAATTTCATTCTTTTGCATGTAGCTGTCCAGTTTACCCAGCACCACTTACTGAAGAGACTGTCTTTTCTCCATTGTATATTCTTGCCTCCTTTGTCGTAGATTAATTGAGCAAAACTGTGTGGGTTTATTTCTGCTCTCTCTATTCGGTTCCATTGAGCTATATGTCTGTTTTTGTGCCAGTACCATGCTGTTTTGAATACTATAGCTTTGTAGCTGAGGAATTTTTTAAAACGTAGACACCTGAGTTTTCCTGGAAGCCCCTTAGAACCCGTCTCCTGGTTGGGACCTCAGTGTGTACAATTTAAATGCTCCTTGGGTGTCTTGGAAGCAAGCAAGTATTGAAAACCACCATCATACAAACGAAATCACTCTAAAAAATGAAACGAATGGATGGCAACTTCTTATACTCAGATGTGAGTGTGGGATTGCTTTACGAGAAGACCAAACATACGTCAGGCTGAGCGGAAAGTGAAAAGCTTGGGCGAGTGGGTTCATGTCACGTGGTCTTCCCTCTGAGTGACCACACAACTCCAGGGGGCGCCACTCATGTTCCCTCCCTGGGAGTTCACACAGAATGGTGCCGTCCAGGCTGTGCTCCGTGACTCATGGGATGACGGAACTCTGTCCAGAGTCGCTTCCAGTAGTTTAGGAAGAGCTGAACATCTCAGGGGAGCATCTGAAGTGAGAGTGAAAACCCAGGTCCCTTTTCGGGGGGCGGGGGAGGGGGAGGATGGAACAGTCAACCACCTAAAAGAGCCACACTGCTCTACACTTTGGTTTCCCTGCACCAAGTATCCAGCCATGCTGACCAGGGTAACTGAAGATCCCTACTGGGGGGGGACAATTAATAATCACAACAAACAATTACTGAGGGCTTCTCATGTGCCCAGTACCCTGTTAAGAGCTCTTCATGGACTAACTCATTCAATTTTCACTGTAGCCCTACGACGTATGATGTACAGGGCACAACTATGTCCTCCGTTTTCCAGTGAGGGACTGAAGCACAGAGAGGTTAATGAACTTGGGCAACGTCCCACCGGCTGTTAGTGGTGGAACAGGGACTTCAGCTCAGGTCACATGGCTGCAGAGCCTGCCCCAGAGATGGGGTTTTGTAATCCTTGGCTCTGCTGGTAGGAGAGACCGTAACTGGTGGAGCCCTTTTTGTGACTTCAAAGGTCGCTGAATTTAGCACTTGAGCACAACTGTGGATATTCAGCAAGAAACCGGAGAGAACCACAGGTAATAGAACCTGGAATAAAACCTACTTCAAACAGCCTCAAGCCATTTAATTCCATTTCTTGCTACAACAGAGGCCATCCTGAGGTCTCCAGATGAGCTGGATTCTGACTCTGACCTGACAGAATAAAAACCTTGAACCTCAACATCCTGGGGTCTACCCAGCGTCGAGGGAAAACAGCTGAGGTGTAAACCCACTGTTGGTTAAGGTTGGTCCTCAACGACGCGTGTGTTATTACAGAACCAAGGAAGGCGCAGGCCCTCCACCCTCCTGCGAGCCGTGTTCCCCATCACTGGGCCTCAAGCGGCTGGACCCCTTGGCACTAACCCCTTGGCACCAGGGACAGGTCCCTGAGGTTTGGCTTCCTCCAGCCCTGCAGCTACTCACGTCCACCCAGGGCCAGCCCCGCCTGGGCCCCTGAGGCTCCGGGCCTGCCCGCTGCGTTGAGATATGGTGGGTGGGGTGAGCACCGTGTCCATCTAGCACCAGATGACTGCTCTGAGTAAAGGGCCATTGCCAGCCACATTTCCACAGCTGCAGAGAGAGCTTGGCCCCTCCTGGAAAATGCACCGCACTGCTGTTCAACGTGAAGGTCAAGTTGGAGTGGAAGGAACACTTCACCACTTGTGTCCTTTCATGCTGCCCTGCAGGGAAGAGGCAGGCCACACCTCACCCCGAAACCATCCCTCCTGCGGGTCCGGCCTCCTGGGCAACAGCTGCCCCATCTGGGCTCCCCCCATCCCACCCTGTGAGCTTTCTCTCCTGCGTTCCATTCTTCCAGGCTCTTTCTAGCATCTCCCAGCCCTCAAACTGAATTTTTTTTTTTTTTTGCGGTACGCGGGCCTCTCACTGCTGTGGCCTCTCCCGTTGCGGAGCACAGGCTCCGGACGCGCAGGCTCAGCGGCCACGGCTCACGGGCCCAGCCGCTCCGCGGCATGTGGGATCTTCCCGGACCGGGGCACGAACCCGTGTCCCCTGCATCGGCAGGCGGACTCTCCACCACTGCGCCACCAGGGAAGCCCTCAAACCGAATTCTTGATGAGCTATTAATTAATGTTAATGACTTCATATACTTCCTTCCCAAGCAATGAGTTTTTGTTCAAAAAAGATCAGAAGTTGGATCCCCAGCTCTGACCACAGGACCAGCCACCGAATCTTTTGCCTTTTATCTGCTGCGTCCCGGTTAGAACAAGTACAACCACCTAGAGTGAGGCCTCCCTGTGCAAACCCAGGCAGGGCGCTGGGGCCCCTGGACAGAGCTGGCCTCCTTCTCTGATGGCCCAGGCAGCCGTTTCAGCTGATTCCATAGGGGAGAGCAGAATTCTACCTGAGTCTAATCGAATTAAGTATCTTCTAGGGGTAAGAATCCTGATTAAAGACCTCTAAGAAGCGATGAAAAACAGGCCTCTTCATGTAATTTCAACTTCTTTCAATTGTTTGCCAACATATACACTTGGAGAATAAGAGTTTGTATCATGCCTGATAATGTTTTTGTAGGTCAGGAAATAAAGTTACTTTTTTCAGGTCTGATGATACCCCCATTTTTGAAAGCAATGAAAACAGAAAAAGGCAGAAGGAAATGATATCAGTTGACATAACAGACCATAATGACCTTCTTTAAAACCGTTCATTGTAATAGAAGACGAATGTGCAGAGAGCCTACATTAAGAGAAGTGCACCACATTCAGGCATTAGTTCCATAAGTGTATCCAGTAAGAAGGAGAATTGTAACATTTTGAAAAAGTAAAAGATTGTACAAAATTCTCCATATAAACTGCAGTCACTAAGCCCTGGGACGTGGGTGGCGAAATTCCAGGTCATCTTATAGACATGCTCCTGCTCTGAGGGCCTTCTCTGCGGCTTCAAACTGTGCACGCAGACATTCTTTTGAAATCGGTTCAAAGTTTGGAGGGCTATTGTCGATCACTGCTTTCTACGCATCAAAAATATAGCCGTCGCCAAAGCCACAGGAAACTTGCACGTACAAATTTTTATCTTCTGCGTTTGAGCCCAAATCCTGGAAATTCGGCATCCATGTCTCCAAGAACGCTTCACCTTGGAAATACACCTGCACTAACACCAAGGGAAGGCCTGCAGCGTTCCTCCACCAAAATGCGCATCCCACCTAACGTGGAGAAGACACAGTCGGTACAGAGTTCCTGACATGATCATCCAGTAAACGTCAGTCCTTCCCCCGCCCCCTTCGGCTCCAGGAACCCAGACGCAGCAGATGCATCTCGTCTAGGAGCGACCCGGTACGTGCGGTTGATTCCTTAGCGGACGACAGAAAAGAAATCCAAGAATCAAACATCTATACCAATTCAGGAAGCTAAAACTCAGCAAGTCTACAAAAAGCGAGACTGAAAGCAAGGGTCAAAGTCGGTCATGACAGTCCACCTGTGTCCCTCCTACAGCCTCCCTCGTGGTCACCTGGGCATCTTCAGGGTCTGGAAAGGTCACTCATGCCTCAGTGGGATCTCAAGTGGGAAACTGCACTCACAGCCTCAATTCTTCACCCCTAGTTTATCCACAGTCCAGGTACATTGCAGGTCCTTCTGCCAAAGGGATGGAACATGCTTCTCTATCCCTTGGCTATGAACTTGTTCGGAGCAAGAGAATGAGGGGGCCGTGACAGTGCACCTGTCTGGGTCTGCACCTTAAGAGAACTTGCCTGGGTCCACCTGCTTTCCTGCATGTCTGCCGTGGCCTCACAATCACCATGCCTCTCAGTCCAGGAGGAAGAGAAAAAGACTCACTTGGAGCAGGGCTGCCTCAGCTAGGATGCCCCCAGCAAACCGGGTCAAGAGATAACAGCACCGCATCAGCAGGAGGCAGCCCGCCCAGGAGCTGACAGCCAACAAGTCACAGCAAGATCACGCCAAGCCTGACGCAGGATTTTTTTTTTCTCTTGTTATCTCATTTTATTTACCTTTTAGAACTCTTCCAAATATTAGAGGAAAGAAATCAATATCAATTTTCACCTGTCACGTTCCACACTTCAATTATTAATGAATGTCAATTTTTTTTTACATCTTTATTGGAGTATAATTGCTTTATAATGGTGTGTTAGTTACTGCTTTATAACAAAGTGAATCAGTCATACATATACATATGTTCCCATATCTCTTCCCTCTTGTGTCTCCCTCCCTCCCACCCTCCCTATCCCACCCCTCTAGATGGTCACAAAGCACCGAGCTGATCTCCCCGTGCTATGCGGCTGCTTCCCATTAGCTATCTATTTTACGTTTGGTAGTGTATATATGTCCATGCCTCTCTCTCGCTTTGTCACAGCTCGCCCTTCCCCCTCCCCATATCCTCAAGTCCATTCTCTAGTAGGTCTGTGTCTTTATTCCTGTCTTACCCCAGGTTCTTCATGACATTTTTTTTCCTTAAATTCCATATATATGTGTTAGCATATGGTATTTGTCTTTCTCTTTCTGACTTACTTCATTCTGTATGACAGACTCTAGGTCTATCCACCTCATTACAAATAGCTCAATTTCATTTCTTTTTATGGCTGAGTAATATTCCATTGTATATATGGGCCACATCTTCTTTATCCATTCATCTGATGACGGACACTTAGCAACTCAATGACCGGTGTGTTAAGCCCACTGAGTTTGGGGTGCTAACGTAGCAATATCTCACTCATACATCTAGCAAAGGCACCCCCCCACACACATAAAACCACAGGATTCTGTGTCAGGAAAGTGTCAGACAAGTTCTGCTTCTACAGAATGACTGCTGATTGTAAGCAAGGCCAAACTAATGGGAGACTCACTTTGCTCTTAAAGCTTTCTTCATTGTTCAAAACGTACAGCCCCGAAGTATCCACACAGGTTTAATTTTTTTCTTTCCATCTTGTTATCTGGGACACGCGCATTAGTAAAGATTTGTAAGCTCCAAGTTGTGCCTTTTGGATGCTCTCCCACAGCCATTAGACTGAGGGCTTCTGTGGTTCATCCACACCCAGGAAGACACTTGCTCTTGGGGTGGAACTGAGCAAAGCAGTACATATAAAAGCAGCAGCAACATGAACTCTCCCCGGATGTAGTTATGACCTAACCTTCAGGAGGCCTCCAAAACGAACCAAAGCCCTTCTCTTCTTTCTTGAAAACCTGTCTGGAAAGTCATAGTTCATTCTTTTTTACCTCTTTTCCTTTTTTTCCTTCCCCTCCAAATGTCCTGTTTGACCCTGAACTCAAGGCTCTGAAACGCCATGACAGAAGCTACGCTGACCTTTGGCAGAACAGAAAGACACAGTGACAGACTCAGGCAGAACCAGGACGTGAGCAGGGGTAGAGTTCCTAGCCCTGGTCCTTCTCGCTTTGGACGTTTGCTACTGGATCCCTCAGGCAAACCCACCTCCTGGTTCTTTACTTTGGGCCCAGGCCCACCTTCTGCTACCTGCAGGTGCCCTCAAACTCTGAGGCACAGATGATGACTTGAGACACAGGTGGTACCCCTCCTCCTTCACACACTCAGGTCAGACTCTTCTGTAGCTCCAATGGATAAATCCTCAAAATCCTTCTCAACACTCTTCCCACCAAGTGCAGTTTTCAGTACATGAGCCAACCCTATTCATCCAGATCTATCCATACCCTATCTCCTGTTTGAGCTCATGAAACATTTAGAGGGTATCTAATAGTTTCAAGATACCTATTACATCCTATGTAATGTGCAAGAAACTAGACATACAATAATAAACGAGACACAGCCAAGACCTCCAGGAAGTTTTGTGTTTTAGGAAGCTTTTAGCCTTGAGGCATCGGGCTGAGCCATGCAGACCTTCCTGGCACTGCTGCAGGTCTATAAAGGAAATCTTTGGGGGCAAGTTTTGCTTTCAGTGACCCATAAATTCTGTTCCAGTGGCAGCTACTTACTACGCTTAGGAGTAAGCTGGTGAGAGCATGAAAAAGCAGACAAGACTTATTCTTCCCAGAATGTATAAGCAGCCATGACATGGGAAGTCTGAACACCTGTATTGCTAAATACGACTATTCACCCAGGCTCCACGAGCTCCATTCACCTTGCTTCTGCTTTGAAGGACAGATAAACGTCATAGCTAAACTGAATTCTTGAACTTCAAGTGTTTTTTTTTTTTTTAACTTCTAAATATAGTAAAAAAAAAAAAAAAGTGTGTATAACTGTAACTTTGAAAACATGCACCTCGGAAACAAAATACAATATAAATGTGTAGATATTAATTACCAAAGAGTAGCACAGACAACAAAACCTGTGGGGTTTCAGAGAAACCTGAGGGCTCCAGTGGTGACACCTGCAAAGCTTGGCCGGTACGGAGCAGTCCAAGCTGCTCTCTGGGAAGTGGGACATCCACTGGGGAAGTAAAAGAAAATCATATGACATGGAAGCAACCTAAATGTGCCTGGACGGATGAATGGATAAAGAAGATGTGGTACATACATACAACAGAATATTGCTCAGCCATAAAAAAGAATGAAATGATACCATTTGCAGCAACATGGTTGGACCTAGAGATTATCATACTAAGTGAAGTAAGCCAGACAGAGAAAGACAAATACCATATGATATCACTTATATGTGGAATAAATAGACCCACAGACACAGAAAAGAAACTTATGGTCACCAAAGGAGAAAGTGGGGAGGGATAAATTAGGAGTTTGGGATTAACATATACACACTATATATATAAAATAGATAACCAACAAGGACCTACTGTATAGCACAGGGAACTATACTCAGTATTTTCTATTAACCTGTAAGGGGAAAAAATCTGAAAAAAGAATATATATATATATATATATATATAAAACAATCACTTTGCTGTACATCTGAAACTAACACAACACTGTAATCAACTATACTTCAATTTTTTAAAAAAGGAAATCATATGGATTCCCTTCCCTCATTTCATCTTAAAATTTTAAATACAGGATTTTGCTTATTAATGGGCTCTAATAACATTTCGAGTGGAGACCAATCTGTAGGAACTTGTAACTGTATCTTCATCACCAGAAAGAAGAGAATGAAGTAGTGTCAGAAGTGGTGAAGGCGAAGGCCTTGGAGGTCATCTAGCTCAACGACTGCCAAATACTCTTTATTCTCTGCCTTCCGTGGAGCCCTTGGGTACAGACAGATGCTCAGGGGCTGGCGAAGCAGAGGAGGATGGACCTTCAGATCTCTGTCTACACCTCTATCTGCACCTCCAGAGCTGGCTCCCTCGGATCATTCTATATACTGCACTTCCCGAAAGGTTTTGTTTGAAGAAAGAGCTTAATAATGAACATCACTGAGTCGTATCCCCTCCACAGAATTTCAGAAAAGTGTAGTTATGACTATAATTGATGGATTTCTGATTAATGAAGACCTTGAGACCCAAGCCGTGTTGGGAAACATCTCCAAGCAGGGTCATGAGTTTTCTCACCATCTGGACAGCCTGGGGCCTCTAAGATGAAGAGGGCATGGTTTCAGAGCTCCCAGGATGATAAATTTGCAGGATACCTGACGCTAGGCTGTGTCGCAGGGCTGGGCTGATCTTTGAGGGATGTGGGAGGCAAAAGGAAGGCAGAGCTGGAAGGGGGAGGGCAGATTTCTCAGGAATCCTGGGAAGACAATGGTCACCAACAAAGGTGGTCTTCAGGAAAGGCCCTCCCTGCAATCTGCCTGTGCTATCCTTTCTCCACATCTCTTTACCCCCAGGACTGGGCCTGAGGTCACAGACAGCATGAGTAGAGTATGGCTGTTGGGATCAGTGCCTGGGCTCCTGGCTAGACAGCTGGCCTACCAGCTGTGTGACTTGTGACAAGTCACTCAGTTTCCCTCCTGTGAAAGGGACATGGCAGTAGTATCTGGTCACAGAGTGGTTTGCACTGAATCAATTACAACATGCAGAAGATTTTAAGTACCCAGGATAAGTTAACTCAGTATTTTTCTTTTATTCCAAACCCTTCTTTTGAAAGATGAAAATACTGAAGCCAAAACAGCTTCCCAAGGTCAGGAAACTCAGCTCTTCTGATGGAAAGACCAGAACCTGGTCATCGAGCCTTCCTGGTTCAAAGCCAGAGGCCAGGTCCCAGGCCATGGTGCACAGGAAGGGCGTCCTTTCCCTGCTTGAGAGCACAGAGGCCCTGGGTAGGGCTGTCAGCCAGAACATCTCCGCATGAGCAATGCCAATCAGTCACTGAGTCCTCCTCCTATCAGCAGACAAGGAACCAAAGGCTTTCGAGATGCCCATGGTTCACCATCAGCACGAAGCTAATGAGGAAGCAGAACTGATTGCTGGTACCTGAGCAGAGTTTTATGGCCTTTGGGGAAATCGTATTCCAGCATCTTGAAGTGAAAATGTCAAAATATTTTGTGCCAGTGAAACAATGTCCTTTAGTAATTTCCCCACTGGCTCTGACAATCCTAAAATATATTTGTGTTCAAAGGAAACATTAGCACACCCAGAACCTATTCACACACCCATCCATTTAAGGCATAAACGCTAAATGCGACACACTAAACATTACACTGCAAAGCGCCTGAGGCTTACTTTCCCAACTATTTGAATATAAATATTCCACCTCTGAGGAGTTTCTTTAAGAATATCATTTAATCTTGTTTCTCCAGCCAAACTGAAATTACAGAATGATATGAAGTAGGATAGAAATTGACTATAAAAATGGCCCCTTTAAGGAGCTGATTGCCCTTGACTGCGACTCTATTTCCATCACAGGGAGCACACAGGAAATGTTCACTGAAAGAATCAACAGGTTTAAACAGTAATTGCTACATGGAGTCAGAGAAGCAGGAAGTCGGGGAGCACCCATGAGTTCAAGCCAGGCTTTGTGGATTTGGTGGGAAAAGGCAGCGTGAATGAATGAGATACTAGAAACAAGTATCCTGGCGGAGTTAGCAGTGTCCTATCTGTCAGTTTTCTGTACCAACCGCACTTGGCACAGGTGACGGCAGGGAGTTAATTACAACTAAAAGCTGTGCGCTCGGTGAGCTGCAGCCCAAGGTAAGTAGTCCCATTACTCCCCTTATGATCCTAAAGCATTGATACTGTTGGAGAAGGTTACTGCACAAGCACAAACGATGCAGCTGAGAGAATCTGACTCACAGTGCCTGGTTCTCCTTCAAGGGGAAGGCTGGGCTGCTCCTGTTGCATTTGGAAGGCATTATGGGTTCCCACCATAGCTTAGCCAGGGCTTCATGGAAATTGAATCAATCATCGACCAAGTTTAGTGACCTGGGAGTCTCATGAGACTTCCTTGGCTCCCTCTCCAGCAGCTTCCTACAGTTTCTAAATGAATGAACAAAAGAGAGCTTTCATCAAGGCAGAGGCATAATGGACTGTCTATGGATGGGATTCCACGTGTTCAAAAAATATTTACTAAGCACTTGATAAAGGCTGGGGTACAATGGAAAGCTACATCTTCTTGGAGCAAACAGTCCCTGAAAAAGATGGGCAATTCTACAAACACCAAATGTTATGAAAGGTTTAATAGGAAAATGTGAGTCAGTGGGGACATTTAACTAATAGGGAAATGAGCTTGAGAGTATCTTTAAAACTATAAATACTATTAAGAACACAATCACTTCCTATCTCACTGCAAGTGAGTGAGTTTATTACTTGGTTTTCTATAATGTTCTCTGTCAGACCCACAACCACAAGCCCTCTGGCATTCTCCTGGGATATTAAGATCTAGAATAAGGTTGTAGAAGCAGACATCCCAAAATTTCTGAGTCTCCTGTACCAGGGCATTAATTGCATTGAGGGATTTGGGGTATTTCCCTTGACATATGCTTTTAACAGCCTAAGGATAGGATATGAATCAGCACATTATCCAGCTATATAAAATGATGACTGTGGTCCCTGAGAAATCAGAGCAAATATTTACTATATCACTGCGCCCTTATAGTATGAAATCAGATATAGAATATTTGATCAAACGTTCGGGAACTTATCTTTCAGCTAGTTTCTTACACGCTTTGTTAAATGTTTGGGCAGATTCTCTGCATAGTCAACGTTTGACATTTTTTCTCTCTTTTTTCTCCTCCTAACTAGAGATATGTTTTTGTGAAGCTGAACTTGGACCTGTAACCTCTTCTTGGTCTCACTTTGCTTAAGTGTAAAGTAAAGGATGCTAGACTAGATGATGCTGACATTCCTTCCAACTCTCACATCCTATGACCCAAAGGCAGGGGAGAACTCTGCCGGAACATGACAAGGGAGGCTGCTATCTTCCCTGGGGTACCCTCATGGCTCTGGCCCTTTCCCCACTCAGTTCTCTCTCACGTTCCTTTATCAGAAGGGTCTTCCATGACCTGTCTTTCTGAAATAGACTTTCCCCATCGCTCCCTATCCTGTCTTTATTTTTCTCCTTAACACTTGTCACTACTTGACAAGTGCTTCTTTCATTCTGTCTTCTCACATTAAAATGCAAGTGATATGAACGCAGAACGTTGCCTCATTGGTACCCGGGTACATCCCCAGCCTCTGAACAGCACTACACGTTGTGGGCGCTTGGTGAGCACTTGCTGAAGGCTTGATAAATGCATTTGCTTGAGCTGACTGTCACCTGCCTTAATTTTGGTAGCACCTAAAGTAAGGGAAATGCTGTATTCAAATGAGCACGATCAGCTTGTTTGAATACAAAACAGGCATGTGTGAGAGCGTGTGTGTGCGTTCATATTCAGAGAGCATAAGACGGCCTCTATTTTAGGTGAGCAAAGCAGGGAGCGTGGAAACAAGCCTTCAGTGGTGGCCCAGTGAATGCCTGGCTTAGAGCAATAATGTACGCAATTAACATGCATTGAACAAAACTGACTTATAAATGGCATGTTATTCACTCACTCACCAGATAAACAGAGATAATGGGAAATGGATATTGAAATATAGAACATAGTAGCAAGGTTCCCAGCTTGGTCTCAGCCCTGAGGAGTTCGGGTCAGCATATCTGGAGTGGACGCCTGGGCAGGAGAGCCAGACAGGGAGCAGCAATCCCAAATCCAGCTCAAGTAGGGACAGGGGCAAAGTGAAGGTGACTCCCCAGAATGGGAGTTTCCATACACCCTGCAGCTGCTCCATCCCATGGTAAGGTTTTCTCCGGTTCAACCTCAGGAAACCAAACCACGATTTCCATCACAAGAGCTGCTAGACCTCACTGCCATGTGGGTTGCAATGTAATATACAAGACATGTACGACTTGGGCATCCTGAAGGAGTCATCAGTGCAGTTGAAAGGACAGCCTGGTATGATTATAGGCACCAGAGAGAGAGGTGTGTAAATGTCTTTAATTCAAAGGGAATAGTGTCTTCCCCAAAATTACCCTGTCATTTATTTCTGTGACTCTGTCATGGTTGAAGGCACTTTCGCTCTGTAGGTAATTCCATAAGGGATTCAAAATTTACGAAGCGTGCAGACACGATCAGTTTCCTTACTTTTAGGACAGCTAGTTTTTTGGAATCCAAACCTCCTATCAACCATCCTGAGTATCTGTTTTATTTATTATTCTTGGCATCGAATTATTTTTCATTGTTTACAGGTTGTCTGCAAAAATTATCCATCGGGCATATTTAAAAAACTTGAAAACCTAAAAGTTATTCAAAAGGCTTAGAAGGAAATTAACCCAAGATGACTACCACCGTAACGAGTTTGCAGGGAAAACACACATTCTAGTGTGTATTTTTCTGTTCGGTATTTTGCCCCACAAACAATTTATGATACATTGTAGTTATAAAACATTTATACACGAGATGATGGGCTTATGTCCTGGAATCATGAGTGGCTGATGCCAAACGTGGGGGTACTGAGGAGGGCTATGTCTGTCCGCACGGGGATGGACAGAGGTTTTCCCGAGAAATAGCCTGTGAGATTGAGCCTTGAAGGATAAGTAAGAAAGTTCCTGTTTTCTCTACCTCTACATCTTTTTAAGACAGAAGGAACTGTTTAGCTAATGGAAATATTTTAAAATGTCCAACCACAGAACCTATTTGTTTTTATCTTACATAATTTCTCTCTTCAAACCATACCAAATGAAATGAGAATCAGACATTTGCTACTTTTCCATCTGGCCTTAGTTTCTCCTATCTTCATGCTATGGAATCACAGCCAGAGCATCTCTTGAACGTTGGTGCAATGGCCTCCAATGCCTAACTGGGCCTGCTCTATGTACTACCAAAGACAACAAAACCAAGGGCATACTGGGTGACAGGAAACGAACTAGCTACTGGCTTTACGACAGCACGTGACACAACCACAGCCCTTGAGGAATATCACCTACTTAGACACACATGCCTGGAGGCTTTTGTCAAAGGTCCCTCTTACTGTTAAGTAAATGACATAGCTAATGAACGCCACAGAGGTTTGGAAAGACAGTGATCAACGTGGCCTGTGTCCCTCAAAGAAGGCTTCTTGGAGGAAATAATGCTTCATCGGGATCTTGAAGGTAAAGAGGACTACACCTTCCATCTGGTGATTTAATTCCCTCTTAGAATTACCTTTCCTGATCACGTTGAACTGCCAATATATGCTGACGGCACATTTTAAGGACGGCTGTATGAAATTTCTTTTTGAGAGACGTGATCAAGCACGTCATCCACTAAATCCCTGTACCACGTTGCATCTGCCCTCAGTCCTTCTGATAAAAGGCTGGAGAGACTTCACCCTTGGGTGTCACTAGCAGGTGATGCCTGGCAGGTGGCTGGTTTGCTTCCACCAGGTGAGCTCTGCGGAAGCCCCATCCCTGCTCTCCCATCCTTGCCGGGGCTGCTGGGAAGTTGAGGGCTCCATCCATGCCTTACATCCCGCAACTTCCCTGAAACAGATGGCTGTCTTCTGATCCCTATGTTCTCTTCAGGAGCATTCCTGCCACTATTTCCTTACAAATTTAAAGGACGCTGTATTTTCGAAGCTTCTGAAAATCTCATACGGAAAAGGCAGATTCAAAGTAAACCAGAGAGATCTCATGCTGGATCACATGTCACCTGGGGGATGCCAGATACCTGCTTAGGGCAAATGAAAAGCCTCTAAGCATCTTCTAAAATCAATTAACTGGAACTTGTCTGTAGGCACATTTTGTAAGCAGGAGGATTTTATGTTGTCATGGGCACTACAAGAAGTAAAACTTAATTCATACCTGAAGTCAGTAAGAGTTTTGACTTGTATTTCAATTAGGTAAAAAAAATTACTTCCTAACATGAAATTAGAATTTTAGAATAGAGCTTTTAATACAAAGAAATGAAACACCAGCAAAATGAGATTATGGGCAATTTCTAACAGATGTTTGGGGATCACTAAAGACACAGCCAAATCACTCAAGCTCTGCATTTCCAGGTCCACATCTATGGTCATTCTTGATCAGATGGACGGTCATCTCTAGACTCCAATAAACAGGGTGCAAAAGTTATCTAAGCTATGCCTAAAATAGCTAACAATAAATTTAATATTGGATACAAAAATGATTTAAAAATTAGCCCCAAGGTAACTTCCACCCAGGGCACTCACACACCCCACTTCCCTTGAATATCACAGCTGAAGTCTTCCTGAAAATTGATGGGGATGGCTCTGTGGGTAGACAGGGAAGTTGATATTATGTGGCGTGACTTGAGAGAAGGACCACCTTCCTAAAAATGGCACTCACCCTTTTTATTCCCTTGTTATAACTTTGTTCCTTTAGTCTCTTTAGAGAAGAGGCAGCATGGCGTAGTGAAACACAGTGAACTAGGGGTTAGTGACACGGTCTGAATTAGAATTCATATCACTTGACTAAGAGAGGTCATTTACCTTCACCTGTAGAAGGAAAGAGTGGAAACATCTTCCAGGTCTAACACTATAGAGCATAAATCGATAATGCTGGATCACTGACCAAACAGCTGTGATAGAAGTTTCTTCAGTTATCCCTTGAAAAACATCAGTCTGGAGGTTCCTCAAAAAACTAAACATAGAGTTGACATATGATCCAGCAATCCCACTCCTGGGCATATATCTGGATAAAACTATAATTCAAAAAGACGCACGCACCCCAAAGTTCATAGCAGCGCTATTCACAATAGCCAAGACATGGAAACAACAGGCCATTGATAGATGAATGGATAAAGAAGATGTGTTACATATATACAGTGGAATCCTAGCCATAAAAAAGAATGAAATAATGCCATCTGCAGCAGCATGGATGGACCCAGAGACTGTCATCCTGAGTGAAGTCAGAGAAAGCCAAATACCATACGATAGCACTTATACGTAGAATCTAAAATATGACACAAATGAACTTATTTACAAAACAGAAACAGACTCACAGACACAGACAACAGACTTGTGGTTGCCAAGGGGAGGGGGGCAAGGGGAGGGAA
Source organism: Globicephala melas (assembly GCF_963455315.2). NCBI lineage: Eukaryota > Metazoa > Chordata > Mammalia > Artiodactyla > Delphinidae > Globicephala > Globicephala melas. The sequence continues at coordinate 3,837,382 of NC_083322.1, forward strand.
GGATTGGGAGTTTGGGATGAGCAGATGCAAACTGGTATATATAGAATGGATAAACAACAAGGTCCTACTGTAGAGCACAGGGAACTATATTCACTATCCCATGATAAACCATAATGGAAAAGAATATGAAAAAGAATGTGTGTATATATATATATATATATATATATATATATATATATATATAACTGAATCACTTTGCTGTACAGCAGAAATTAATAAAACATTGTACATCAACAATACTTCAATAAAATACATTTTTAAAAAAGAATCTCCTAAAAGAAACTGGGCATCGCACTCGGCCAACAGCGCTAACAGCTGCAGTTAGCCCCTTAGTAAAGACTGGCTGGAACTAAGGCCTGGAGGTGCTTCCCTTCGTCCAGGTAGGGGATGTGCTGGGTGACTGAGAAAGCGGGGGTACTGACTGCAGTCTGTTTTTCAATTTGGTTTAAAACCTGCCCCAAAAGGCTCTTGGGGAAATACAAAATGATCAGCCCTACACAAGGAAGGGTAGAAGAATGCAATGGATGAATGAGATTATTGAGGTGATCTGACTCAGAGGCCACACACACAATTTTCTTGCATCCTCAGTTGTCCCATCGCCTGTACACTCTTGAGGATGAAGTGAGGCGTACAGGGTGGGTGTTGGGCAGGTGGAAAAGAGGAGCATGCCCTCGTGTACACACACACTCTGCAAAGTTGACAACTTGGAGTTTAAACGGTAACCAGGTGTGGTTTGCTGTGATTTCCTGCTAAGGCTGATACCTCGCAGAAGTATATTAGTCAGGAAGAGAACTTTAAGAATCTAGGATGCAGAATTTCCTAAGGCACCGCGGGCTCTGGGCAGATCAATCCCACACAGTATTTCTGATTCAGGTGAAATAAAGTTTCAATAAATATCCGTGTCAGCCTTGAAGAAGTCAAAGAAAGACAGCCTAAAGGTGTGTCTGGAAGATGACAGGTGCAATCCTGGTGCTGGATCCATTGTTTCGGCAAACATTCGTTCGTCCGTTCATTGAATCAACACCTTTGAACCCCCTGCCATATAAACATGCATGAAATGAAAAAGAGAGAAAGAAGACAGGGAAGGAGATGGACAGAGGGTGTGATGCTGGAGCTCTAGGGCTGGGAGGTTAAAAAAACCTTCTGGAACTCGAGTGGGTGGAGTCAGTGTGTCCTGCACAGACTGCTGTCTGATAGGCAGTGAATGACTCAGTGGGGCTGCGTCCTCAAAACAGGTTCCATGGGCACTGAATGAGCACTTACAGGCTTGGGTGAAATAATGATGTAAATAAAGTCAGGTGCAGCTAGAGCCCAGAGGCTCTAAGTAAATGTACATTAGTTTAACCCAGGAAAGAAGACTCTAAATATCATGGCTGTGGAAAACCAAATCTCCTTTTTTTTAAAAAAAAAATTAACATTCGTTTTAACTGCAAATGAACTAATTTTTATTATTAGAATCGCTACTAAAAACTTACAGAGGAAATTTTGTAGCTTTCCTTGAAAGTTTACTTTGCTCCGAAAATGTAAACTATTGAATTCAGGAAAACACAAGTAGGAACTGGAAGTTTTCCTTTTTAAGAGATAAAAAGACACCAAAAAGATCACTCTAACATAAACACAGATATTTGAAAATAGTTGATTCCCAAACGGAAAAGGCAGATAAGGGTCATCACGATGCTCTCCTCTAAAAGCAGTGAGTTAAATCTTTTCCCCCCAAATCCACATGTGCTCTTTTCTTCCCTGCCCCTCTCCCCCCACTGCTCGTCTGCTCTGGGTGCCCACGGGTTGGCAGCAGGCTTCTCTTCTAGTCGTTGTGGTTTGCAAGCACCCTTATCCTTCCTCAGCCTTCCAGAGGATCCTTTTACCTGTCACTATAATGACTGTTGCACATTCTTTGTGGGCTTTGCATCCTGACATTTTGTACCCCAAAACATTCTCGACACTTAAACCCAGAGGGGACATAAAATTTGAATCCGCTTTCAGCAAACAACGGGAAAATCCTAAAATGGGACCCAGATACTAGCTTTCCAAAGCTCAGTAAACCTGGAAGTCTTTCCTTCCTCTTGTTTGCTTCAGTGAGCTTTAAAATTACGTGTTAAAGAAGAAATGGTAATTATGTGAGGTGATGGAGGTCTTAATCAACCCTACTGTGGCAATCATTTGGCAATATATAATTGTGTATCTAACCATCACATTACACTCCTTAAACTTGCACCATGTTACATGTCAATTATATCTCAATAAAGCTGGAAAAAAGAAAAAAAAAAGGATTTCCCCTCAAAAATAAATAAAATAAAGTTATGTGTTAAATGTGGACAGGTTGCCCACTCTTCTCTGAGGCTCTGACCCTGTAATTCTAGGGCAAAACCTAGAGACAGTCACTGGATCCTGTCCCTGACCTGTGCCAACAACGCCATCGTTCAAAGCAATGGGAATTGTCCTGTCTTTGACCTTGAGCCTGGACTACTCCCGGAGAGGATACTCAGAGGCAGGTGAGGAATGCAGCCTATTCTTGAAAGTCACCCCACGTTTCCCAAGCGATAAGAACTGGCACTAAACGCAAACAAACAAACAAACAACATCATGCCAGTCTGAGCCCTCTCCCGCCTGCACATTCCCACACCAAATGCCTCCCGTTTCTCCAGCTGCATGTTGGAAGTGACTGCAAGTCTCTGGGCAAAGGAAGAAGGAGAAGAAATGTCCTTTTCGGAGTTTAAATTGTTCTCCTCTTAGCTCTGGTGACTTCTCTGGGAAGGATCCCTCAGGGGTACAGGAGTCAGCCAGGGGCAAGACTCTTGGGCCGGTGCAGCTGGCCGGGTGCTGGGCGGGGCTATCAGGGAGGGAGTGGGCAGTGGGCGGGGTCATTTATGGGCAGGGCCATCCGTGGGCGGGGCTGTAGGGGCGGGCACTGGGAGGGGCCCCAGCCGTCCGGCCCCTCCTCCTGAGCCCCGGGCAAGGTGAAGACCAGGCTGACCAGGGCCTGCTCCTGGAAGGATCCCCTCCATCCCACCGCCTCAAATGCCCCCCTGGCCCTGCACGCGCATGCGTACACACACACACACATGCTCACATGAGCTTTCACACCTACACACTCTCACACAGGTACGCACATTGACACACACTCACACACTTATAAACACACACTCACACGCACACACACTCACACAGCGCTGGGCACCAGAGCACCCCGTCCTCATGCCACCGCTCAACGCCCCTTCGCGCCCCACCTCGTCCGCTGTGAGTCTCTGGCTGTCAATCTCTGTGACAGGGAAGGGAGGGTTTACCTCAGGAAACACACACCAATTCCCCCACCAGGGTAAAACGCTGATTTCGTTTTTCTGTGCCAAGAAATCCCTGTTTAATGAACTGAGTGACTCATCTCCCATCACTCTCCACCCCACAGCTTTCCACACGTCACGCTCTGCACCTCTGGCTGTCTCCTCACTTTCAAGCCTTGGGAAAGCAATGCAGTCTCCATGGTAATTTGGAGTTCACAGAAACTGCATTTCCGGCATTCATTTATTCCTCCGACTTATCGCTGGAAGCCCCATAATTCCTCATTCCTCTGATTTCCCATCCGCCTGAAGAAGCACTCCCACTCCTTGGCGCCTGCCCATCCCTGCGAGCCAGTGACCAGACCTGAGCTCCCAGCTCCCATCTCCCCTTCCTGCTGGGCCACCCTGGGCTCCCCCAGCGAGGGCATCCCCTGTGCCTGTGCCCTCCTCAGCGCTCTGGGTGACATTCAAGTTTGGAGACAGGGTGGGTGACATCAGAATTTAGGAGACAACCAAAAGTGTCAGCCCCAACTCTCCTTCCAAATGAAGAAAGGTAAAAATTGCCCACCTCTTCCCCTTCACACACACAGCCACAGACACAGCGCTTACCGGTGCACCGGGAAAACCAGAGGACACAGTGGTATCCACTCTGTGATGGGCTGCGATCAGGAGGGACATGGTGGCCACATCCCTGTCTGCTCACCTTGCTGGCAACCAGACCCCAGGAGCGGCTCCGGCGCACCCACTCCGGCACCACCAGCCCTCCTGGCCGCCAGCTTCTTGTCACCCCCCGCTTGACGCCTCACCCTTCCATGCCCTCCCTCCTCCATCAAGGGAAAAAAAGAAGGGGAAAAAACACCCACCTAAGATGAAACTCACCGAGAAAAATCCCACCCTCGCTCTCAGGCATTCTCTGGGGACAAGGAGAGGAGTTGCTGAGAGGCTCTGCGTATGCTTTGGCATTGGTTTCCAGGGTTCAGGTCCCCATGCCCCAATTAGTTCCACCTGGCATCCTGTCTCCCCCTGCCTCTACTTCCCTCCAAGCTCATCCCTGGGACCAAGTCCATACTGGCTGGTGACAGAGCGCCCCCCCCCACCCCCCGCCCCATGGATGCTGCTGCCTCGGTCCTCATAAATTACAGCAGCTTCCCAGACGGAGGCCCTTTGGCTCCGAAGGAGGATACCGTTTTATTTCGGGCGCACTTACACACCTGCAAATTGAACTCTGTATTTAAGTCAGACAACAAATCAATGGTACCAAGAGGAGGCAGATGAAGAAAGCCCTGCCTGTCGTCCCCGGGCGCAGGGCTTCAGGACTGACTGCCAGCCCTGCGATGACAACTCACCCCTGGAAGGTAGGTCGGTGCTCACATCGTGCACCACTCCACCCAGCAACTGCTCCTGGACCGATTTCACTGTTCTGGGGTCAGGAGAGGAAGCTATCGAGTCCAGCAGAGATGGAATGTGACTGACATTTAGTTTAGTTTTCTAAGGGCAAAAAAAAAAAAAAAGATGGTCCGGCTTCATTCCTTCTCGTGTCTGTTAATTCTATGTGTTAATTACCAAGAAGTCACTTCTCTGCAGACTGGATTGGCAATCTTTCCTCACCTCTTCCCCCAGGAGGGGGGATAAGCTTCCAAGAGGAGTTTTGTTCTCAGACTACATGAAACATACCTACTTTGGGATGATTTTTTTTTTAATTAATTTATTTTTGCTGTGTTGGGTCTTCGTTTCTGTGCGAGGGCTTTCTCTAGTTGTGGCAAGCGGGGGCCACTCTTCATCGTGGTGCGCGGGCCTCTCACTATCACGGCCTCTCTTTTTGCAGAGCACACGCTCCAGACACGCAGGCTCAGTAGTTGTGGCTCACACGCCTAGTTGCTCCGTGGCATGTGGGATCCTCCCAGACCAGGGCTCGAACCCGTGTCCCCTGCATTAGCAGGTGGATTCTCAACCACTGCGCCACCAGGGAAGCCCTGGGATGATATTTTAAATCTGCTCAGTTCACAGAGGGGGACCAATAGCTGGCAACTAATCGTCATGAAAAGGCATCGCACCCAGAGTAACTATACCAGGAGTCTCCTTTGGCTGAGCAGTGCATGAAGGGAAAGCTTTTTAAAACAATGTTTATGACAATCTGCCGCTTGCCTTTGAGAGTTTTCCCTTCTAATCATGAAAGAATCAGCAGGGGAGACCCATGAAAACTCAAAGGTATGAAATCTTACATCCTGGTGCATCACAACTTTTACCAAACGATAAACGACATCTAAACACATACAAAATATATGCTCACTTCCTAACTAACTTTGCCTGCCTAAATATCAAACAAACCAAACCGAACCAAACAAAACTTACTCGGGGCCAATGTGACTGGACGACAAACTTATTTTATAAGCACGTCTTTGTTTTTCTTGATTTTTTTCTAAAGCTTCATTCAAATGAAATGATGCGACTTAAACGTTCTGAGCACCCACTTCAGGAGCCCAGCCCTGTGTCAGGCCGCATAAAGAGAAACGTTGTCCCGTGAACGCCACTTGCCCCCAAACTTACATACGGCTTGGCCAGTTTTCCTCAGAAGAAGTCAATGGCATTTCTTGCTGAAATTTAAATCATCTACGATAGTTTTAGCACAAATGCCTGCGAAGTCAAGAACGTGCAGGATTTTAAAGGAACAGCTCACCAGTGATTCTGGCTAAACGCTGAATTGCCGCTTCAGATTACACTCAATCCCAGCGTGATTTCTGTGCTTCTCTGCTCCTGGCTCTGGCTGTGACCATCTAATGAGTCCTTTCATGTGTGGACTGAGACAGGGGGGTTAAATTCTTTCTATTTGCCTAATCTTTTCTTAAAGGTACTTTTTCAGATCTGTAAGATCTAAGCAAATGTCTGGCTGGATCACACCTTAATTAAAAATGTCAAGTCCAGGGGTTCCCTGGTGGCATAGTGGTTGAGAGTCCCCCTGCCGATGCAAGGGATGCGGGTTCGTGCCCCGGTCCGGGAAGATCCCACATGCCGCGGAGCGGCTGGGCCCGTGAGCCATGGCCGCTGAGCCTGCGCGTCCGGAGCCTGTGCTCCGCAACGGGAGAGGCCACAACAGTGAGAGGTCCGCGTACCGCAAAAAAAAAAAAAAAAAAAAAAAAGTCAAGTCCAGTTTGGGGCCAGCAGGAGTCAGATGAACAGATGTTGGAGGAAGTTCAGAGGAAGCCATAAAAAATTAGTACGATTACTTATTTCTCTACTTAGACCAAGAGACCAAAGGCACTGAGGAAGACATGATTGCCTGGAATCAGTTCAAAGGCAATTCTTTTGCATGAAGACATCTTTAAAGAGCGACAAACCGATATGTAGTTTTCACTTCCAAAGGGGAATGAGAAAGAGAAGAACCGGATTTGTATTTTCAGCAGAAGGGCTGCTGGTCAGACACCAGAAAGCGGAACCAGGGGAACTGGGGACTTTTATCCCTCTTTCTCTCTTTGGAGAGTTTCTAAACAATGTATTTATTGAGTGTTTGTTTTGAAAGAGAAGTTAGTATTTACCTTAATGATTAACCAGGTGCCTAGAAGTAAGACACGGCTATAGTTTAGACGGCTTCTGTTAAGGTCTCTTGTTTTTCTCTTCCTCAAAGATTTTTCCCCAAAGGACAATTATGGACTCGAAATAAAGGATTTTCATACTCAGATACTTGCAGTACTGTACATTGTTCCGGAATCCCAACCACAAGCTGTGGTTCAGCTTGTGATGAGAGCATCATGGTACCATCTGAGCACGTGGTGCTACCACTTAAGCTTAGCGCACGAGGAGGATGGGGGCAGAGAGGAAAAAGAAAGGAAACCGGAAGATTTCTGAATTTAAGGCGTACTGGCGCCAGGAAAAAGAAAAAGAAAAAAAACAGAAGCCACCAAGACTGGGTAGGCGTGCGGTGGAAGTGAAAGGCTGGGAAAGGCTCAGGTCGGGGTCCTGGCTCACAGGCTGATGGCCCTTCCATCTCTGTGTGATGCTATGAGCACACCTGCCTCACCTGACACTGCACTTCTAAGTCCAGCAGTAAAGCCCCCATGGCTGCCTTTGTGCTGTGTCCCCCTCCTGCCCTTATGTATCATGTTCTGAGTCTCCATCATCATTTATTTCCAGGCAGCTAAGCTTTTGAAAATGTTGACGATGTTTTTGCATTTTCCACAAACATCGTTTCTCCTCACTGGGTTAAATATCAGATCTTTTACTTTCACTACACAATTATTTCTAAGATATATTTTGATTGAATTTGAAGTTCTCGCTGTTTTTGACGAATTGTATTTTCCATCATCAGTGTTTCAAAGTACGAGCGCACTTTTAGCAAAGTATCTGTGTGATTCCTTCTGCAGCCCTGAAGGGATAATAAGACTTAGATGCCACAGGAAACCCAGCTTTAAACCACGGTTTGCTGTTGGCAAATGGAATGAACTGGTCTTTGATGTTGCTGTTGGTAAGATTAGGTTTCCTCATTACTGTGTTTTAGAAAAATGTCTCCCAAAGGATGCAAACAGCTGGCTCAGATACCTTCGTATTTCGCACTTGAGAACCTGTAGGCCCTAAATGTCGTTCCTCTCCTGCACTCTCTTCCTTAACCTCAGGATCTGGGCTTCTCTTTCCTCTGAAAGACTGACACTGGGTCCAAGGACCTACTGTATAGCACAGGGAACTATGCTCAGTATTTTGTAATAACCTATAAGGGAAGGGAATCTGAAGAAGAAAAAAATATATTTATACGTATATGTATAACTGAATCACTTTGCTGTACACCTGAAACTAACACGATGTTGTAAATCAACTGTACTTCAATTAAAAAAAACAGATTGACTCCGGTCTTGACCTGTTCATGTTTGGGGCTCACCTGCCGCCAGGGCTCCCACTCCAAGTCCAAGCACCTTCCAACACCTTGCACATTGTAGGCCAAAATAATAAATAACAAAATCAAGAATAACATTCATGGAAATTTACTGAAAAGTTTCTGTGTGCTGGGTACTCATAGCTTGTCAAATATTAACTCACTTAATTCTCATCTCAGTGAAGTAGATTGTATTATTTCCCCACTTTATAGATGAAAAGACTGAGGCTAAGAAAGGCTGTGTTCATTGCCCCAGATCACACAGCTGGTGAGTGGTAGAGCCATTGTTTGACGTCAGGCATTTTGACTTCTAAGCCTCCATTATTCATTTCTTTTTTTTTTTGCGGTACGTGGGCCTCTCACTGCTGTGGCCTCTCTCGTTGCAGAGCACAGGCTCCAGACGCGCAGGCTCAGCGGCCATGGCTCACGGGCCCAGCCGCTCCGTGGCATGTGGGATCCTCCCGGACCGGGGCACGAACCCGTGTCCCCTGCATCGGCAGGCGGACGCTCAACCACTGCGCCACCAGGGAAGCCCTCCACTATTCATTTCTATGCTTATACTGCTTTCATCATTCTTAAAGGATATGCAGTAGAGATTTAAAGAATACTATTATCTTGACTTCTACGGCTTCTTTTCACCATTTTCATGTTGAGACAAAGTTATAAGAACTCTTATTTTGACCAAGGCCTTAAGAGGAAGCTTTAGGTAGGACTTGCTTTGTCAAGTCAAGAAATAGAACTATAGTCACAGAATTGTTTAGAAAATGTACCATATTTCCTCTTTTAGTTCAAGTTGCCTTAATTCCCTGAGGGCCCATAACAAGAAGACATTCCTCTGAAACTTGCAAGGTCTCTGGGTAAAATGAACCCTGAAAGATAACCTTTTAGTAAAATTTCTCTACTAGAGACTTTAAAAAGTCTCTAGAGGCTAAAGTTCCCAGGCACTTTGTGGGGCTTTTTTGGTCCTATTTCCAATGATCTAGCCTCAAAACGTGTGCGTAAGGGTGGTCTCACGGATGACCCCTTTCATAACTGAATTCTCCTCTAAATCTAAGAATCCTTGTGTTCCCACAGTGGCTCTTTCTTCTGCTACATTTTCTTCACTTGGATGTGTGCCCAGATTCTCCAGTTCTAACATGTTTCCTGTTTTGGACCATGGACCTGGGTTGGTGCCTGGGGGTGACCCCATGCCTCCTCTGGGTCTGGCACATAGGAGGTATTAAGCGTCTGTTCAAATGTCTTAGCCCAAATGTGAGTCTGCACGTGGACACGGTCCAGGGGCCAGTACATTAGAAAGGATCAGCTTCACCTCCAACCATAAAGAGATTCTGCAGTGGTAGCTTAGTGGAGTCCTGCCGGGGGCTGGGCACTGGGCACCTGCACTCGGCTTGTTCCCTCTGCTGAACCCCAAGTAAACAGCCCACGCTTTGCTTCCGACGGCTGTCTCTCGGATCTCAGGGTCCTTGACTTCAAGGGTCAACCAAATGCCCCCAAAATGAGACTAGACGTAAAGCAAAGGACATAATATTCAGGCACTTTGCAACCGACCCTCAGGGCAGAGAACTGGAATAAGTGACCTTGGGGACAAGAGGAGAGAGTTACAAGAAAGGAGGAGTATCTTCTTGCTTCAGTGTATCTGAACACTCTCGGGTGTGTGTGTGCGTGTGCGTGTGTGTGTGTTTGCGTGTGTGTGTGTGACTGTGTCCTCAGGTCCCCTCGGCTTCTTCCACATTTCACACACTCCCATATATTTCTGATTCTGAACCGGGAAATGTGTTGTAGACTCTGAAAGCTGAGGGGCTCTTAGAAACCATCTCAGCTCTCTCCTTTATTGGGGATGATGTGGGGATCACCAAGGAGGAAACGGTGAGTTAAAGTATCTCCTTCTCTAGGAACTGAATCTTTAAGAACACTAAGCCCTACGGTCCTGCTTTCACCTGAGCAAACTAGGGAGTGTGCACCACAGCGCAATGTGAACACACCTGCCATCAGCTACGGCCTTGAACTAACCCCGTTATGAGAAAGCCTATTGTGAAAGGTGCCATGACCTACCTGCAACACCTGCGAAGCTGTGGCCTTTCACTATGGTCCAATCGAGGCCTGGCATTTGGCCCGGGACAGAAAAGGCCCAGGGATGGCTCGAAGGTGGGCAGACTTGTGGTCTGAAGGTTGATCGAGCTCCAGGGTGCCCGATCCTTTCCAGACTACCGGACCAGCACAGGCAAGGCCACCTTCTGAGGACTTTGTCAGTGACACGCCCACCTGATGGTCGTGTGCAGGACTAACGGGGCTGCATGAGCCCCAGTGGGAATGAAACTGTCAAAGTCACCGAAACGAAGATACGCCAGCTTTGCCTGAGAAGCCTCGTCTCTAGAAACAAATGTAGACCAAGGCCAGCCTCAAAGCTCATGAGTAATAAATGAACATGGCCCCAAACTCAAGCTACTCTTTTTCATGTAGACGATAAATGCTCCACGACCGAAACTCTGCCATGAGTCACCAGGAAGAATTCTCAGAGAAGGCGAACAACCACGGCCATTCCATCCGGAACAGTAAGAGACGAGATTGGACCACCCTACCACTACACACGTGCACACACGTGCACATACAGACACACACACGCAACCACAGCATATCCACCATCCCTGAGACCCGTCTGGGTGACCCGTCAGAAGCCAAGGGCCCATCTCGCCCCTTCCCCTGGAGCCATCACGATGACAAGTGCCAGACTTCCCACCAGACTTCCAGCTCTACTGCCCGGTCCAGGACTAGGGATGGATTCCCAGGATTTGTTTCAGCCTTCGGTTGACTTAAGTGCTCTGTAACATAACGGGAAGCAGAAAATGCACGGCAGCTGCACAGAAGTTTCTTCCCAATTGTGTTCATGGGACTTCCACAGAGTTCATTTTAGATTATGCCTACGTGGCAAAATTTTACTGAATGTTTAAAAAGGATTGCTTGATGCAGGTCAGAGCACTGGCTTAATCCTTCTAAGATTTTCATGAGCTGTAAGTATTTCCAGCCACACCACAAAATCCCACAGCAGAACTTGATTCTGCACATGAAGGAGAAAAGCCAAGGGGATTCGGTCCTATAGAAAGATTGAGGGAATAAAATGCAAGTAACTGTAAAGTAGGAAACCCTCCCCGTGTTATTGTCCACGGTTTTTCTTTACAGCATCATCATTAAAAAGAATCTGAAACTTGTACGAGGCCTAATTTCTGAAGGCACCACTATATCTATCCCACTTTTGCTATAACTCACAGTACTTTATTTATTTATTTATTTTTTGCGGTACGCAGGCCTCTCACTGCTGTGGCCTCTCCCGTTGCGGAGCACAGGCTCCGGACGCGCAGGCTCAGCGGCCATGGCTCACGGGCCCAGCCGCTCCACGGCATGTGGGATCTTCCCGGACCGGGGCACGAACCCGCGTCCCCTGCATCGGCAGGCGGACTCTCAACCACTGCGCCCCCAGGGAAGCCGCACAGTACTTTATTAAAGAACATACAACATACTGAATAGACTTGTAGTTTCCCCCTCTTATCAATTCCTAAATGCTTTCACTTGGTGTATTTTATTTAAGCTTCACTAAGTCTTGAAAGATAACAGAAGTAGACCATTTTCCACAGGGGAATACTACAACAGTACAGTACCCTCCTGCCCCTCAACTCCGCAGAATAATTCCAGCAAGCTGAAGGTATAAGGAGTCATGTATTCCCACATCGTGCCGCCTACATTACAGACAGACCTCAGACCTCAGAGAAATTGCAGGTTGGGTTCCAAACCACAGCAATAAGGTAAATATTGCAATAAATTGAGTCTCACAAATTTTTGGTTTCCTGGTGCATAAAAAAGTTATGTTTCCACTATACTGTAGTCAATTAGGTGTACAGCGGCCTTATGTCTAAAAAATGTGCATACTTTCATTAACAATACTTTATTGCAAAAACGACGCGAGCCATCATCTGACCCTTCGGCGAGTCATAACTTTTTGCCATGGTAACGTCAAAGATCACTGATCACTTTCCACTTATACAAGGTACCTAGAAGAGTCACATCATAGAGTCAGAAAGTACATTGGTCTATGCCAGGGGCCGGGAGGTGGGGGGGTGGGGAGGGGGAATGGGGAGTTAGTGTTTCACGGGGACAGAGTTTCAGTTTAAGAAGGTGGAAACATTCGGGAGACGGATGATGGTGCGAGTTGCACAACAATGTGACTGTACTTAGTGCCACTGAATGGTACAGTTAAATAGGGTTACAGGAGTATGTTTTACATTATGTGACTTTACCACAATAAAAAAAATTCAGAGAAAAGATAACTGATCACAGATCACCATAACAAATGTAATAAAAATGAAAAAGTTTGAAATATTGTGAGAATTACCTAAAGGTGCCACAGAGACGCAAGGTGAGCAAATGCTATTGGAAAAATGGTGCTGATAGAATCGCTCCAGGAGGGGTTGCCACAAACGTTTGATTTTGTCTGCAAAGTGCAATAAAACGAGGTGTGCCTGCCCTTCAGTTCATACAGACTTGCACCTGGGAAGCCTATGCACAGCCGTCTTGGTTATCTCATACAAGAAAGGTCAGAATCACCTTAACGGGGTCAGCACACTGGTTCTCACACTAGCTGTACCTTAGATTCACTGGAGTAGCCTTTATAAAATACTGACACCCAGGCCCCACATGCAGGTATTCTGATTATGTCTGGGGTAGGACAGGCCATCTGTATCTTTCTAGATCCTCCCTAGGCCAATCTAATACATTATGAAGAACAACGAATGCCAGAGTAGTTTTCTCGTGTTGGACACTTGTCTTGTCATTACTGATCTTTACTTCTCTTAGAGAAAATCTATTTCTGGAAGTTTCTGCCTCATTCAAGCTTCCTACCTGAAATCACAGACTCAGGATCAAATTCAGACTTTAAGGATGTCATGAGCAAACTTATAGACTTCTGCTTCTGGCCATATGGAAAAACAGGGACCGGATTTACTCTCCTTCCTACAACTATAAAATTGGAAAAACACAAGAAATAATGCATTTTGTGGACTTTAGACAATAGGCAGTAGAAGAGAGTAATCCCTGAAAGATGGGAAACAAACAGATGAACTAACAAACGCCCCAGATCACAGCCTGGAGAAAGTTCCCAGGCCTTAACATAAGAAGGCAGACTGACATAACACCTGGCAGTCTCATGAGTTGAGGACACAGAGTCTAGAGCTCAAGGAGGCCAATGGAGCTGGAATTTTTGGAGCAGAGGACCGTAAAGGAAAGAGCTTCACAGTCAGACCTGCAGCTGTGTCCCCTGGAGCCTTTCACTGAGTATTGATCTGCATACAGGTGTGACTGTGAACTGAACAAAAAAATCCCGTATCAAAATATGTGCAGTGCAGGTAAAGGAGTGCCAAGAGGGAGGTTACGGCAACTTCCATAATCTGGAAACTTCCATAGCCTGATAAAAAGCACCTAAGAAAAAGCCACAGGTAACATTATACTTAACAGTTAAAGGCTGAACACTTCCCCCAACTAAGATCAAGAACCAAGCAAGGATTTCATCTCTCACACTTTTATTCACCATTGCACTGGCAGTCCCAGCCAATGTAATAAGGCAGGAAAAAGAAATGAAAGCTACACAAATTGGAAAGTAGTAAGTCAAACTGGCTTTGTTTGTAGATGATATGATCATCTATGTAGAAAATCCTAAAGAAAAAAAAAATCTATGGAAAAGCTACTAAAATTAATGAGTCAGTTTATCAAGGTTGTTTGACAAAAGGTCAATGTACAGAAATAAATTATATTTCTATACAATAACAGTGAGTTATTGGAGTTGAAATTGAATTTTAAAAGTTAAAAAACATTTAAAATGTTATTAAAAATATAAATGAAAGAATGAACTTTAAAAATGTGTAATACTTCTAAACTGAAAGATATAAAACGCAGTAGAGAGGAATTTTAAAAGACTTAAGTTTGTGGAGAGATGAACATGCATATATATTAATAGACTCAACATTACTGACATGTCAATTCTCCCAAAATTGATCAACAGAGTCAATGCAATCCCAATCAATACCCAGATGGATTTTCTATACAAACTGACAAGCTCATTTTAAAATTTATATTGAAATGCAAAAAACCTAGAATAGCCAAAACAATGTTAAAGAGGAAGAAAATCCTACGACTTAAACTAACTGATTTTAAGACTTTTTACTAAAGCTACAGTAATCAAGATTGTGCAATAATGGCGTAAAGGAAGTCAAACAGACCAAGAGAAGAGAAGAAAGAATCCAGAAATAGACCCATATACATATAGCTAATTGATTTTCAACAAAGGTGCAAGTAAAGGCAACTCAATGGGGAAATGATCTTCATTTCAATATACTGCGTTAAAACAATGCAGTATACACACACACACACAAGATCCTACAACGTTATTTCACACCACTTACAAAGTTTAACATGAAATGGATTACAGAACTAAATGTAAGAAAACAATAAAATCTCCAGGAACAGACATAGGAAAACAATTTACTGACCTTGGATGAGACAACAGTTTCTCAAATAGGACATGAAAAGCAAAATCATAAAAGAAAAAATTTGATTAATTAGACTTCATCAAAATTAAAAGACTTTACTCTTCAAAAGACACTACTAAGGCTGTTAAGAAAATTCAACCAAGCCACATGCTGGAAGAAACTATTTACAAAATATTTATTTAACAATACATATTTAGAAATTCAATAATATGAAGGCAAACAGCCTAATAATAAATTAGCAAAGGCTCTGCACCGCCCCTTTGCCAAAGAAGTTACAGATGGCAAACAAATTCACAAAACCATTACCCACCATATGCCAGTTTCTTACAAAGTTAAACATGTACTTATTGGATGACCAGCAGTTCTACTCCTAGATATTTTCCCAAAAGAAACGAAAACTTATGTTCACAAAATTACCTGTACATGAACGTTTATATCTTTATTCAAAATAGCTCCAAGCAGGAAGGAACCCAAATGCCCTTCAACTGTTGAGAGGATAAACAAAGAGAGCTATGTCCACACAAAAGAATTCTACATAATAATAAAAAGGAAGTAACTACAGAGAGATTCTACAATACTGCTGAATCTCAGAAGCTTTTTACTAAGAGAAAAAGCTTAGACACAAAGGGACACATACTCCATGATTCCATTCACATGAGATTCTAGAAAAGACCTACCTGTTGTGATTGAAAGCAAACCTGTGATTTCCAAGGGCCAGGGGTGGGGAAAGGAATTGACTGTAAAGGAGGGGAAGGGAACTGCTTTTGGTGATATATCAAGTATTTTATGTCATGATTATGATGATGCTTACATGACTCGATACATTTTTCAAAACTCACCACATCACACTCGAAAACTGGGAAATTTTAACACATGCAGATTTTGCCTCAATAAAGACAGCCCAAACAAGTGGATGAAAGAAAACGAAGAAGAAAAGAGTGTGAACTTACTGTGCAACGAAGGGAAAATGTTTCACCATCATCACTACAGTGCCCCAGTTAGGGTGTTTTTCTATCAGAGTTGGGGAGGATAATGTAATTTAATGAGTTGATCTCTGGAATACTATGCATCAGTGAGAACCAAAGTTCAAGAAGCGACACTAATAGAGCTGAAAAGCAAAGAAACGAAGGAAAAATAATAACCCGAATGAGCACTACGGCACAGTATCACTTACTGAACTTTGTACCCCATCATCCTGACGTGGCAAAGCTGGTGGAAAGAAGCTACTGCCCCATCAAAGCAATGAGAGCAGCAGCAGAAACAGCCCAGACCTGCTTCTCTAGAACTCTGGAAATTAACCAACGGCATGCAACACCCAAGGAAAATGGCTGAACCTCAGCAAGGACAGAGGGTTTCCCGTCATTCTGACTTGTCCTGTTTCCATACCCCACTCCGGGTGGGCAGGTTAAACACAGTTACCAGATCACACAGCGACCCCACTCCTGGGTGAACATCCCAGAGAAAGGAAAACCTGTGTCCGCACAAAGCCTGTACACCGGTGCTCAGGGCAGCGTTATTCCTAATAGCCACAAAGTGGAAAGAGGCCACATGTCCACAGTTGAGGCGTGGATGCATGGCATTTCCATACCCTGGGATATTATCATCAATCAGTCATGAAGCTCCAACACACAGTGCAGCGCAGAGGAGCCCAGAGAACACTATTCTAGATGAAAGAAGCCAGCCACAGAGATCACACGCTGCACGATTCCATTTACAGGAGACGTCCAGAACCAGCAAATGTTAGGTGGCCGGGGCAGGCGCAGCAGGGAACGGTGACTGAATACTAACATAGAAAAGGTTTCTTCCTTGAGATGATAAGATATTCTAAACTTAGATCAGGGTGTAGGTTGCACAACTCTGAATACACTAAAAACCAGTTTAATTTTGTACACTTCAAAAATAACAATTTTGTGGTTTGTGAATTACACATCAATAAAAAAATTCATCATTAAAAAAGTCATCCCAAGACGGAAGAGATATGGGAACGTAGGTATATGTACAACTGATTCACTTTGTTATAAAGCAGAAACTAACACACCATTGTAAAGCAATTATACTCCAATAAAGGTGTTTAAAAAAAAAAATCATCCCCAGGACTTCCCTGGTGGTCCAGGGGTTAAGCATCCACCTTCCAGTGCAGGGAACGCAGGTTCAATCACTGGTCGGGGAACTAAGATCCCACGTGCTGCAGGGCAACTAAGCACATGAGCTGCAACTACTGAGCCCTCGAGCTCTGGACCCCCCATGCCACAACGACAGAGCCCACGCGCCCCGGAGCCCGCGAGCTGCAATCAGAGACAGAAAACCCGCATGCCACAAGTAGAGGGAAGCCCTCGCACCACAATGAAAGATCCCGCATGCCTCAACGAAGATCCCGCCTGCCACAACGAAGACCCGACGCAGCCAAAAAAGAAAAAAGGAGCCCCATGAGATCAACGGTATATATTTTTTACAATAACCTATTTAGAGAAAAGGACATACAGCAAAAACATTAGAATGAATGCTTTGGGGAAGGGCGAAGGGAGAATGGGACACGGGGAAAGGGGAACCTTGCCCCACATCTTAATTCTTATGCAGAATTAAGTCAGGATTTTGCACAAGGTGTTTAAAAATTAAAAAGAGAATAAGAAGACTTGCTCTCCAGTGAGCTGCCCTCTCGATGCACCCACAGCCCCCGCTGGAGGACAGGACAAGCCTTGTGCTTGGCTGCTGGTGTAGGGAGTGAACAAATGTCCGTAGGTGCTGGGGCAGCCCTTTAGGTCAACAGAGCTGTGGAATACGGGGCAGAGCGCACGACCAGGCCAACTCCTCTATCTGGGATCTCACAAGATTCCTAGAGATCCTTGATCAACGTGGCATTAACAAGACTCTCTGAAGCCCAGGAGTTTGGTTTCAAGATGTTGGGCTAGTACCAGCAGAGAACCCCAACCAGAAACGCAACAACTCAGCTGTTTCTGCCACACCTTCTATTTCTGTAACTGAATTAATTATTCCTTCTCTGATTCCTGGTTCCTCAGTTTTAATAGCCCTTGACTCGTGCCCATGTAGAGTCTGTTAGAGAATTAAAACCCTCTCTCACACACACACAATAACAATTCCATGAAACACCACAAAGAAGCACCACAGACAGCCAACAGGCTTGTGGTGGAAAATGCGGAGGGAGGGACTCGGGCCTCTGGGTCAAGTGGCTGGTGTTCCAGCTGAAGGAGCGCACTGTGTTCAGCCAGTCTGAGAAATGTTCCCAGTGGTACAGCTGAAGAGACGTGCAGTGAAGCCAATCCCCCTGCATCCCCCACCCCTCGCCAACGACGTCCAGGTGGTCTCCAGGGGCTCTGCTGTAACCCCGACTGCTGGCCTGTTGAGCGGGCGCCTTGCTTCAGTGGCTCCTAGTAACAGCTGGGGTTCAAGGTGCTGGGAAATCTCCTTAAGGGAAACAGAGCTAAATTACATAACACGTTGTGCTTCTCAGGAAGGATAAGTGCATCAGGTCTGGAACGCTAAACCCTAAGCCACCAGTGTCCTCCAAGCACAGGAGGGCAGGGTTAGGCATGTAGATAATATTCCCCCTCGCCTTTGAGAACTGGATCTCCCGGAAGTCTCCTTCTGACCCAGAGATCACTGACTTTGGGAGAAATGAGGTTTTCTTCATTTTGTCTAGTACCTCTTCTAAGAGTAGTTGTACTTTACCGAAGTCCCACATCCCTTAAAAAGTCAACTATGAAAAATCGGCTTAATTACTCTCCTTCACTGGAACAGCAGGGCGGGAAGATGCAGAGGCCGATGTGGGTGGATGGAGAGATGAAGGGTGAACGGCAATGGGACAGAGGGAAGAGGGGAGGACAGACGCAGCGAGGACCGAGGTCCCTCTTGTCCTGTGGAGGGTGAGTGGGAGCCTCCAGGGGGATGACCGTTTTCTCTAAAAAATTTTGGAGGAAAACTGACTGCATCATAAACACCAGACCCCCCCCCACACACACACAAATCAATTGTGAATACAGTTGAATATGGTTTATGTCAGAACCCTGGATATATGTGTATTTTTCAATCTTATCACCTCACAACACAAAAGATTTTCTCCACAGGAAGCTTTTGGTCACCACCAGGGAGATGCTTTTATAAGTCTTTGACTCCACTCTCATTCATCTGTCACATCCACTGTCACAAAGGCAAAGGGGTTCCTTCCCAAAGCCTCTCTCACAGCTCCCTCTTCTTTAAAGCCTGATCCAACCCCAAGGGTCTGAAAATTGATCAATTGGCCTGGGATGATTTTCCTCCGTGGAGAATGGAACCCTCAGCAAGTCTGTATCATCAAAAAAATAAGTAAGTTAATTAACACCAGCTCAACAGGAAAGCAGGTAATCCTTTGTACCCAAACAAGCACGTTTCCAAATGAACAGCGCCGCCGTAGGTTCTGTTAGAGCCCAGAGTAATACAAACATTCTATCAGGGGTGCCTGGGCTCAGTTTTTCACAGACTGATGAATCGAGGCTATTTCATTTTTGTCCACAGAGGACAAGACTCTGGAGCCAGGGCTTCACTCTTAGCGCCTGTGCCTTGTGCACTAAAGCAGGACCACAGCGGTTAACGAGGGGAAACTACAGAAATACCCCAATATCTAAGCGCTGAGAGGTGTAGACACAGAGACACCGCAACACTGCCAAGATTCCAAACTGGCGCTAGTTGTAACGTGCGAGCTAATGGGAGCCCTGCGGAGTATATGCCTCAGCTGATTGTACAAAAGAAATATTATGAGATGCCCTGGATAAAGGCCACGGTGCAGATCAAGAAAACCCTGGCTGACGGATGAAACACTGTATCGTACAAGGAAACAAAGAGAGCAGACATTTTTATTAACACACTTGTCCGAATTCACCCAAAGGCTAACTCCTTCCCCAAAAAACAAACACAGAGAAAAGAAGAACGAGGAGGGTATGAGGGCAAAGCCAGCTTTCACACAGCCCCCTCCGGCCAGACACCTCTCAGAAACGACACCTGTGAACAAGGAAGGAGCCACCGATGTTGGAGACGCAAGTCCACCTGGTCCACTGTTCTTGGAGCTCAGGTGACAACTAAGATCCCCAAAGTCTACCGGGAGCGGGTGCACACTCAGGTTTGGGGGCCCAGGCCCTGGAGCCTGACAGGAAACACAGGCACCTGGTGAGCATAGGTCATGGAGCCCCGTGTGCCCGGCGGGTATCTGTGCTGCTGGGTGACCTCAGACCATGTTACCGCTAGAAAATGTCCTATTTTCAGAAATGCCAATAATGGAGGAGTATAACAGACAGTTTCCAGAAAAACTCGTAACATTTTAACACCTCCAGACCACATGAATTTTTGTTAGTAAATCTGGAAATCAGAACACGTTCACCAATAGTAAATTCTCCTCAGTAGACTGAGTTGCAAGGGCGCAGGGAGAGGCCTGGTCCCTTCTGGGGTTTCAATGAGTATCTAGGAAGGAGCAAGGGGGCCCCGTCTCTCTGAAAGCGGCCTCTGAAGCAGGAGGCTTTCTCCAGCTCAGACCCTGAAACCCAGGAGGGAAGCCGGGCTGCTGCCCCGTCTTTCACTCTGGTGCTTCCTTGCTCTTGCCACAAATTTAGTGTGTTCTTTTCTCCCCCACCCTTCTCACCTTCTCTCTTACCCTCACATCCCTTTTGCTCTCATTCCCCATTTTACAATATGGCATACTCGTTACGACAGCTACAGCTCTCGTGAGGATATTTTCTTAGCCTAGGAGCCTTCAATAAGTATGATAAAAAAAAAATATATATATATATATATATATATATATATATATATATAGTGCAAACCCTTTAAAGGAAACAAATGAAGGAGCAGTTCATTCACTCTGGGTAGGAGGGCCTAAAGTCTCCAAAATAAAGAGTACCTTGAAACTGGGTCTTGAAGGATGAGTAGGAGTTTGTTAAGTACAGAAATGAAGGAAAAACCTCCCAAGAAGAAAGCACATGCACAAAGGCATGGACATGAGAAATTTCATGTGAAATTCAAGAAATCGCTGGTGGTGTTCTGTTGCTTAAAGGTTGAGTACTTATGGGTTGAGAAGGTGGTGTTTCAGGATGATCCTTAGGCTTCTAGATTGTCCTTTTTGGGTGTATGAGGGCAGCATTAACCAAGACAGGAAGTACAGGAAGGCGGGAAAGTTTCCAGGTGCAGATGATGTGTTTCCCTTCTACATGTTGAGCATGAGATGGCCGTGGAGCTACCAGTTCTAAATGTTCGTTAGGAGTTTCTCAAGTAGAAATCAAGTTCACGTGAGGGGCTGGTACTGAACATACGGCATGACGGCTGTGGTATATGAGGCCAAAGGAGCAGATGAAGCCACAGTGACTACATGACATTAGATAATTAACAAGACTGAGGCCAGGAAGGCCAGGAAGCCAGTGTTTAAAGGTCAGGAACACACAGAAGCAAAAAGGAGAGAACTGAAATAGTTTGCAGAAAAGGCGAGAGCTCGTCTTATCACAGGAACAAAGGCAGAACCAAACTTCAAAGAGGAACAAGGTCACTGGTATCAAATTCTGTAGAAATATACCAAACAGGGTAAGGATTTAAAGTAAACCATTGGAGTACAAAAATAAAATAAAGAATAAAAACCTATTGCACAGAGCTCCCCTTCAAAACCATCGTGTGGAAGGTGTTTATCCTCAGGGCACTCACTGCCCCTTTCAGATTTTGCCTTTCAAAATCAGTCATCCGCTGTGGATCTTTTAAATAAAGGTTTGTGAAAACCCAGCTGAGCTGCCTTTAAACTGCCTCCAGAACGCCAGGACAGCAGCTTTCCCGGAGACACAGCGCTACATGTATTCTCTCCTCCCCACTACACACGTCTCTCCTGTACCACGGGCGCTTCTGCAGGAAACTCATCAGCCGCCTCGAGGTCTGACGTGGGGTGGTGGCCCTGTCCTCTGGGCAGGTAGTGGACAGACTCCAACAACAGCGAGCATCATTCCTTCGGAAAAGGAACACACCTTGATCCTCGAGCCATGCTGGAAGAGCCACAGCCTCGCAGAGCTGCAGGTGAAACCAGCCCTGGTTGGCAACTGGTGAGGAAAAGGGAAAATCATCACCTTCCGACCTCTCCTGAGAGGATAAGCAGATGAGATGAGGTTTAAACACAGCTTTCGGATCCCTGATGCAGATGTAGCCGGGTAAGTTGAGTTGGTACCTGAGGACAAGGGGCTTGGATAAACGCCAGAGATCCTTGCCCTCGGCAGCCGTGGGACACCTGCTTCTTTCACCTTCCTGCAGAACCTTTTTATTCTGAGACTCCTTAAAAATAGCTCTGAGCAATTTTCAAAGACCCATCATCATTAAAGGGGTGTTAGAAATCATCACATCTCTGCAAACTCAAAGCACAGCAGGATTTTCCAGCCACCTGCCCACCTGGGAGAGGGTGAAGAGCAGAAGACTCCCAACACCTGAACTTCCAGGACGCTTGAGAACCCTTTGGAAAGCATCCATGAAAGGCTGGACTTTCCCCTGAAGGGATACCAGTGGAAAACATGTGCATGTCTGCAGGCAATGATGCACCCTCAGATCACCTAATGACCTGGCAGGTAGGTAGATATCCACTTGGGACCCCTAGCTGGTAGCTCGGAGTCTGCAGAGAGGACGTATTCCTTCCCTAGAGACGAAAACTCAATCTGCTCAGAGTGAGCTGGGCTGCTGTGTTTTGCTTAAAGTACCAACAAATGATTCATAGGTTCAGTGAGGAAAACACTGCATTTTTTTCCCTGTGACAAAATAAAGTTCAATGTTTGCTCACCCTGTTCAATTTCCACTTTCCCTTACATCAACCATCACCCATCTTTTACAATAATGTAAAGAGCAAATGTCCGTGGCGTTTGCCCACAACAATCTTTCCTGACCCAGATGGTGTGTGACTACAAAGAATTTGTTTTGACAAACTAAATTGATTCCAATGATAAGATTATGTCGACACCAGAAGCCAGCCCAGCTGCTAGAGCTCGACCACAAACTTCATGGGCCAGACTTGTCTCCAAATGGCTTTTACTGTCTACAAAAAAAACCCAACAAACATCTATCCTCAAGGGATCAACAGCTGCCCCCAAGTTCTGAAGAGATTCCAAAGGAATTGTCATAGAATTCCAAAGAAGAGAGACAAGTTTGTTCACACATTGACCAAATTATGCCGTATGCCAAGGGAGCAGCATTCATGTTGATCATCATTTACAGTAAACTTGACAGAAAAAAGTCAGTTTCATTACTATGTCTCTGTGGACTATATAGAGGAGTATATATATGGACTCAAAAATAATACTGGAAAAAATCACAAATGCTGATGTGTCTTTCCAGATTCTACCTTAACACACTAGGTGCTTTACATTTTTATTCTATCAGAAAACGTGAGTAATGTTATTACTCAGCTGTAAAAAACACAGAATGAAATAATGCCATTGGCAGCAACATGGATGGACCTAGAGATTGTCATACTGAGTGGAGTAAGTCAGACACAGAAAGACAAATACCATATGACATCACTTAGATGTGGAATCTAAAATGAAAAAGAGATACAAATGAACTTAGCTACAAAACAGAAATAGATCCACAGACACAGAAAACAAACTTACAGCTACCAAAGGGGAAAGGTAGGGGAGAGACAAATTAGGAGTTCAGGATTAACACATACGCACTCCTATATATACAACAGATAAATAACAAGGACCTACTGTGCAGCACAGGGAACTCTACTCGATATTTTGTAATAACCTATAATGGAAAAGAATCTGAAAAAAAAATATATATATATGAATCACTGTGCTGTACACCCAAAACTACCACAACATTGTAAATCAACTCTACTTCATTTAAATAAAAGGTGAAGGAAAATATGCGTTTTCATACACTGTTGGCGGGACTATAAGTTGGTGCCGCCGCTTGGGAATATGCTTGTCGTTTGCAATTTCAGTTTAAAATATAGGTAACTTATATCCCAGCCACTGCATTTCTCAGCATCTCTGCAGGAGGAACACCAACATAAAGGCAGAAGGGGAATACAGCAAGATGATGATTGTAGCCTCCCTGCTCAAAGCGAAAATGTGAAAGCCACCTGAATGCCTGTCGATAGGGGGACAGCTCCTTTAGTTGCAGTATATAGTTGCTGTGCGATATTATATGTTACAGATGTACAGTACAGTGACTCACAACTTTGAAAGGTTACACTCCATTTATAGTTATTATAAAGTGTTGGTTATATTCCCTGTGCTGTACGATACATCCTTGTAGCTTGTTATACACATAGGAGTTTGCACCTCTTAATAGGCGAACAGTTTTAGAGGCTACAGGGTCTCTGCACCACAGATCACTCAGCAGGGGTGTGCGTGGATGAGGTGCATGTGTTCAAATCTAAGTCAACAAATGGGTGTTAGCAAGTCCTGCTTGGGTGATGCATTAAGGTGAGGAAAAAAACCTCAGCATAATGTTATTTATGCTAAAAAATCTACAAAGTTATATCTATATATCTAAGTACCCTAATGTGTATATACACATATATGAACATGTATGTATATGTGTATTTATGTATATATAGGTATATATTTTATACCTTATATATAAATACTTAAATATATTGATATTACTTAATATTAATATGTATGTCAATATTCTATTAATATTATATATACTATATAAAGATTAGACATTTACATAGCAAAGTAATGACAGCAATTCCTTCTAGGAATTCCCAGGGGAAAGGCTGTGGAGATGATGAAAGAGGACGTGAGCCTTGTGTTCAATTTGTTAATATCTTATCAGGATAATGCATTAGTATATTTCCTGCATACTTAAACTAAAACTACAGTACCTATGACGAGCTCACAATAAGATTATACAAACAGCTGCCTTTGTTTCACACATCTGATGCCCACTCCTAGGAAAAGGTATTGAGAGAAACCAAAGCAGGATAGAGTCCAAAGATAAAAGAGGAATTCTATTTTAAAATTTGAAATATAATTTGTCATTTTCAATTTAAAGTATATGTAACTTACATGTGTCTACTGTCCATGAATCCACCCTTACACACACACACACACACACACACACACAGTCCAGCACGGGGTCTTAGGGACACAAGCCACCTCAAAGGGGGTCCAGTCTATTCCTGTGAGATTTGGGTCCCTCAACAAGCTTCTCACCAAGCACTCCTGTAACTCAACCAACACCAAGGATGCCAGGGAGTTGACTGAGCACACACAGTACTGTGAGGCCATAAACATATCCTAACAAGAAAGATACGGGAACGGT
Organism: Globicephala melas; assembly: GCF_963455315.2. Classification (NCBI taxonomy): domain Eukaryota; kingdom Metazoa; phylum Chordata; class Mammalia; order Artiodactyla; family Delphinidae; genus Globicephala; species Globicephala melas. Next base: position 3,862,332 of record NC_083322.1, read on the forward strand.
AAAGAAAAAAAAAAAGAAGAAAGTAAAGGAATGAACATCCCACGGCATAGTAATTATACTAAGAAGTATGATTTGTACTGGAAGTTGGCATTAATCTCATTGCAATCAACTCTCCTGACTCCAAAACAGAGTCGAAAATGAACTCTATTTAATTCTTTCAGAGTGGGAATTAATTAGGAGAAAAAGTTAACAATTTGGCTTTCCACTTGAAGTGTCTGTAGGGAATGTGTTTTTTTGTCTCAACAAATTCTACCCTTTTCCTCAGGAGGCTGCAGTGAAAAAAAAAAAAAAAAAGGCAACAAGTTGAGTCCCCCTGAAAATATAACAACCGAGGGGATCCTACACCCCACACCAGCTGAGCGAGTGGGGTCCCCCCCACTCATGGGCCCCAGGACCCCTGGGTTCATGGAGGCCCGTTAACAGCACGCATGCTCTGTGCCAGGAACAAAGATCTGAGGATCCAAACAAAAGTCATGGCTTCTCGTTATTGTCATTCTCTTACCCTTAGCGCCCAGCAGCATCAAAACAGCCCCCAGCAGAATGGAGAGGAGGGCAAGTTCTTGGCTTGCCTTTGAAGCGTGCCATCGTTAATTTCTGCCGCCAAATGCCTTTCATTAGAGGATCTCTGCAGTCATCAGTAGGTGAGCACGTGTATTCCCTGGACAGCTCTCTCTGCCAGGCAGGTAAATATTATCACAGGCAGAGGGAGTGGGTGTGTGCCTACAGAGCAGATTGCCTTCCAGGTGCTTGGGAAGCAGTTTTTTGTTTGTTTTTGTTTTTAATTTGTCCATGTTCACAGGTGCCGAGCGGAGGCCCTGGAGAACAGAGTGCCTCCCTCTACACAGCCCAGGAAGGGAGCCAGATGTGAGGGGCGAGATGCCCTGGGCTTTCAGGGGGCAGCACCCAGAGAGCTGATTTCAGCTACAGTATCTGCTCCTGCTGTCCGGCACCCCCAGAGATGGGGCTGCATGAGGGGAGGACAGAGAGCCTCATGTGTGTCCACATGGGAGGGAGAACGGTGACTTGCCAAGGGTACGAGCCCCCTCCCACCATCCTGTGGTTTACAGAGAAGTCAGACTCACCCAGCCAGGAAGAGCTGAGGTTGAAGGACCTCTACAGAGAAGAAGCTGGTGCTACAGGGAATATATGGATGGATGAGGGAGCAAAGGAAAATATGTGAAATCCAGAGTGTTAGCTCCCTCCCCAAATCCATCCTGCAGCTATAACTGAACTGTAGTTGAGTGCACTCCCAGCTTCCCTTGCAGCTGGGTGCGGCCATGGACTGAGTTCTCACAGGTGAAACATAAGCAGAGGTGACGCCGGGTCTTGATGGAGGCTCTCTGTATTCTCTCCCCTTTCCCATGAGCTGGAGCATTAATGTGCCCTGTGATCCAGCTTTGGCCATACCCAAGGTGAAGGTGGAGCAAGAAATGGAAAGGAACCAGAGTTCCCAAGTGATTTCATGGATCAGAAGTGCCCAGAGAAATAAATTTTTTATGTTTCGATAAAAAAATAAAATAAAGTAAAGTAAAATAAAATAAAATAAAGTAACGTAAAATAAAATAAAATGAAATCAGACTCAAAAGAAACAGATGTACCCAGCGCTATGCCAAACCCTGGGGCCCAGGCCAAAACTGCAGGTCTTGGGCAAGGTGGATCTCCCCTTCTTTTTCTGCTCGCCCACCTCATCTCCATTTCCCAGCCTGCCTTGCAGCTGGGCCTGGTCACATGACTGAGTCCTGCGCAGCAGAAGGGGATACATGCGGGCACCATGACTACCTCCACATGGAGTCCTCCCTGCTCTTTCCCCAGCCAGGGGCTGGAATAAAGCAGTCCCTTAGAGAATATCAGAAGAGGTACAGTGGAGACGGCCGAGCCCACTTAGAGGTACCTGCTCCCATCCCACTAGCTTATTACACTGGCATCAAGTAGACGTTTACTGTGTCTGATTCTTTATTTATCACGTGGTCTATTTGCTACAGCAGTTCACCTGCCCTAAGCTCCGTGAATCATAGAGTTATTCACCAAAGAGCATGTGAACTTGTTGAGGAAGGAGATGAACACACACTTCTTCACGTGAAAGAGGAATGAGAAACAGAAAGAGGCGCTTCTGAATTTTTTACGTCCAAACATCCGAGAACACAGAGCGTGGAAAGTAGGAAGAATGGCCCACCGGATTAAAGCTGAATTAGGGATTTCCACAACATGGGATAAACCACAGCATTTCCCCCACTCGGCCTCATTCTCTTCCCCTGTAAGCTGGGGCTTTGCACCCTGTGAACGAGGAAGTCCATCCAGCTCTAGTCTCCAAGATGTCTGTGTGCAGGTGGGAAGTGGGTTGACGTGAATTGTTTCTGAAGCTCTGAGAGGCAGGGTCTGGCTCTGCAGGGTCTTCAGAATGGCTGGAGGTGCTCATCCAACCACACAACAGGCCCCGACTCTAGACTGATCCAGTGGATAATCGGTGGGACTTGTAGTGACCTGGGAGGACCCATCAGTGCAACAGGCATGGTAAGTCCTTCAAATCCTCCTACGCTTGTCTCTCAAATCCTCCTACAATTGTCTCTCAAATTCTACCCTTATTGTCCGATACCTCAGAACCCTGAGGACCACGCCATTGGCTGGATTATTTCGCTGGGCCTCCATCTGTTGCTTGAACTACTGTCCCTCTGACTGAACCTCACTGGTGATGTTACCGAACTCAGGTCCGGCTGCTCATCGCTCGACAGCCAATACTCGAGAGGCGAGTGTGGGTAGAAAGGAAAGGTGGTTTTATTCAGGAGGCCAGCAATCTGGGGAGAGGGTGCACTGATGTCCAAAAGCAAACTCCCCCCTGTCCATCAGGGAGGAGGGCTTTTAAAGGAGAGTTTCAGGGGTGTATAGGCAGAGACAGGGGGCTACATGCAAAGTCAGCACAGGCAGCTCTGACAGTCATCTTGCAATTGGGCCTGCGGTGGTCTGATCAGTGACATCTTGATTTTTCTAAGTACAGTTCATCTTCAGTTCCAGGGTCGGTTTTTTTCCATTTCTTTGAAGCCAGTTCTTGGGACTGTGGCAGCTTATGTCATGGCTACAGTCTGGTCACCGTGTAGTTCACTTCTTCTGCCTGGTGGGGCTTTCAGTATCTACAAAACAGCTCAAAAGATATGGCTCAGAATATTATCTATAGCCCTCAGGAGGAACTAAAGGTCCTTGACTTTGTTTAATGACTCAACTATTATTATTTGGTCTTGTTTGACTCTTTGCTTCTGCATTTTCTAATTTCTCTGATTAAATTTATTCTTTAGCTAAAGTTTACGACAGACAAAAGGCAGACAGAGGGCATTGCGGGTGGTGTGTGTGTGTGTGTGTGTGTGTGTGTGTGTGTGCAGGGCCAGGAAGGCTCCACAGGGTCCTGCTCTGTTTTAGTGATGGGATGTCATTCCCTTGGCAGGTCATCCGTTCCATTTAGGAACCATGTAAGGAAGAATGTACAAAGAGACTTATCCAAAGTCTGCCTTCTTATGACTTCTCTATTAGCCAGAATTTAGCACTAAGATCATATCTGGGTTTTGATTGCTTTATTTTTTTTTTAATACTGGGAAAATCCGCAAAGCTTTCGCACTGACGGCCGTTTTTAAGGTGTTGGTTAGAACAGACTGCAGGTAATGAGCACAGCACGCAGGCATACTGCTGCAGGATGGGGCTGCTTCTAGAAGCAGGGACAGATAAGCACACGTGCAAGATCACTGACAGGTGTTGCAGTGGCCGGAAACCCCCGCGTGCCGGGGCTGGGCTTGCCTGAGGTGTGGAGGAAAGCTGGCTACCACGATTGGGTTGCCTTTCAGAAATCTGCCCAGTGACCCGCTGAAAGGGTGCAATTCTCGAAAAAGACAGAGGGCTACGGCTCCCCCCATAGCAGCTTACATTTGGTCCATCCTTTGAAAACTGCTGAAGAAAATGCCCAGTCGAGCAGCCTGTATTCCTGAGTCAGACAGGCTGGCCCAGCTGGTCCCCGTGGGGAAGCCATTGGAGACTGCGGCCGCCCTCTCTCTGCCATGGCCTTGCTGCCACGTCAGATCCGTCGTGGGGTCTTCTATGCCCTGTGAGCTGACAGCTGTTTCCATGCTCATCTGGCTCTCGACCCTGAGTGCTGTTTTCTCAGGCTTTATGGGACAAACACCTCCAGGTCTTTGCAGCCTTCCTCAAAGAGCACCGCTGCCCATCCTCTCCATCCTTCCTCTCCATCCATCCTCTCCATCCTTCCTCTCCATCCTTCCTCTCCATCCTTCCTCTCCATCCCTCCTCTCCATCCTTCCTCTCCATCCTTCCCTAAGTCCTTCTCTGGGGCAGCCCAGCAACCACCCCCGGCCCCGAACTGTGGTTCTGCACTAAGCAACCAGCAGCTGGAGTCTGAGCATTGGACAAGATCAGGGAGCCCCTGCCCAGGTGTATCTGCCAGCTTCTCCGGCCACCTTCTTAGGATCACAATCCGAGGAGTCCTGGCAGGATGGAAAGAAGGGCGGCATCTGTCGTTCACACAATCACCACTTCCTCCTTCTTTACATTATCCTCAGGTTTAATAACTGTACCTGAGAGAGCTTATTGGTTAAGAACGTAGGCTCTGAAATCATAACTCTTCTCTTCCATTTACTATTTGTGTGACCTTTCCCAAGTTACTTAGCATCGCCTGTGCCTCATTTTCTCAGCTCCAAAATGATAACAACATAATAAAAGGACCCATCCTAACAGTTATTAGGAGATTATATAACCCAATGCAGGTAGAGTACTAAACAGGCCACAGTAAGCATTCATATGTATCCATGGTGATGAGATGATGAAGAGGACTTTTTCCTCCAAGAAGGCTGTACTTCATCAAAGCCATTTATGCAGTTGTTCAGTAGGACAGGATGAAGAACAGAGTCTGCAGAAACGCACTGGGGCTTTCTGTCCAGGCTGATGTGAATCCACACCCCACTGTCTTATTTTCCAGCACGTTTTTCTCCATCTTATTCATCATGACACCATGGAGGAATGATGTCACACTCAGGTATCCTGCAGGCTGAAGAAGGCTTCCAGGCCAAATAAAGTTTAATTTTTTTAAAGTTAATTGCGAACGCTGTAAAATTTTTAATTTATTTTTTATTATTTATTTATTTATTTTTTTTTTTTGCGGTACGCGGGCCTCTCACTGTTGTGGCCTCTCCCGTTGCGGAGCACAGGCTCCAGACGCGCAGGCTCAGCGGCCATGGCTCACGGGCCCAGCCGCTCTGCGGCATGTGGGATCTTCCCGGACCGGGGCATGAACCCGTGTCCGCTGCATCGGCAGGTGGACTCTCAACCACTGCGCCACCAGGGAAGCCCTAAATTTTATATAATAACACATGTTTACAGCTTATCTTAAAAAACTAGGAGCTCTGGTCATTGGGGGTCCCCATTCCCACACTGTGACAATTGGCTAGAACGTCCTAGGTAAGGCTGGGTCTCCAGGTCAACTCGGCCCCAGCTGCACACCAACCACCCACCACTTCTGCCTCCTCGGGCTCAATTTTCTCACCTGCCTGACCACAGTGGGTATCGAGTTTTCAGCCTTTGTTTGAAATCGTTTCCATGTTGCATGAGCCAGATCAACCCTCTTGAACAATTATGACTATCTGTACTACGAGGAGAATCTTACAGGCCTCAAGTCTGAAATATGAAAATGAGCAGATGGACAGGGAGACACACACACTCAATTATTCGAAACTTAAATTTTATGAGCCTTTGCAATTTGATCTTCAAGGAAATTCTTTAGGATTGAACATATTAGGTCATAGTTTGCTATGCAATTTAGGTATCTCTTGACGAAAGAAACACACATCATTGTAGTAGTGATGGGTGTATTTTACAGACACACATCACTAATCTTGTGTGGCCACTTGGCTAGACTAAGATGCCAGGTCGATCAGTCCAACACTAGTCTAGATGTTTCCGTGAAGGGATTTTGTAGATGTGATTAACACCTACGATCAGTTGACTTTAAGTAGATTATTCTCCAGAAGGTGGATGGTCCTCACCCAATCAGTTGAAGGCCTTAAGAGCAAAAACTCATGTTTCCAGGGGAAGAAGAAATTCTGCCTCAAGACTGGAACGTGGAAATCATTCCTGAGTTTCCAGCCCGCCGACTTGACGTACAGATTTCAGACCTGCCAGTCCCACAACTGTGTGACCCAACTCCTTAAAATAAATCTCTTTTCAGGAAAGAATTTCCTTTCCTGAAAATCGAATTGCAAGACAAACAGAAAGTAAATTCCTAATCTCTTTATGTATGTGTACACGCACGCACACACACACGCACACGCACACGTATCCTTTCGGTGGAGTTTCTCTGGAGAACCCTGACTGATTGAACAGCATAAAAAATTCTCAAATCCCAGAGTTTGGTCCAGGTGACCACGCAACCACTCCTTTTCCAGCTCCATCATTTCAGAGAGGAGGAAACTGGGACACTGAAAAGCCACACGGTTGCCCAAAAGATGCAGTAAGTGAGCAGAGGTGGTCGGTGACAATCTCCCGAACCACAAGAACCCCTGAATGAGCTTCAGTGAAAACACACAGTATTTTGAGGGTAAATACAGAAGAGATCAGACATTTTTTTACTTAGGTAAAAAAAAAAAATGCCAGGAGGTCCACATCACTACTCTTGTTCTATCTCTAACCAGCTGTGTGACCTTAGGAAATTACCCAAAACCCCTCGTCTTCAGTCTCCTTATCTGTAATGGGGCAGTGATAACACAAACCCTTATTTAATGCTTGTGGTTTTGAGGATGAAATAAAATATAGATTTAAGGGCACTCGACATTTAAAGGAAGATAAAAAATGTTTTGAGAAGTGGGTGAGACTACCAAATAAAAAAAGATAATGATAGTATTCATATTTATTTTCAGTGCTCCTTCAAGGACTACCTTCTCAACTATCTCATTTCACTGCTGCAGGCTGGAGATAAATATAGGCTCTGTCTCTCCCCACCTCGCCCGCTACATTATAAGATTATAGAAGAGAACATGAAAATTCTTCTAGGGGAAGACCCACAAAAATAATCTTCTCCTGTATTAAGACACACTTGACTATGCAAAGATTTAGAGCTTTCTATGGTGAGCCTTTCTAAACTGTATCTGACTGACTTCTGTACTTGACGAGACCTTGAAAGATGGTGTGGTCTACTCATTTTAAGCATTTCCAAAATTGTTATAACTGAACGCTTGGTTTCCTCTCAAGTTCTTCTGGTGAAGGATGTGATTTATCTTACCCTAGAGATTTAGCTGAGACTTATAAACTATTAATAAAATAAGTCTGGAGTATATTAAAGAAATAAAGATGCCCGTCAAGAGGTCCTTTCTTCACCAGGAGGAATAGGGATGCCCATCCTAAGACGTACACAAAACCTTGGTTCCCCACATCTCAGTCCTTCTGGGGGTGAGCACATCTGTAATAAACTCAGAGCACAGTCTGTATCTGGCAAAACCAAACTGCCCTTCTTGACTGAATCCTCTCAAGGAAAACAATTAATTAAACACTTTGATTTCCATATACTTGAGAGGATTAAAATCTGGATTTGAATCTCAACAAGTGTCACCCAATGATACACCAACTGCCCATATTACGTGGAAACAGTTGCCCGAATTTACTCATCTGCAAAGTGGGGATGATAGTATCTATTTTACAGTATGGTTGCCAGTTACTCAGGAAGAGTAGCCACAAAGAAACAACACAAATGGTAGAAAATTTCGTGTCACGTTAATTGAGCACTTACTATGTTAAACATTAAAAACGCTATTCTCGGGGAGAAGGCGGAAGATGGCGGAAGAGTAAGACGCGGAGATCACCTTCCTCCCCACAGATACACCAGAAATACATCTACACGTGGAACAACTCCTACAGAACACCTACTGAAGGCTGGCAGAAGACCTCAGACCTCCCCAAAGGCAAGAAACTCCCCACGTACCTGGGTAGGGCAAAAGAAAAAACAGAGACAAAAGAATAGGGACGGCACCTGCACCAGTGGGAGGGAGCTGTGAAGGAGGAAAAGTTTCCACACTCTAGGAAGCCCCTTCGCGGGCGGAGACTGCGGGAGGCGGAGGGGGGAGCTTCGAGGCTGCGGAGGAGAGCACAGCAACGGGTGCGGAGGGCAAAGCGGGGAGATTCCCGCACAGAGGATCGGTGCCGACCGGCACTCACCAGCCCGAGAGGCTTGTCTGCTCACCCGCCGGGGCGGGCGGGGCTGCGAGCTGAGGCCGGAGCGCAGGGAGAGGACTGGGGTTGGCGGCTTGAACATAGCCTGAAGGGGTTAGTGCACCACAGCTAGCCGGGAGGGAGTCCGGGGAAAAGCCTGCACCTGCAGAAGAGGCAAGAGACTTTTTCTTCCCTCTTTGTTTCCTGGGGCGTGAGGAGAGGGGTTTAAGAACGCTGCTTAAAGGAACTCCAGAGACGGGCGCGAGCCGCGGCTAAAAGCGCGAACCCCAGAGACGGGCGCGAGCCGCGGCTGAAAGCGCGGAATCCAGAGACGGGCGCGAGCCGCGGCTGAAAGCGCGGAATCCAGAGACGGGCGCGAGCCGCGGCTGAAAGCGCGGAATCCAGAGACGGGCGCGAGCCGCGGCTGAAAGCGCGGACCCCAGAGGCGGGCGGGAGACGTTAAGGCTGCTGCTGCCGCCACCGAGGGGCCTGTGTGCGAGCACAGGTCACTCTCCACACCCCTCTTCCGCGGAGCCTGTGCAGCCCGCCACTGCCGGGTTCCCGGGATCCAGGGACAACTTCCCCGGGAGAGCGCACAGCGCGCCTCAGGCTGGTGCAAAGTCACGCCGGCCTTTGCCACCGCAGGCCCGCCCCGCACTCTGTGCCCCTCCGTCCCCGCCGGCCTGAGTGCGCCAGAGCCCCCAATCAGCGGCTCTTTTAACCCCATCCTGTCTGAGCAAAAAAACAGACGCCCTCCAGCGATCTACACGCAGTGGCAGGGCCAAATCCAAAGCTTAGCCCTGGGAGCTGTGAGAACAAAGAAGAGAAAGGGAAATCTCTCCCAGCAGCCTCAGAAGCAGCGGATTAAAGCTCCACAATCAACTTGATGTACCTGCATCTGTGGAATACCTGAATAGACAACCAATCATCCCAAATTAAGGAAGTGGACTTTAGGAGCAAGATCTATGATTTTTTCCCCTTTCCTCTTTTTGTGAATGTGTATGTGTATGCTTCTGTGTGAGATCTTGTCTGTATAGTCTTGCTTCCACCATTTGTCCTAGGGTTCTATCCGTCCATGTTTTTTTTTTTTTAATTTTTTTCTCAATAATTAATTTTAATAACCTTATTATACTTTACCTTCGTTCTTTCTTACTTTCCATCCTTCCTTCCCTCCTTTAGACAACGAATCATCCCAAATTGAGGAGGTGGTCTCTGACAGCAAGATTTATGATTTTTCCCCCTTTACCTCTTTTAGTGAGGGTGTATGTGTATGCTTCTGTGTAAGATTTTGTCTGTATAGCTTTGCTTCCAACATTTGTCCTAAGGTTCTATCCGTCCTTTTTTTTTCCTAAATAAGAATTTTTTAATTCAGTAACTTTATTATATTTTATTTTTACTGTATCTTCTTTCTTTCTGTCTTTTTTCCTTCTTTCCCTCCTTCCTTCCTTCCTCCCTCCCTCCCTGCCTCCTTTCTTTCCTTCTTGCCTTCTTTCCTTCTTTGCTTCTTTCTCTTTCTTTCTTCCTTCCTTCCTTCCTTCCCTCCTTTCCTTCTTTCTTTCCTCATACTTCTACTAATTCCCTCTACTTTTTCTCCCTTTTATTCTGAGCCGTGTGGATGAAAGGCTCTTGGTGCTCCAGCCAGGAGTCAGGGCTCTGCCTCTGAGGTAGGAGAGCCAACTTCAGGACACTGGTCAACAAGAGACCTCCCAGCTCCACATAATATCAAACGGCGAAAATCTCGCAGAGACCTCCATCTTAACACCAGCACCCAGCTTCACTCAACGACCAGCAAGCCACAGTGCTGGACAACCTATGCCAAACAACTAGCAAAACAGGAACACAACCCCACCCATTAGCAGAGAGGCTGCCTAAAATCATAATAAGGCCACAGACACCCCAAAACACACCACCAGACGTGAACCTGCCCACTAGAGAGACAAGATCCAGCCTCATCCACCACAACACAGGCACTAGTCCCCTCCACCAGGAAGCCTACACAACCTACTGAACCAACCTTAGCCACTGGAGACAGACATCAAAAACAGCGGGAACTACGAACCTGCAGTCTGCAAAAAGGAGACCCCAAACACAGTAAGACAGAAAAACACACAGCAGATAAAGGAGCAAGATAAAAATGCACCAGACCTAACAAATGAAGAGGAAATAGCCAGTCTACCTGAAAAAGAAGTCAGAATAATGATAGTAAGGATGATCCGAAATCTTGGAAATAGAATGGACAAAATGCAAGAAACAGTTAACAAGGACCTAGAAGAAATAAAGATGAAACAAGCAACGATGAACAACACAATAAATGAAATTAAAAGTACTCTAGATGGGATCAATAGCAGAATAACTGAGGCAGAAGAACGGATAAGTGACCTGGAAGATAAAATAGTGGAAATAACTACTGCAGAGCAGAATAAAGAAAAAAGAATGAAAAGAACTGAGGAGAGTATCAGGGACCTCTGGGACAACATTAAACGCACCAACATTCGAATTATAGGGGTTCCAGAAGAAGAAGAGAAAAAGAAAGGGACTGAGAAAATATTTGAAGACATTATAGTTGAAAACTTCCCTAATATGGGAAAGGAAATAGTTAATCAAGTCCAGGAAGCACAGAGAGTCCCATACAGGACAAATCCAAGGAGAAACACGCCAAGACACATATTAATCAAACTGTCAAAAATTAAATACAAAGAAAGCATATTAAAAGCAGCAAGGGAAAAATAACACATAAGGGAATCCCCATAAGGTTAACAGCTGATCTCTCAGCAGAAACCCTACAAGCCAGAAGGGAGTGGCAGGACATACTGAAAGTGATGAAGGAGAAAAGCCTGCAGCCAAGACTACTCTACCCAGCAAGGATCTCATTCAGATTTGATGGAGAAATTAAAACCTTTACAGACAAGCAAAAGCTGAGAGAGTTCAGCACCACCAAACCAGCTTTACAACAAATGCTAAAGGATCTTCTCTAGGCAAGAAACACAAGAGAAGGAAAAGACCTATAATAACAAACCCAAAACAATTTAGAAAATGGGAATAGGAACATACATATCGATAATTACCTTAAATGTAAATGGACTAAATGCTCCCACCAAAAGACACAGATTGGCTGAATGGATACAAAAACAAGACCCTTATATATGCTGTCTACAAGAGACCCACTTCAGACCTAGAGACACATACAGACTGAAAGTAAGGGGATGGAAAAAGATATTCCATGCAAATGGAAACCAAAAGAAAGCTGGACATATCAGACAAAATAGACTTTAAAATAAGGACTATTAAAAGAGACAAAGAAGGACACTACATCATGATCAAGGGATCGATCCAAGAAGAAGATATAACAATTGTAAATATTTATGCACCCAACATAGGAGCACCTCAATACATAAGGCAAATACTAACAGCCATAAAAGGGGAAATCGACAGTAACACATTCATAGTAGGGGACTTTAACACCCCACTTTCACCAATGGACAGATCATCCAAAATGAAAATAAATAAGGAAACACAAGCTTTAAATGAGACATTAAACAAGATGGACTTAATTGATATTTATAGGACACTCCATCCAAAAACAACAGAATACACATTTTTCTCAAGTGCTCATGGAATATTCTCCAGGATAGATCATATCTTGGGTCACAAATCAAGCCTTGGTAAATTTAAGAAAATTGAAATTGTATCAAGTATCTTTTCTGACCACAACGCCATGAGACTAGATATCAATTACAGGAAAAGATCTGTAAAAAATACAAACACATGGAGGCTAAACAATACACTACTTAATAACCAAGAGATCACTGAAGAAATCAAAGAGGAAATCAAAAAATACCTAGAAACAAATGACAATGGAGACACGACGACCCAAAACCTATGGGATGCAGCAAAAGCAGTTCTAAGGGGGAAGTTTATAGCAATACAAGCCCACCTTAAGAAGCAGGAAACATCTCGAATAAACAACCTAACCTTGCACCTCAAGCAATTAGAGAAAGAAGAACAAAAAAACCCCAAAGCTAGCAGAAGGAAAGAAATCATAAAAATCAGATCAGAAATAAATGAAAAAGAAATGAAGGAAACAATAGCAAAGATCAATAAAACTAAAAGCTGGTTCTTTGAGAAGATAAACAAAATAGATAAGCCACTAGCCAGACTCATCAAAAAAAAAAGGGAGAAGACTCAAATCAATAGAATTAGAAATGAAAAAGGAGAGGTAACAACTGACACTACAGAAATAAAAAAGATCATGAGAGATTACTACAAGCGACTCTATGCCAATAAAATGGACAACCTGGAAGAAATGGACAAATTCTTAGAAATGCACAACCTGCCAAGACTGAATCAGGAAGAAATAGAAACTATGAACAGACCAATCACAAGCACTGAAATTGAAACTGTGATTAAAAATCTTCCAACAAACAAAAGCCCAGGACCAGATGGCTTCACAGGCGAATTCTATCAAACATTTAGAGAAGAGCTAACACCTATCCTTCTCAAACTCTTCCAAAATATAGCAGAGCGAGGAACACTCCCAAATTCCTTCTATGAGGCCACCATCACCTTGATACCAAAACCAGACAAGGATGTCACAAAGAAAGAAAACTACAGACCACTATCACTGATGAACATAGATGCAAAAATCCTCAACAAAATACTAGCAAACAGAATCCAACAGCACATTAAAAGGATCATACATCATGATCAAGTGGGGTTTATTCCAGGAATGCAAGGATTCTTCAATATACGCAAATCAATCAATGTGATAAACCATATTAACAAACTGAAGGAGAAAAACCATATGATCATCTCAATAGATGCAGAGAAAGCTTTTGACAAAATTCAACACCCATTTATGATAAAACCCTGCAGAAAGTAGGCATAGAGGGAACTTTCCTCAACATAATAAAGGCCATATATGACAAGCCCACAGCAAACATCATTCTCAATGGTGAAAAACTGAAAGCATTTCCACTAAGATCAGGAACAAGACAAGGTTGCCCACTCTCACCACTCTTATTCAACATAGTTTTGGAAGTTTTAGCCACAGCAATCAGAGAAGAAAAGGAAATAAAAGGAATCCAAATCGGAAAAGAAGAAGTAAAGCTGTCAGTGTTTGCAGATGACATGATCCTATACATAGAGAATCCTAAAGATGCTACCAGAAAACTACTATAGCTAATCAATGAATTTGGTAAAGTGGCAGGATACAAAATTAATGTACAGAAATCTCTGGCATTCCTATATACTAATGATGAAAAATCTGAAAGTGAAATCAAGAAAACACTCCCATTTACCATTGCAACAAAAAGAATAAAATATCTAGGAATAAACCTACCGAAGGAGACAAAAGACCTGTATGCAGAAAATTATAAGACACTGATGAAAGAAATTAAAGATGATACAAATAGATGGAGAGATATACCATGTTCTTGGATTGGAAGAATCAACATTGTGAAAATGACTCTACTACCCAAAGCAATCTATAGATTCAATGCAATCCCTATCAAACTACCACTGGCATTTTTCACAGAAATAGAACAAAAATTTTTGCAATTTGTATGGAAACACAAAAGACCCCGAATAGCCAAAGCAATCTTGAGAACGAAAAAAGGAACTGGAGGAGTCAGGCTCCCTGACTTCAGACTATACTACAAAGCTACAGTTATCAAGACGGTATGGTACTGGCACAAAAACAGAAAGATAGATCAATGGAACAGGATAGAAAGCCCAGAGATAAACCCACGCACATATGGAAACCTTATCTTTGATAAAGGTGGCAGGAATGTACAGTGGAGAAAGGACAGCCTCTTCAATAAGTGGTGCTGGGAAAACTGGACAGCTACATGTAAAAGTATGAGATTAGATCACTCCCTAACACCATACACAAAAATAAGCTCAAAATGGATTAAAGAACTAAATGTAAGGCCAGAAACTATCAAACTCTTAGAGGAAAACATAGGCAGAACACTCTATGACATAAATCAAAGCAAGATCCTTTCTGACCCACCTCCTAGAGTAATGGAAATAAAAACAAAAATAAACAAATGGGACCTAATGAAACTTCAAAGCTTTTGCACAGCAAAGGAAACCATAAACAAGACCAAAAGACAACCCTCAGAATGGGAGAAAATATTTGCAAATGAAGCAACCGACAAAGGATTAATCTCCAAAATTTACAAGCAGCTCATGCAGCTCAATAACAAGAAAACAAACAACCCAATCCAAAAATGGGCAGAAGACCTAAATAGACATTTCTCCAAAGAAGATATACAGACTGCCAACAAACACATGAAAGAATGCTCGACATCATTAATCATTAGAGAAATGCAAATCAAAACTACAATGAGATATCATCTCACACCAGTCAGAATGGCCATCATCAAAAAATCTAGAAACAATAAATGCTGGAGAGGGTGTGGAGAAAAGGGAACACTCTTGCACTGCTGGTGGGAATGTGAATTGGTTCAGCCACTATGGAGAACAGTATGGAGGTTCCTTAAAAAACTACAAATAGAACTACCATATGACCCAGCAATCCCACTAGTGGGCATATACCCTGAGAAAACCAAAATTCAAAAAGAGTCATGTACCAAAATGTTCATTGCAGCTCTATTTACAATAGCCCGGAGATGGAAACAACCTAAGTGCCCGTCATCGGATGAATGGATAAAGAAGATGTGGCACATATATACAATGGAGTATTACTCAGCCATAAAAAGAAACGAAATTGAGCTATTTGTAATGAGGTGGATAGACCTAGAGTCTGTCATACAGAGTGAAGTAAGTCAGAAAGAAAAAGACAAATACCGTATGCTAACACATATATATGGAATTTAAGAAAAAAATGTCATGAAGAACCTAGGGGTAAAGCAGGAATAAAGACGCAGACCTCTTAGAGAACGGACTTGAGGTTATGGGGAGGGGGAAGGGTGAGCTGTGACAGGGCGAGAGAGAGTCATGGGCATATACACACTAACAAACGCAGTAAGGTAGATAGCTAGTGGGAAGCAGCCGCATGGCACAGGGATATTGGCTCGGTGCTTTGTGACAGCCTGGAGGGGTGGGATGGGGAGGGTGGGAGGGAGGGAGATGCAACAGGGAAGACATATGGGAACATATGTTTATGTATGACTGATTCACTTTGTTATAAAGCAGAAACTAACACACCATTGTAAAGCAATGATACCCCAATAAAGATGTTAAAAAAAAAAAAAAAACGCTATTCTCAATACAAAGAACAATAGGCAGTAGGTCTTCCATTTAGGAGGTATAGATTCCAAAACAATGCACAAAGACAAGTGTCTCGAAAGTACAGAACTGTCCACCTGGGCAGTGAGGTAAATGTAGTAAGGTTTTCTTGATTGCGTTGTTTCCGAGGGGAAAACACACACGTGAATGTTTTTTATGTTTGGTGATAGAAGTGGTAGGGGGATGTCACCCCCAAATAAGGTAGAACAAAATAAGTCTCTCACCAACCCGGCTGTAAATGCTTCCATGGTCAGGCTGGTCAATTACTTGTTCATTGTTTAATTACAGCACATCCTGAGTGATGATCGCCCGGGAAGGAAGGGATTTGGACAAAGCAAGGCAATTCCCTGCAGCCTGGGTCTGTCAGTCAAAATACGGAGGGGTGGGCGGCACATTAGGAAACCTTAGGAGATGAGCCACATTCTGTGGACAAAACAACCTGGTAAAGAAAACAGCTGCTCCCCTGGGATTCACCGCCCTTCCTCGCCATGTTCTCTATCTCCACCTCGCCCACCCGATTCCTCTCAAAGCTCTTCAATCCATTAGCATCTCACCTTCAAATAGGAATATGTTCAGATCCTTCTTGATGAAAAAGAAAAAAACAACTCCCTTTCTTTGCCTGGCTTTATGACTAGTACATTGGAGCTGCAATTAGTAGCTAGATGGATAGGTGGAGTGTTCTACAATCATGATCTCAACTTTTTTTCTTTTTCTTTTTCTTTTTTTTTTTTTTGCCTCCTATTCACCCTGCAACCCAAGGTCCTCCATCCTTCTGTCCTCACTGGTCCTCGGACCAGCTCTGGACGTACGATGGGCCACTTCTTTGGTCTTTCTTTGACCTTTGGCATTTTGAATGTTCCCATCTCCCTTTTTCCCCCCAGTGCTGCTTCCTGTTTATCTGCTCACCCCCTAACGCTGGCTGTGTCCCAGGTCCCATCGCACAGGGGCATGTTCCTTCCCATGCTTCATCAGAAGTCACATGTGTGCCTGCAGCCCAGCCCAGCCCATCTTTCAAAAAGCTGGAGAGCTTCAGCTTACTACAGGAGGAATTTTCTACCTTCCGCACAAGGATGTCTGTTTCCCCCCTAGAGTTACACAGAAGGAACTGAATTCTTCTTTCAGCTGATTAGAGGGAAATAACGTTTATATAAGGTACCTACATAGTATGGGGTGTTAAAGTCCAGGGCTTAACTTACAAAAAGCGAATTCTCTACCTTTTAGGTGAGTGGGGGAAATCAACTGCTCATTTTTTAGAAGAAACACAAACCAGTGTCATGACTCCCCTTGACAGATTCCACCCTTCCCTGCTTTCTATCTGAAAATGTCCCCACTAAGATGCAGGCTCTCACACGAGGGATGAAAAACTAGCCCAGGGGTCTCAGAAGCATCTCTCTGAAGCGCACCATGTGACTGAGTTCTAAGAGCAGCATTCCCAAGCTGAGAAGGGTGATCTGAGCTGCAGGAAAATGAGGTTGGTCCCCTCGGGTCTGTTGCAGCAGAAGGTTTGGGAAATGGGGCATGGAGTCTGTGCCTTGGGGCACCATTAGCACAGCCCCTGCCTCAGAGTAAAGGGTCCCGTGCTGTTATACAGTAGCTCCCCTTACCCGAGACGTCAGTTCCCCACGTCAACCTTAGCCTGAAAATATTAAACGGAAAATATCAGAAATAAACATCATAACTGCTAAACATGAGCTCTTCTGAGTAACGTGATGAAATCTCTCCACCTTCCAAGACGTGAATCATCCCTTTGCCCAGCGTGTTCCACCCCTTAATCACTTAGTAGCCGTCTGGGTTACCAGATCAACTAGGGGGTATCGCAGAGCTTGGGTTCAAGTGACCCTCATTTGACTTAATAACGCCCCAAAGCGCAAGAGGAGTGATGCTGGCGATCCGACCGTGCCATGGAGAAGTGCTTCCTTCAAGTGAAAAGGTGAAAGTTCTTGAAGGAAATAAAAACTGTATGCTGAGGTTGCTAAGATCTATAGTAAAAACAAAGACCTGCAGTAAAAACGAAGCTTCTGTCTGTGAAGTTGTGAAGACGGAAAAAGAAATTTTTCCTTACTGCAAAAGTTGCAGACACAGTGCTTAGTTAAAATGGAAAAGGCATTAAATTTATACAATATTTTGAGAGAGGAAAAAAAGACCACATACACTTATTATAGTATATTGTTATAACTGTTCTATTTTATTATTCGTTATTATTGTTAATTTCTTACTTGCCTAATTTGTAAATTAAACTTTATCATAGGTACTATTTGAGGTTTCAGGCATCCACTGGGGGTCTTGGAATGCATTCCCATCAGACAAGGCAGACCAATTGTATTGAATCTCTGAGGCTGCACTTAACAGCTGCATTTCCAAATTCCGCCCACCCCTCCCACTGCCAGGCACTCCTTGTGCAGGCAAGCTGGGCACAGACCGTGCCAGTGCCTGGGGAAGGAGCATCAGAGTGGCGTCCCTGAGCTTGGGATGAACGTACACACACTACGACATGTAAAACAGATGACCAACAAGGACCTACTGCATAGCACCGGGAATTCTACTCAATATTCCACAATAACCTAAATGGGAAAAGAATCTGAAAAAGAATGAATATATGTATAACTGAATCACTTTGCTGTACACCTGAAACTAACACAACATTGTAAATCAACTCCAATAAAACTAAAAAAACAAAAACAGAACGGCATCAGGTCATCCATGAGTTTCAGCTAATGCTTTGGGAACACAATC
The DNA here is from genome assembly GCF_963455315.2 of Globicephala melas. Taxonomy (NCBI): domain Eukaryota; kingdom Metazoa; phylum Chordata; class Mammalia; order Artiodactyla; family Delphinidae; genus Globicephala; species Globicephala melas. The sequence continues at coordinate 3,880,506 of NC_083322.1, forward strand.
ATATATTATTCTGTTGTACGTGTTTGCGTTTTGAATATCTCTTTAAAAACATGACAGGGACTTGCCCGGCGGTACAGTGGTGAGGACTCTGCCTTCCAATGCAGGGGGTCATGGGTTCGAACCCTCGGTCGGGGGGAGCTAAAATCCTACATGCCGTGCGGTTCAGCCAAAAATTTTTTTTAGAAATGACGAAATTAATTGTGAGCTTTTTAAGAGTAGAGACCACACGTGCTTTCTCTTTCATATTCTTTCCTGATGTAATGACACGCCCTGAACGTGAATCAAAATGAGCTTCTTCAGTTTTCTTTAATGACACCTCTTTATTTAACCCTGTTTAATATATCCTACTGGGCAGGCTTGATTACTGCCGGAGTGAGGAGCCCCTACTCCTTCTAGGTGACAATAGTTACCATTCTCGGTGGCAGGGGGCGGGGCGGGGAGGGTTCTGCATTAAGACCACAGTCAACGGGACCTTCTTTTAATTCGCATTACACTTTATAAATTCTTTAATACGTTTGTATATTTTAGCCTTTAAAAAATCCAGTAAGGCAGACAAAGTAGAAGATCTCTCTAGGCCACATTTATCCACCTCAATATTAATCGTCATATTTCAAAGTGGTTTTTCAAAGCCGTGAAGCGAGTTATCCATGAGGCCAAGCCTAGCCCCAAAAGTAATTCCTGACGTACAGAGAACAACTGTTGCAGGTTTGCTGGTTGTCTCGTAACGTGTCCAAAATTCATGGCGAAAATGTTCACGCATCGTCACGTCCAGTCCGCGCCAACATAGTAATGCTTCAGTTTCCAAATAAAACAAGAGGAGAGCACGCAGCTGCCCTAAATCCTCTTCCTCTGCAATCCCCAGACCACAGAAGTGCTACTGCTGGCAACAGAAAACACTAGAGTCAAGTACTCGGATCGGTCTGTTCTTTTCTTAAATAGCAGCTTCTCTGAAAAAGCTCATGGTGGGTTTTATGGGTTAAATCGTGTCTCCCTAGTTCAGATGTTGCAGTCTTAACAAACAGGATCTCAGAATGTGACCTTATGTGGAGACAGGGTCCTCACAGAGGTGACTGAGTTGCCAATATAACTGTTGTCCTTATACAGAAGGAGGTTTGGACACAGGGGCAGGCATAGTGGGAGGAGCCATGTGAACATGAAGTCGGCCGTCCACAAGCCAAGGAGAGATGCCTGGAACAGACCCTGCCCTCACAGCCCTGGAATCAATCTTGCCTTTACCTTCATTCCAGATTTCTGGCCTCTGAAACTGCGAGGCATCACGTATCTGTTGTGAAGCCACCTGGTTCATGGTACATTGTTACAGTGGCCCCTAATGGGAGCAAATCAATACAGTACGTGATCTTGGATTCAAAGTCATAACCTACAAATGGTATGTTTCCACCTCTAAGTGTGTCAATGATTTTTCCAGGATTCCTTTGGCCAAAAGGAAGCTAAAGAAAGATTACTTTTTTATGTTACCTTATCCAACATACACTTTTTTTTAATTGAAGTATAGTTGATTTACAACGTTGTGTTATTTTCAGGTGCACAGCAAAGTGACTCAGATATACATGTATATATGTGTGTGTGTGTATATATATATATATATATGCATGTGTGTGTGTGTGTGTGTGTGTGTATTCTTCTGCAGATTCTCTTCCCATATAGGTAATTAGATTAGATTCTAAAGCACCTTCTGGGAAAGAGTATCACTGCACACTGTGCAAATTATCCTGACAGTCTGAGGAGTATCACACCTTCAACAGGACCATAACAAGTTTAGGGGGTACTTGCCAGCCTGGCCTTGCTATTTATTCATCATCTGTTTGGAAATTGGCATTTTCCTGAGGAAAAATACAGCTCCTCCAGGATCCCCTCCAAACTGCCCAAACTGCTCCCTTCTCTGCCTAAAATTCCCCACCCCTCCTTGGTGTTGCAAAATCTTACCACCCTGACTTGCTACCCCCCTTCCAGAAAGTCTCCCCCAACTGGCATCCCTTATCAATTATTTCCACGCATCCCGCTCCTGTGATATGTCACTACGTTGTGTGTATACGCTGGCCACAGCTGCAAGCTGTGTTACCCATGTCTGTGCCCTCTCACATGAGGCCACAGGCTCTTTGGAGGCGAAATACTGGTCTTAGACTTGGAAATATTTCTCGTGAGCCCTCCGGGGTTGACCACACACATCCACGTGTGCTCCACTGAGGAATTCGGCGAGCTGATTGAAAATACTTTTATACTTCAATAAAAATGAGGATTTGAGAAAAATTCAATGCTCAGTCAACAGGGCATGCAGCTTGGGGGCACGCAGGACAACATATCCTCACAGAATCAGACTCTGCTGGCTTTCCCCTGCAACACTGGGGGTGTTTCCTTCACCCTTACTGATGCTAAAACTGCTTTCAGAAACCACCTTTGGTTTAGCAGTTTCATCAGCAGCAATGAGACCTTCAAACGCATCCTCAGAGGAGAGTTACAACAAATAAGGAAAAAGCAGGAAGGCTGTCCGGCGGGCGCCTCCCAAGCTTTCTGTTCTCCACCCCAGCCCCGCGCCCCTGATTCTCAGGTGAGGTGGTCTCGAGACGCCTTCCTCCGTCATTCTGTTTCTCTAACTCCCTAATTTCACAAGGCATCTCTCTTAGTTTGAGCTGCTATAACGAAGTGCCACGGACTGGGTGGCTTAAACATCATGCATTTATTTCTCACGGTTCTGGAGGCTGGAAGTCCAAGGTCAGGGTGCCGGCATGGCCGGGGTTCTGGTGAAGCTGTCTTCTCACTGTCCTCATGGCAGAACAGGCGAGGGAGCTGTCTGGGGGGGGGGGGTCTCTTTACAAGGGCACTAATTCCCTTCATGAGGGCCCCACCCTCAGGACCTAGGCACCTCCCAAAGGTCCCACCTCCTAACACCATCACAGCGGGGGTGAGGACCTCAACATACGAAGGTTGGGACCACAGACGTTCCGTCTGTAGCACCACCCACTTGCTCTCAGGACTCACCCATCCTCACTCCATCTGCTTCTACTGTAGCAAGCCACCACTCTCTCCTGACCCTGACACCTCCATGCCTTCTCATGGGCCTTCCAGCTCTAGATCCCACTCATGCACCTTCCAGCTCTGGATTCCTCTGACACACCTATATCTATTGATGGAATGTTCTGTGTCAGGTAAGGCTAGGTACGGAGGGAGACGGGAAACTCAGAAGATGTCAGTCCTCTCACAGAAACTGCAAAGAGAGAAGGGAAGAGATGGACCCACAATACACAAGCGAACAGAGAAACAAGGCTTTTGCGACTTTGTGGTACGCTAAAAGGAGCACAAAGCACAGAGGCACTATGTAGTCACCGGTTGGGATAAGCCATCGTGAAAGGGAGGCCAGGATGCCCCTTGAGAGACTGTGGTGGTCGGGGGGAATTGCTGAGACTGACACCTGCAAGAAAGAACCAGTCACAGGCAGAGCCAGTGCAAGGGCCCTGGGGCAGGAAACACCTTGGTTTGTTCCTAGAACTAAAAGGTGGTTCTTGGTCTGAGGACTCACAGGGTGTCATCTTTCAGAAACAAGAAAATGCCAGTCACTCCCGTGCACGTATGGTCTTCAAGACCCTCTCCTCATGGGGCCTCCACCTCGTCCTCCTTGCCCGTGCACTGTTGCTCAGCTCTGTCTGTGTCACAGCAAGACCAGCCTTCCCTCAGCTCCTCCAAGACACCCACAGACCTTCTTATGACAGCAGCAGCCCCGTGTGCTCTTCCCTCTATGCCTGGAATGTCCCCTCTCCCTCCCTTCTGCTTGTCCCTCAGAACTCAGTGTCGCACGAACTGGGCAGGGGCCTGTCACCTTGCTTATCCCTCTACGGATAGATCCAAACACATGTCTGTGCTCAGAGTATGTGTTCAAACAAGTGGCTGGAAAAGGTCTTATTCCAGCGATGAATGAACACTCGCGCGCGCACACACGTTCACCGGCAGACGGTAGGAGTACGTGCTTGCTGCGAGGTGAATGGCCAGACAGACCAGAGCCTGCGCGTTCTCGAATCAGTGCAATAACCAGGGCTTCTTATGCAATCTTATTTCAGTTGATAATCCGGGGATTATTTTACATGCCAGGAGCAGCACCCTCCTTGATTTCCCTTGGACCATTTTCCACTTACACAGCAGATGCTCATTTGCCTAAGTGTGAGCCGCTATCTGGGGAGGGAGGGGGGCTCGGCCTCCGCCGGCACAGCCTCTGCTCCAGGCTGCTGCTGGGGCACATCGTTCTCCCCATCCTCTTTCTGCAAACATGCAGCATCGCATCCGTCCGACTAGGGGTAAAAAGGTTTTTAATATTAAATATAAATTCTCTACTACATGTTTAATAAACACTGTTGGCTTCTGGGAAAGCAAAGTTTCTTTTTATAAACACAGAAGCTGGCAGACACATTTTTCTGACAATAATCTATGAAAAACTCGCTGGGCTCCTTGTTCATTCACACCACGGAAGGAGCTGAATGGAGCCGGTGTGTGGCTTCCTGGGGGTGTTTGCAATTGAGATTGACACTTAGGAAGGGAAAGAAAACAGAGCAAGTCATTAGAAAGTAAATGAAGATCTGAAACCAGAGTGCACCAAAGGGACCAAGGGAAACCTGGAGGAAGCTCCGAGGTCCTGCCCCGCCTCCCCAGGGCTGAGGTAAGGAGGGGACTGGTGGGGTGTGGCCTGGCTGGGCTGACAGCCCTTCGAGGCCCCAGACACGGGTCTAACTGAATCCACCTCATGTCTGAAAGTTCCATGATTCGTCATTCTTTTGAACAGATCCTACTTACAAAATCAGCAGATGTGTAGGTATAGAATTTGAGAGGCAAAGGACAGTCTCTTTACCTCAAAATCTCTCCCTGGCTGACAGGCAGAATGCCACAAGTTGGCCATTCGAGAGTCATTCCTTTGGATATTTCGATTTCGGTATTTGGGAGTTCACTAGTTAATAAAATAATTACCCTTGGGCCCTTTTTAGTAAAACTTTATTAGGGATATTTAGCGAGGAGCAGGGCTCTTACAAAATCCGAACAGTCTGAAAGGGAACAGGGTGGCAAACAGGAGAACGTGGGGGTGAAGTAACCCCACCGCCACACGCAGGCTAGATCACACGCAGCGTCGGCCAGGCCTGCCTGAGCAGAGTCCTCGCCAGCAGTTTAGGAAGGTCAGCTCTGAGCGAAGTGGCCCTTCCGCACTTAGCACAGGGCCTGTCCATCCTATTCTGTGCTGACTGGACACGGTGTCTAAATGAGCAGGCGGAAGATGAAAGTTCTGTGCAGGTGGGAGGGGGAGGCGGGGTGGTACCCAGAGCTGGGCCTCCGAGGTACACGGATGCCCGAGGATCCCTCGTCGGGTGCCCTGTGAGGACACCCACGGGCTCCCCAGGGAACAGGCATCTTCTGTGTCATCACCTGGTGTCATGAAAAAGAGGGTTTCGGGCATTGACCAACAGGTGCAGTGCACAGGTGACAGAGAATTCCTCTAAGTCCCAGAGCGAGAAGATGCAGCCTCCAGCCCGGAGGGACTGAAGTTCAAGGAAGCCAGGACGTGGGGCAAAGGCCCCGCTCCTGGAAGACAGTGAATACAGAGGCGTGCAGGGGTGGACCAGTGGCTGCCATCAGCCCTCTTTTTCATGGAAATGTGCACCTTGGAGGCAGCAAGTTGGATGGAGGCTGGGGAAGGGCCAGCCCCTCGGGCACCGTTTGACCCCGGAACTGCTAACAGAGTCCCTCTGTCCGATGCCTTTCCACTAGGACTTCAAGTTCCCACTGAGGCATCCTTGAGAGCTTCTCGGCTTTCCACACTACGCTTCTTTCCCGGTTAAATGTGAGATACTTGGTTTCAAGGCCTTGTAAATGGAACTTTGCTCAGACAAGGCGGGGCGGGGTGGCGGGTATAGAGAGAAGAAGAGAGAGAGAAAGAGAGAGATTCTTATTTAGCTTATTCCAGAAATTCCTCTGATAGCTTCAGCGACAAAAACTGATCCTTCTTCAACAGGACTGTATTTCTCATGTGGCCCTGTGTATCTCTTAGCTCTACAGCCAAGGACATTTGCAAACCTTACCCTTCGAATCCATATTTCTGGGAAAGACCCTGAGCCACCAGCATGGACAGCAGATGCTTAGAGAGGCACTCAGGCCACTGTAGATGAAGGTGGGAAATTCACAATCCCTCCTTTCTTCTTTCTTTTATGCAAAAAGTCACCCAAGTGGTGGAGCTGCTTGGGGCTCTGTCCAGCCGTGTCCAGCCCAGGGCTCATTCCACGGCTGTGACCTTGGCAATGGCGAGAGATACTCAACCACCAACCTCAGAGGGGCCTGGAATCTCTGCTCCGTTACAGACCCCACCCTCCCTCACCCCCGCCCAGACGTGAAAGTCAAAGCAGCGGATGGGCTGATGCACTTGCTTTAGAGAAAACAGCACTGCTGACGTGGCTTGTTCATCTGGCATCCCAGGTTGCAGGGAATTCAGCACCTGGCCTGACCTTGTACCAACAGCAGCTGGTCCTTAATGACAACGTGCTCTAACCCTTCAAGGGCTTATTTCTGTGTCACCACTGGTGTGTGTCACAGGCTTAATACGCACTAGCACATTTCCTCGTCATGAGAAACCCGCACACAGGGCACACTTCTAAGACCGCACGAGACCTTCCTGGATGGCATCAGTGCAGAAGAGTTAATCCATCCACGGTAACTTCCTGGTCTACACGGGAAAGATCTTGAGGCAAATCTGGTCACTCGTGAGAAACAGACCCTACCCCTCAATGCCTTCTGGATGTCCCTCCCACATCCAGAATTTCTCTAGGGGGGAATTCAGGAGCCGTGATATGGTTGAAAGCAAGAGGCCAGATGACTCGTCTGGAACCAACATATGCTTAGAAAATAAGTGGCCACTAACACACCATTGTAAAGCAATTACACTCCAATAACGATGTTAAAAAAAATAAGATACAAAGATGTATTGTACAGCACAGGAAATATAGCCAATTTTGTATAATAACTTTAAATGAAGCATAATCTATAAGATTATCAAATCACTATGTGGCATACCTGAAACTCATATGTTATAAATCAACTGTACTTCAATTAAAAGAAAAGGAATGCCACTCTAAAAAAAAAAAAAAGAAAAGTGACTTTTTTTAAAAAAAAAGGAATTCCTTTCTTTTTATTATTTATTTATTTATTTATTTTTGCTGTGTTGGGTCTCCGTTTCCGTGCGAGGGCTTTCTCTAGTTGCGGCAAGCGGGGGCCACTCTTCATTGCGGTGTGCGGGCCTCTCCCTATCGCGGCCTCTCTTGTTGCGGAGCACAGGCTCCAGACGCACAGGCTCAGTAGTTGTGGCTCACGGGCCCAGTTGCTCCGCGGCATGTGGGATCTTCCCAGACCAGGGCTCGAACCCGTGTCCCCTGCATTGGCAGGCAGGTTCTCAACCACTGCGCCACCAGGGAAGCCCAGAAGTAGCTTTTTAAAAGATTTTACACGGATCGGGGCTGTGGAAATGATTGCTCCCAGGGGCAGCTGGAGCAGTGACTAACCCCTCCCAGGTAGGCTGTCTCCTCTAGAGGGTGAGCGCTGGGGACCGTTGTGGCATTTACCTATGTTTCATCCCTAGTCACCAGAGCCATCTGGGGAGGTGTGAGAGGAAGTGGGTCCAGTAGAGGAGACAGCACAGTCGGAGTGCGTGGATCGTGGCCCCCATCCCTCTTTTAACTAACAGGTAATCAAATATGGAGTAAACCATTTCCCCTCTCTGGGACCTTGGCATCCCCAGCTATAAAGCAGCATCATCTAGTACAATCCCATAAAGGGTATTTCAGTGCAAAAGGCTCACAGTGAATTGGCTGCAGAGCAATGGTCTGCTAGGCCTGGACGCTCGAGCTACTGTCCATGTAGTTTGTATCAATCCTACTGAAGCCACAACCAAGGCGTCTGATAAGGGAATTCCGTGTCCTCAATCCTCTGCCAATACTCAGGCTGACTCTCCAGGTTGGGAGGACAGGTCAGTGTCAGCTTTTCACTGGTGAAACTGACTGGTTTTTCCCTGTTTCCTTCTGCATGGTTTCCGCTTTCTATGTGCAGACTGGCTAAACCTCCCCTCTGTAAGCAGAGTCAAAAGAGATAGGACGAGGGCTTCCCTGGTGGCGCAGTGGTTGAGAGTCCGCCTGCCGATGCAGGGGACACGGGTTCGTGCCCCGGTCCGGGAAGATCCCACGTGCCGCGGAGCGGCTGGGCCCGTGAGCCATGGTCGCTGAGCCTGCGCGTCCGGGGCCTGTGCTGCACAACAGGAAAGGTCACAACAGTGAGAGGCCCGCGTACCGCAAAAAAAAAAAAAAAAAAAGAGGTAGTACGAAGCCAGGGGGCCTTATTCATAGTTAGTACGATTTTATTTGTGGGGAGGAACCATGCCATCTCTCAGCCTGGCCACACCACCAGCTGGGTCAAAATATTCCTCAGCTTTCTCTACTTTCTGCTGCTTTGACGATGCTCCTGGTTATATGACTGTCAGTAATGTTCTGTTCCTTTGTAAGAGAAAGTTTTATGCTATATGCCATCCACGCGCCCTCCGAGATCCACCGGTTTTCCTAGTCCTCTGGGTAGCTGTCTCCTGGTACCCCTTCCCAGGAGCAAGTGCCAGCAACTTACCTTGCAGACGTGGTGTGGTAAGTGGTGTAACAGAAGCCTGGGCACTTACTAGCTTTTATATATGTCTTTCTTACTGGGGTGTGGCGCTCCCTGAGAATAAGAATCAATTTTGTCTTATTCATCTTCTTATCCCCCTGAACCTAGCGCAAGCTTTCTGACATGCACAGAAATGCCAAGCAAGTGAAGGAAGCCATGCAGAGAAACCAGACCTTGGAAAGGATCCCTAACTGTAGCCTGAGTTAAGCCCCTTCATCGTGGTCCTCCCAGCACCCCACACTCACCTTGGAGTCCCTAACACAAGTATCATGTAAGACTAATTTCGATGACTGTTTGTTGAATGTCTGTCTTCCTTGCTAGACTGTGAACCTGTACACTCTACAAGCCCCCCGGGGCCATGTTTCTCTTGCTCGTGGCTCCGTCACTGCGCAGGCACTTAAGAAATATTTGTTGAATAAATAAGAGAATCATTCTTGGCAGTCAGAAGAGATTGACACACTTCTATAATGTAACGCTTGTACTTTACAAACTCTGTGTAGTACCTAGAACACTTTAAGCGTTGAGTCCATATTAACCAATAATAACTAGTCTATTCATAAAGTGTAAGTAATAACACCATTTCTAATTTAATGGATGGGGATCCTAATGTACCCTTTTCTAGGCACTGAAAAATAAAAACATTATCAAAAATGACGTCATTCTACCTCTTACTGAATATTTTTATTCTGAGTATAGAGAATTACAGTGATAGCCCAGAAAAAAAAAAAAAAAGAATTTTACTTAGGAAAAGGGGAGGGGAAAACCTTTGTATTATAAGAGCACACCAACGAATTAAAACCTACTTTTTTGGTGGCCCTGATGTATGTTGAAAAAGTGCCTTTGTGTCTACAGCCTAAGAATTTTTAATTAAAGGATTTGGTTGGGCAAACGGAGTGTGTCAAAGTACCATGACAGAGATGAGGCTCAATGAAGCATTCAGTGCACTCTGCAGGGTGACAAATCCGGTGACCTCGCAAAGCACCCAGTGATTAGGAACAGTCGTTCTGAGGTTCGCGGATTTTCCCACCGTTCTTTGTTTTCCTTCCTCAAGGGATAGGACTTGAAGAATAGAAAATGAAAAAGTGAAGATGCAGGAAAGTAGAGGGGAGATGCGGGGAAGGTCGTGCCCCGCGGGGACAGCGCTGGTCCTTATAAAGCAAAGCACACGCCCGCCTGGGATGACTGTATCACTAATTCTGACGCGTGCTGTTTTTTCTCAGCTCATCTGTTAGACTTTTTCTAGCGTCCAGTCCCCCAGAAGCAGAGACTCGATGTGTTTTTCAGAATCCAATGTCATTTTCCTCGCTTTGCTCTCTGAAGACTTACAGGCTTGGTTCTCGACCCCAGAAACTCTCATTTTTCCTGAAAGCATCTGAATGGCTGCTCTAAATGTCCAAGTGATAAATCTGACTGCTTCCCTCATACACCTTTTTAGCAACCCAGTGACAGAGTTCGGTACAACATGGGAAGTCCCTAATCCAGATCTGGAGACCTCATCTGAGGCAACACGAAGGGAATGAAGATAAAGGAGAAGGTGACAAAGGATGATCTGTGAGATGCCAGACACAAGCGTATGCCCTATTCCTCGGGGTCCACACACGCCTCCCGCCTGGGAGGTCAGACCTGGGGAAAGTCCCTCACATTCTTCAGAGAGAAAGAAGGGACCCTGGTTGGAATGCACAAACTGTCATCCTCACACGAGAACCAGGACAGCCCCTGCGGTCCCCGGCACACTCTTCTGAACCCACGCCACCCTTTCCTAAGGGGAATGGGACTTTGCTTGTGGAATCTCATAAGTCTTAACCAAAGCGTGTGCATTCTCACTCCACCGGCTGTCATGTCTCCAAGGGGCAGCTCAAGCCCCTTTCCTACCCCTACCACCCAGCTTCTCCTGCACCAGGGTGAATGCAACTGAAATGGGCATCAGGGCGGCTCTGACGGAAGAAGAAAACACAAAAGAGCAAACTGGAGGAGGAGGTGCCCTGAGAGAACTGGGCCGCATGACTCCTTGGTCTCGTGATCATCAGTTTCGTGTAGGTTTTATATAATAAACTTCATCCTTCAGGCAGCCATGGGCAACCACGATCTTCTACCCACATCTCCTCACCGTGGGGTACCCAGGGGCATGGCGCTCACGGGACTCTCTACACCCCTCTGTCTGTCCTAAGAGCAGCTCTAGAATTTCAGACTAGATGCTTTTCTAAAGGCAGGGGCTTCTCACCCAGGCCCCAAGGCCCCAAACAGCTGCTGTCACATCCCCAGGGCACCCCCTCCACGTGACTCTTGTCTACCGCTCACCACACGGTGCCTGGGAGCCAACCTCCCATCAGCCCCATTCTCAGGGCTCCTGGGGTCCCGACCTTGAGCTTCTCTCCCTGAGGAATCATACTGCCATCTGGTTGGTCTTGGTCAAGCTCGGGCGGCCACAGCAAAGCACCACAGGCCAGGAGGCTTACACGACAGAATGTAACGTCTCACGGGTCTAGGGGCTGTCCTGGAGGTGCCATGTGTCACTTCCTCACCCACGACAGTGGCAGAAACTCAGTCCCAGGGCTACGTCTGGCTGCAGGAGATGGGGGATGCCATCTAGTTGTGCGCCAGGCAGACCTGGTGACAAGCTTGTGGTCCCCATGCTGGCGTCTGACCTGGGCTCTCCATCCTGAGCCAGCATGGGGACCCCAGCTCACACTTCCCACCAACTTCAATTCGAAACACAAACCACCTGTCCTCACTTAAAACTCTTCCTGTTGTAGACACGTGGATGGACCGAGAGACTGTCATACAGACTGAAGTCAGTCAGAAAAAGAAAAATAACGTATATTAACGCATACACGTGGAATCTAGACAGACGGTACAGATGATCTTACTTGCAAAGCAGAAATAGAGACAGCGACGTAGAGAACAAACATGTGGATACCAAGGGGGAAGGGTGGGGGTGGGATGAATTGGGAGATTGGGACTGACATATATACACTACTATGTATAAAATACATAACTAATGAGAACCTGGTGGATAGCACAGGGAACTCTACTCAGTAGGAAATCCAAAAGAGGGGATATATGTGTCTGTATGGCTGATACACTTTGCTGTACCCCAGAAACTGTCACAGCAGTGTAACGCAACTATATTCCAATTAAAAAAGAAAAAAAACTCTTCCTACATCGGTAGGTAATTCCTTCTGCCTTGCTACCTTGTTTATAACGGTGTATTATCTTGATATCTGGGCCATGTCTCCACTGACTAGTTTATAAGCCTCTAAGAAAACTTGCACCCTCTTGCACGTTACTGTGATACCTACATATTTTCTGGGAAAAGTTAGAGCTCAAAAGCCAGTATGGACAGAACAGCTTCACTTTCCCCTCAAGAGAACTGTCCCAGCCCAGACTCAACTAAGGGCACGAGAGTTCTGGGAAAGAAAAGCAAATTAAATAACATTTCATCCTGGTTAGAGGCTCATCACGTGTGCTGGTGACTGTGAGTGCAGCGCAGTACTAGGTCCTCGGAGAATGGGGAGGCCAGCTTTCCCAGCGAGGATGCCTCGTAATCCGGCTGCAGGCCTCGCTCCAGACAGTGGGGCCTGGTGGGTGCAGGAGGGAGCCGGTGGGCTGGGTCACGCACAGGCTCCATAGAGGCGGCCCTTGAGTGGAAGTGTGAGGTCAGGGGAACAACAGGCCAGCGGCGCGGCGAGCACCACAGACCAGAGCCAGAGGCAGGGCGTGGGCCCAGGCCTGGCCGGGTCTGACCACGCGAGCCTCGTTTTCCCCATCTGTACAGCGGGGCTCCTGTCGTGTTTCCCAGGGTAGCACAGAGAACCACCCAGAGAACGTACACCAAGCACGTGGCCATGGGGCCGACAGGGGCCTGCGTGAGGGCGGAGAGGGGGGTCTAGCGGGGCGGGGGCTGCTCTGCGCTGAGAGTGGGGCATGGGCCTTGATGCCCAGACGTTTAAGCCGACGTGAGAGGCCGTGGTCCCTTCTAAGCTGAGGATCGTGTGAGAACAGCGGTGATTCACGGCCTGGCAACGGGGCCGCCCCCTGGGGACGTGTGCCCTGTCCCGCCCCCAGTCTCTGACTCACTCCTTGTCCTACCAAGCAAAGCCCGTGTCCTCGTGCGCCCACATCCAGGGACACAGGACTCCAGGCTCATCTCCCCCGCTGGCCCTCTGCAGCCTCCTTCCATCACCTGCCCTGTTACGTGTCCACAGAGCCCGGCAGGTGATGAGCTGAGTGGGCTACGGCCGTTCCTGCTGTCGGTCCTTCCCTTGTTTCCACACCACCCGGCAGGACGGGCTCAGCATTGGTCAGGCCGTCCACCCACCGTCCCCGGTGCTCCTCCGATGGCCCAGCCACCTCCTCTCGGCCTCCTGCACCCCAGCCAGGATGGCGGAACTTCCGAGGTCCGTTTTCATCTCATCCAGGTTCACGGGCGCTGCCACCACACAACCGCCACCTGATCTGCTGACCAGTGTCTATCCTGCCTCCCTGATTCCCTAAAGCTCCTGGGATGGGCTGGCTTCCTTATTAACAGAGGGGTTTGCAGCAAACCTGGGTCTCATGTGTGTGTGTGTGTGTGTGTGTGTGTGTGTGTGTGTGTGTGCAAAAGAGAGAGAGAAAATGAGAACGTGGGACTACAAAAATATCCCAACGAAAGGTAAAGGACTGGCTGGTGCAGGAAAAGACTTGTCTGCATCAGATCATCTTCTCATTTCCTCTGTGCCCGACTAACGTGCCACCGAGGGGCTGGTCCTATGCCAGCTGTTCAGCCAAGCATCTGCAGAAATTAACTCACGTGCGATGGGAGAAGCGTCCCTGGCGTTGATAAAGACACAGCGAATATTCTGGCATTGCTTTTCCTTCTCGCTCTGAGAAAGGTAATTATATTCTCAACCCAGACAAGGGTTTATCTGAGTAGGCAAGAGCTGGGCGTGCCAGCTTTGGCAGCTTCCACAGGACGCCCCTCGGCTCCAGGCAGAAGCAGGGCAGGAGCTGAGCCCATCACACGGCAAACTGAGCTGCACCTGTCACGGAGTCGAAGGTCGTTACAGCCAAATGCGGTTTTGCAGATCATCGGGGGGATCAAAGGGTTTTCCGTTTCCAGTTGAGGCAACTGAGGGTTCTAACGGGTAGATGGCCACCAGGGGACAAAGACAGTGATGGTGACCTTGGATGGAAACCAGGCTTCTGGGGTCCTGCCCAGTGTCCCCCAAAACACGACAATCTTAGGCTTGGGTAGATCTACAGGGCAGATCACCTCTCCCCACAGTTTGGAGCAAGTCAAACAAGTGATACTTCTAGACTCTGCGGCCAGAGTCTGGCCCGTTTGTCCCGGCCCCACAGGAGACCACGCAGCCTGGTGTCCTTCAGCGGCTGCCATTTCTCAGTGATCTCCGTCTCCGTCAGAAGACACGTCCCCTCTGTGGATGTTGCCGATCGACACTTTACATAAACAAAGTGATAACTCAAAGGCAAGTAGCAAAAAAGAAAACGGCAAGTCTACCTTGCCTTCTAGAGCTCTCACCTTCTCACTTGTAGATGATCGGCAGAGTTCCTTCTGCAGTTCTGCTCCGAAAACAAATGAGAAGGAACAGGTTTCCCACCCGTTTTGGGAGATCAGCTACCCTGGAAGGCCATACATTAACCAGCACACGAAAGCTGCTTTAGGCAGAAGACCAGCTGATGGGGGGGGGGGATGCAAACTGATGCACAAAAGGCTGAAAAACCACTGGATACACAGCCCTTTGATTTCACACATCCTTCTGGACACTTTTAGGAGTGTTGTTGAAATACAATGCTGAGGCCACCAGCCGTAATACAAGTTCAAGATAAACATATTAAAATTCAACTGGCATCCCAGGAAAAATCATTTGTAAACAGAACTCGTGTACTCGGGGTATGACAGAAATCACGGCTAGGAGAAAATGGTTGTTACTGACAGCCTCAGAGGACCTCCGCCGAAGCGGACAGAATAATGAATTTAAATAGTTTTTTTTCCCCCATGAAATACTTGAACTAGTTTGTTCAGCAAAGAACAATATTTTTCTTCTGAGGACATTTACCTGAAGAAAGAAAAGTTACATTGATCGCCGTGAGCCTGAAATGAGGGCAAAACTTGTCTCATTTCCCGTCATAGGAAGACTGTGGAAGCTTCCAGAAGGGCTAGGGTAGTGAGCCTTCGCTTGCCATGTGCTTTGGAATGGGAGACTTTTTCTCCTGAAAACGGCACATCTTTCAAGGATCTCCACTCTAATCTTAAGTGATGAATTTAACTTTCTTTTAGAAAGTGGTTAACAGCATCTTGTAGTTCACTGGGATTCTTATCCATGGGATTTTAAACACAGTGTCTGGCAATCAGTTGGTGTTCCAAATTCAATAGGGAAGCTCCAGGTACACATGTGTGGCCTACAATCTCCTGAGGCTGTCTTTTGAGGCCAAACAAGATACACAAGTAAGTGTGATTTCCTGTAGAAGAGGCACCTCAGGATGGAACGCAGCTAATCCTTGAAATGCTGCCTCTGTTCACAATATTTTGGAATTCCTTTTTGAGAACTGCTTTCAAAACCGTTTCAGAAAATTAGGCACATTATTCTAAAACAAGCTGTGCATGTGAAGCAGGGTTGCCACTGCTAGCTTATTTGAAGCCAAGTTTAGTAAATATTTCCTCAAGTCAAGCTCACCCCAATGGCCACCACTGAATGACCGTCTTTTTTTTTTTTTTTTTAATTCAAGAGAATGTGTCCTTCTGTAAAATGGTGCAGCCACTATGGCAAACAGTATGGAGGTTCCTCAAAAAAACTAAAGATAGAGTCACCATATGATCTAGCAATTCCACTCCCAGGTATATATCCAGACAAAACTATAATTCAAATAGATACATGCACCCCTGTGTTCATAGCAGCACGGTTCACAATAGCCAAGACAGGGAAACAACCTAAATGTCCATCAAGAGATGAATGGATAAAGAAGATGTGACACATATACACAATGGAATACTACTCAGCCATAAAAAAGAATGAAATAATGCCATTTGCAGCAACATAGACGGACCTAGAGGCTATCATACTAAGTGAAGTCAGAAAGAGAAAGACAAATACCATATAATATCACTTACATGTGGAATCTAAAATATGACACAAATGAACTTATCTACGAAACAGAAACAGACTCACAGACATCGAGAACAGACTTGTGGTTGCCAAGGGGGGTGGGGGAGGGGAGGGATGGATTGGGAGTTTGGGATTAGCAGAGGCAAACTATTATATATAGGATGGATAAACAACAAGGTCCTACTGTATAGCACAGGGAACTTTATTCAATATCCTGTGATAAACCATAATGGAAAAGAGTATGACGAATACACACACACACACACACACACACACACATATATATATATATAAAACTGAATCATTTGCTGTACAGCAGAAATTAACACAACGTTGTAGATCAACTAGACTTCAATAAAATAAATTAAAGAGAATGTATCCCTAGAATATCCCCAGGCTCTAAAGGCAATTCCACAAGCTGAAGTTTGCCTCCCTGAGCTGTCTATGCAATGGCTTTTGAGTTGATTACACTGGAGGATCTAGTGAGAGGCAGCAGATGGTTCAGGATGTTTCCTGCTTTTGAAAAGTCTACTGGGACCACATCCCACTGAGGCCACTGGGAGGCAGTGGTTGCCGAGCCTGGAAGTCTTGCTACCTTCCCTGAAGATGATGAACCACAAGTGGCTACTCTGACTCCATGTTGTATAAGCTAGATGTGAATGACGCTGTCACTTCCTGTGGTCTCACTATAGGGAGGGGTGGGGTGGGAGATGGGAAGGGTAATTGGCTTTCAGGAGCAAGGCAAATAAAGGAATGGGACTCTGTCTCCCACACTGAGAGTCTTGACTTCAAGGCTGACAGACAGTCCTAAATGGTTGTTCCACATGGGGCCAACAAGAATTGCAAAGGTTTCCTTCCATTAATGGTCAGCTAACTCACTCACAGTTGACTGGTAGTTATCCAAAACCAGTTTCTCCGAACTTTTCACACAGCTGAAGCTCTACAGTCTAAATCACTCATCAATGACTTATGAGGGAAGATGCGCGGCTAGGAACTCTCCTCTTAACATTCCCAGAGAGCCACCCTCATCGTGTTGTGCTCATTAAAAATGTTCAACGGCCCCCACTGTGAGAGAATAAAACACAGTCTCTTTGACTTCAGATTATGGAAAATGAACAGATAATTCACTTCAGAGTAAGTAATGGAAATAACTACGTTTATGGAAATTCGTTCTATCTGACAATCAAATAAATTACAATTTAAATAGTAATTCAGCAAAAAAAGTATCTTTTAAGTTGGTCATGATTAAAAAATTAGTAACAGAGAGATCAGATGAGAATGCAGTGGTGCAATTGTTCCCACCTGCTGCTAATGGGGAAACATTGATTCCTTTCTCCAAAGCCATTTGCAAACGTCACCAATAACCTTACAAGCCTTCCTATTTTCTCCAAGGCTTTTCTCTACCCATATTTGTTTCTTTCATCAGCTCATCCATCTTAAGACTATAAATATCATCTGTTTGCCGATGACTCCTCAGAGGGATATATGTGTCTGTTTTTGTGCAGTTTGGTTTGCTCATTTATTTTTTGTTTTTTTATGTTCCTCGTATGAATGAAGTCATATGGTATCTGTCTTTCTCTGATTTATTTTACTTAGCATGATAACTTCAAGGGCAAATGTTGTTCCAAATGGCAAGATTTTGTTCTTTTTTACGGCTGAGTAGTATTCCATGGTGTGTGTGTGTGTGTGTGTGTGTGTGTGTGTGTGTGTGTGTGTGTGTGTGTGTGTGTGTGTGTGTGTGTGTGTGTGTGTGTGTGTATCACATCTTCTTTATCCATTCATCCATTGATAGGCACATGGTTGTTTCCGTACTTTGGCTACTGTAAATAATTCCAGCCCCAATTTTGATGTCAGCCGTGGCCCCTCTTTGTATCTCATCCCTCATGTCTAATCTGACCCCAAATCCTACTTTCCGTACCTGAGGACTACCTACCTCATCTGAGCCACCAGCAATCACTTCTTGTCTGAATTACTGGAACAGCCTCCATGCTCACACCCCTGCAGCCTCTTCCCGACACAGCAGGCAGTGTGATCCTGCACAACCCATCAGACCACTTCACTTTTCTGCCCAAAGCCCTCCCATCACTTCCCTCTCACTAGAGGAAAAGCCAGTCTTTACAAAGGTGCCAGGCCCTCGATAACTGGCCCTTCGGCGTGTCTCTGACCCCTCCCACTGGACGTGTCTCGAATTCCCTCTTCTCTCCCTGCTGACCACCAACCCAGCAGACACCTTTCTGCTTCAGGTTCCTGCTCAAGTTGCCCCCCCTGCATGGACTCAACCACTAGGCTGGGCTGTCTCTCAACCGTGCCCTTCTAATCCGGTTCTGTATATAGAAACAGAAAAATCCTGGGAATAGTTTAATATGGTATTAATGTAAATCTTCCCTGGGTGCTGCTGTGACTTTTACTCTCTCGGTTTTCTATATTTTCTAACTCATCCACAATAAAAATATGTAAGAACAAATCATTTTTAAGATAACGTGACGTACTTCTTGCTCATGTACTCGGTAACATAGTTCCCATATCTCTTGGGGACCCAAGAGTCCCAGCAGATGTTACAATGAACATAGTTCAAGTGGAATTCATGATCTCATTCATGAAATGCAAAATTCCACACTATATATGTATGTGTAACAGAGATGAAGTAAAGGTGGCCACCAAAATATTAAAGGTGATATATATATATCAGCATGACAGAATTTCAGGTAAATTTTTACTTTGGAATCTCTTACAATGAGCACAGGTACGTATTCTTTTTTGCGATAAGAGCTTTAAGTAAAACACATGGTTTTTTCCTGTAAAATAAAAACATATACCAAGGAAATATTTTTGTAACAAAACCTTTTGTTTTTTTCTTAACTTTTATTTTATATTGGAGTATAGTTGATTTACAATGTTGTGTTAGTTTCAGGTATACAGCAAACTGATTCAGTTATACATATACATATATCTATTCATTTTCAAATTCTTTTCCCATTTAGGGTATTACAGAATATTGAGTAGAGTTCCCTGTGCCATACAGTAGGTCCTTGTTGAGTATCTGTTTTAAATATAGTAGTGTATATACGTCGATCCCAAACTCCCAATTTATCCCTCCCCCTCACGTTTCCCCTTTGGTAACCGTCAGTTTGAAAAACTTTTTTTTAATCTGCATTTTTCCAGTGGACCTGGGAACAGCTATCTGTTTATCTGGTGGAATGTCATACAAGGAGAAATTCTAAACAGCAAATCATTTCTCCAATCCCTGTCCACGTAAACAACCAGTTCCTGTAACCAAGACACATTCTCAGGTTCTCTGCATAACAGGTAAGGCAAAAACAGAGGAGGAAAACTGTGTAGCTAACTTCTCATACATTTGCCCACGGATCAGCGACATACCAACTTCCATCAAACCTCCCCACTTCAGACATCTGAACCACCTAAATAAAACACACCCATCTTCCAAAAACACCGTCCACAGATATGATGGAGCAAACTCCAGCCCTTCGGTGGTAAAGGCAAGTAGGCCTGGCATTCCCCTGCCCCTGCTGAACTCCCAGCATCCCTTCCCCTTTTAATACACCCATGTTCTAACATAGAGAGTGGGTATCAGGGGTGCTTCTCTCGCTCTCTTTTTCTTTCCTATTAGGATATAAATGGGATTTCAAGTAATTTGCAATAGAGTCTCACAATTGACCTGATTCCTGCTCTGATGTGATTTACTTGTACGTATGAGCACAAAAGGCTCACAGATAGAAACACGAACGTGACCAGCGAGAGGCAACAGATTACATAGGATCAAACAGCTGTGAATCAGGACTGGGATGCCAGAAACCTTACAAGCGTGGCTAGCGCTTCCTAGGGGCTGATAACTTTTTTGTTGAATCAATGAATTCCTGGGTTCAACTGGAGAGGCGACAAGGAGGTAGACTCGGTAGTGAACAGCTGTTACGTGTGTCAGGAGTTTACCCCTGAGAAATCCCAGTGATGTCAGGTGGCTGCTGTGGTCTGCGGTGGACTGTTTAAGAAATCCATCACCGTTACCCTCACTATCCTGTCCCCCCTAGGGACACCTAAGATGTCACCTGACACTGACACCATGTAACACACGTGAATATTCAGTTACCCCTAATGAGGAGATGTTTTAGAGTTTGTAGGGACAGAGGTGCAGGAAGATTAAGGAACCTACCTCAGGTCACACACCTTCCACCAAGCTGGACTGCCACCTTAATCGGAACCTAGAACTTCATTTAGCAGGGGCTTGACCAGCCCTCGCAGGGAATCAGAGCTCTCCCTGAGCTCCAACTAATGGCTCCTCTCCCCAGCCCCAGCACCGTCCCACAGGGTCCACCATCCACCCTTGGCCCAGTCAGCTGGCTCTGTCATCACCCTGGATGGCCCACAGCCCTGGAAATACAGTGTCAACGATCAGACCATGTGGAGCTAAGCGGGTGACAAGGATGGCAGTGTCCTCTAGTCCAGAAGCTTTCTTGACCTCCCCACCACAAGCTTGCAGAAACCTCCCACCAAACCCTGGTGCCCAGGATCCTGACTTCTCAAAGGATCCTGGGTGGTCCCCTCGCCTACAGAGAGCACTGGCTCTGGCTTTGCACGCAGCCTGGCTTGTGGGTGCCCACGGTGCCCAGGAATACCTGCCCCAGAGCCCTGGGCCCTCTGGATCTGGTCCTCAATGCCTCAGGCCAACAACCATCTGGAAGGTCCATCGCTCACCAGCCTCAAGGGCGCAGCAGTCACGGCTACAGTGTTCTCCCACCTCTAGAAGCACAGATCCAGAACCCAGGCCCCATGCCCAGTGCTGAGATCGCTAAAGAGGAAGGAAAGCCCTGGAAAGGGCCCAGAGAGCTGAAGAGTTTAAATAAGATCTCCAAGAAGGGGGAGAAGCTGGCTATAGGCAGAGAGAGAGAGAGATGGCTTAATAACAACTTTAATGTGCATCAATGATATATGTATATATATGTGTGTATATATATAGCTATACATTCATTGATGCAGATTAAATGAATGTGCATATATATATATACACACAGACATATATACACATATACATATATTATATATACATATATTACAGTAATGTTATATTTATTAATAATTCAACATATATATTCATTTAAACCTCCTCAAAAACCTAAATGGTGATACTGTTTGTATTCCATGTTACACATGAGAAAACTGAGGCACAGAGAAATGAAATAACTAGCCCTAGGTTAGCCAGCCAGTAAATAACTGTAGATAACTTTATGCTTGGCGATATTTAAGTTTGGCGATTTTTAAACCACGGCATGATCAACTTAGTATTCGTGTTCAGCTACTACCCTCCTGGATCCCATCCCTCCCATTCTGGAGATCTTACAGAGACCCCCCGAATGACCGGATGAGGGATATAAGAGTGACACTCCTCACTGACCCCTCAGCTCCCCCCATGGAGGTGAGGGAGTCTTCTGCCCATGAACATGCCTTCTCTAGGCTTGCGAACTTCCAGAGAAAGTGTCAACCCTCAGCCTACTGCGGTCGTCTTCAAGTTATACCTCAGGCGCTTAGCACGCAGGATCACACACACCCGTAATGAAAGTGGCTTTTGCCATTTTAAAGATGTAGGATGCTGTGTTCACCTGGCGCTGTCTTTGGAGGCAAGTCTTTCTAACAGGCAGTGATTTTCACCATAAAGAGATTCCGGGCTTCTAAGCATTGGTCCCCTAAGTCCTCCAAGCCTGGTCATCTCAAATCCCTTTATGTCCCTTTGCCACTTGGGCTGCCCTGACACCCCTGCCTGGTTGGCAGCATTTGGCTTCATCCTTCATTCCTTCCTTGATCGCTGGAGATTCAAAGAGCATTTGTAGCACCTGCTTCTACAAATACGTGGCTTTGGCCATCTTGAGGGCAGCCTGCTAGTCCCAAACCATTTGGAGCCCTGGATGTCAGGGACGGTGGATTCCCGTGCCTCATTTGTGGGCTGCCAGCTGTGGACCACCCGCTCCTGGCTGTATCCAAAGACGGGACGCCCGGCACCAGGAGCGTCTGGTCTCGTGAAGCCCCCCACGAACCTGCAGGCTCTTTTCTTCTCTGACACGAGGTGATACTTCTGCTCTGACAAATGTCCTTATGTCACATTTCATCAAAACTCAGAGATCATTGGTCGAATATGCAACCTCATTTTTTTGGACCACTTATGAAGGAAATGTACTCCCGATTAAAATATGACCTACACACCGTGATATTAAAGATCCAAAAAACCACGTAAATCATGTGCATCTCAGACTTGAAGAAGTGTGTGACATCAGTGACCGGTGGCCGGGACAGTTGCTTGAATTTTCAACAAAGAAAAGCAAACCCGCCAGGGTCTGCAGTGTGTGGGAGGGTTGGGAGTGCTTCCACATCATCACCATCATTGATGACTCCTACCTCTGGGTTCCCGCAGGAGACCAGGATCTTAATGGACCCAGATTAATGGTTCACGGGGCTGCAGTGTCGCAAGTCACCGCCTACCAGCTTTCTGCTTCCTGGTGTAAACAGAGCTGATGGCAGGTCCCGCCACCACTGTGCTTTTTCATGTTTGCTCTCCGGGGACACAGCTGGGTGTGTAAGCGTGGCCACAGCCTCCCCCTCACACCCGGCTGTCCTTCTCCCCTGGCAGGTATGTTAGAGCCCCTGGAACCAAGACTGAGCTGTGTGAGCTGGGAAGAAACAGAAGGAGGCAGGAGGCTGTCCCGAGCCTGGTGCCCTGTGATGTGCGCGGATCCAGCGCCCGAGTGCAGAGGTTCTTGTGAGCCTGCCTGGCTAATAATAAAGTAGTGAATCTGAATTCCCACTCTGCTATTGTGAGCTGTGCAGTTAGCTCACCTGAGATGAAAGCAACGGGTTTGTTGAAGCCTGAACAACATGTTCCCTCTTTGTAACAAAGTCCAGAAAGGGCCAAGCCCACACGCTGCTTGCCTGGGGCAGACGCCTCCCAGCTCGCGTTCCATCTAATGGTATCGGGCTTGCCCTGGATTTATTTTTCTGCCTTCACTTCTTTTACTCAAATAGGTGTGTGTGTTAGGTAATCTATGCATTTTAATTCTGTGGAATTGGGGGTGTTTTTTAAGTTGATTGTAATCCTTTTTTGGAACAAAGGGACGCTATACATTTTTACATAAACAGAAATCTAGAATCCCAGAATGGTAGCACTTAAGGCATCTGGTATCAATCAGGATCAGCTGGGTTTGCTGCAGTAACAATCACCGCCAGGTCCCAGAGGATCTGTTGTTTACAACACCTCTGCTGTTTACAAGAACAAGACTTGCTTCTGGCTTTTGCTAAATGTCCATCACGGGTCAGCAGTGGCTCTGCTCAGGGTCATCTCCATGCTGGGACCCAGGCTGACAGCACAGCCTCCACCCAGAGCACATGCTGATCTCCTAACAGGAAAAGAGAGACACAGAGAACACCAGCAGGCTCTGAACACTTCCATTTGGACATGAAGCTGTCACTTTCTCCTACATTTTGGTGGTTAGTACAAGCTGTATGGCCAAGTCTATAGTGCAAGGAGTTGAATAATTGTGAAAGACAACTGATCCCTTTGCTGTACACCTGAAGCACTGTAAATCAACTATACTTCAATTTAAAAAAAGAATAGCTTGATGAACAACAAATAAAATAAAACCAACACTCTGTATTTTCTAAATAAATAAGCAAATACAATCTACCACAGGTCCTTCAAGATCCTATGGGTAAATACCATTATTTAAGCCTCCTAAACCTCAGTTTTTCAATCTATGAAGGGAGTTTTTTAGTACATTTCATTTAGTAGTGAAATTGGTGACACCATTTGTAATAATATTAATAATGGCTAAGAAAGACTGACCACCTAAATATGGACTGAGGTGAGGACTCACATCGGTGAATCGGGATCTGGGAGTGTCCTCCACTTCAGAGAACAGAGATCCCTCCCTTGCCCCTACCCCCCATCTCTCCCCATAACAAGCATCTTTTCCAACCACAACGCTATGAGATTAGAAATCAACTACAAGGAAAAAACTGCCCAAACACGTGGAGGCTAAACAATGTACTACTAAACAACCAATGGGTCACTGAAGAAATCAAAGAGGAAATTTAAAAAATACCTAGAAACAAATGAAAACAAAAACACGATGATTCAAAACCTATGGGACGCAGCAAAAGCAATTCTAAGAGCGAAGTTTATGACGATACAAGCTTACCTCAGGAAACAAGAAAAATCTCAAATAAACAACCTAACCTTACACCTAAAGCTACTAGAGAAAGAACAAACAAAACCCAAAGTTAGTAGAAGGAAAGAAATTATAAAGATCAGAGCAGAAATAAATGAAATAGACTAAAAGAAAAAAAAAGAAAAGGTCAATGAAACTAAAAGCTGCTTCTTTGAAAAGATAAACAAAATTGATAAACCTTCAGCCAGACTCATCAAGAAAAAAAAAGGAGAAGGCTCAAATCAGTAAAATTAGAAATGAAAAAGGAGAAGTTAACAACCAACACCAAAGAAATACAAAGGATCATAAGAGACTACTATGAACAACTATCAATAAATGCCAAGAAAATGGACAACCTAGAAGAAATGGACAAATTCTTTCTTTCTTTCTCTCCCTTCCTCAGTTCTTCCCTCCTTTCCTTCTTTTAAATCAGTTCTACGAGTAACTGAACCATGAGAGGATTATCCCCAAACGGCATCAGAACATTCTTGAGGTTTCGGAAGAGCAAGCGGGTTGCCTCCTGTTACTCTTGGCCAACAGTGTGAAGACCTGACACATGAAAGAACTTTGTTCCAAAGGCAGTTCAACAACAACAACAGAAACTAGTAACCCAGTGCCATGTCTACAGTGACTCATCCTTCTAAACTTCTTTCATTGAAGCTAATTATCAGCGGTCATAGAATGGCTTGTGGGCTGTACCTCGTGGGAAACAGGGTTCTGCCAACAGCAGCAAAATTTGCAGATTTCTTATTCTTCATGTGGCCTCACTTGACCTCCCGTGAGATACATTTGAGTCATTTTTATCATAGAACGTTTTGTAGGGAGTTCCGTCTCAGGCATAGTAAACATCTATTAATAAGATCACGTGATCTGGGCTTCCCTGGTGGCGCAGTGGTTAATAATCCATCTGCCAATGCAGGGGACACGGGTTCAAGCCCTGGTCCGGGAAGATCCCACATGCCGCGGCTCAACTAAGCCCGTGTGCTACAACTACTGAGCCTGCGCTCTAGAGCCCGCGAGCCACAGCTACTGAGCCCTCGTGCCACAACTACTGAAGCCCACGTGCTGCAACTACTGAAGCCCACGCACCTAGAGCCCGTGCTCCGCAACAAGAGGAGTCACCGCAATGAGAAGCCCGGACACCGCAATGAGGAGCAGCCCCCACTTGCCACAACTAGAGAAAGCCAACGCGCAGCAACGAAGACCCAATGCAGCCAAAAATAAATAAATTTATTAAAAGATCACATGACCTCCAGATACTATTACGATTAGGGAGCATCTCCTCTGCCAGGCGGAGGTGTGATTTTCTGCACAGATGTATCCAAGGCTCAGAAAGTCTTTCCATTTTCTGGCCAACTTTACAGCATTCTGTACCAAGAAGCAACCCACAAATAAAGACAATCACAGCATCAACAACTCCTATTTAATTTTTCTGATCTAAAATGCGTGAAACAACAGTTTCAAATTTCAGGCATGCTGTTATATATCTCACTACCTATCCTATGAGTTCTATTGCTCTGGAGAACCCTGACTCAGACACCAGGTATAAAAGTTCCCTTTCGTAAATGAAAGGAGTTGGACTGATGGCTTTTACAATCCATCCACCTGAGTTTATATCTCCTTGATTAAAGTGTATTTCGCTGCTCTAATCCTCTGAAAATTATCACTTACAATCAATCTGCTACATCAGGAAACCTTCTATTAAGCACATTCTTTTCATCAAAGTAGACAACTATACAACTTAGGAAGAGGTAAGAGGTTACTATGGAATCAAATGGGTAGAAAATAATAGGTAAGAATTCAGGTGAATGAGGCCAAGAGTGAGTCTGGGGTCTCTACTGGAGCCAGCTTGCTATATGAATGTTCTTTCGTCTCTTCATCCCAGCCGGGCATCCTGCACACGAACACCAGGGGTTCCCCCGGGGACCATATGAGAAGCTGCTGAGGAAATGCATAACCCGGTCCTCCACCGATGGAGCAGGGACATAAGAGCAGATCACCTGGCACGCGGTTGACACAGCGGCTTCTCCACCTGCCAGGCCCAGGGCTTTCTCACTGATTACAAACAATTCCTGGGTAAGACCAAGGAAAGCCACCTGTGGTCTAGAACTTACTTCCAATCCATGAATTCTGCAGCTGGCCCACAACAGGGGCAGCATGAGACTTTCCCAAGTAACGCACAATAGCTTGGATTTCACCCCTCAAAACTTCTTGGAGAAGATAATGATCTGTTGTTGGTGTGTTTGGCTATACAGAGATGACACCACTCAATAATGTTTGGAAAAAATCACCTGTTCCTCAAAAAACTAAAAATAGAGCTGCCATATGATCCAGAAATCCCATTCTTGGGCATATATCCAGACAGAACTCTAATTCAAAAAGATACGTGCACCCCTACATTCAAAGCAGCACTATTTACAATAGCTGAGACAAGGAGATAACCTAAATGTCCATTGACAGATGAATGGATAAGGAAGATGTGGTATAGATATACAATGGAATATTACTCAGCCATAAAAAGGAACGAAATAATGCCATTTGCAGCAACATGGATGCAACTAAAGATTATCATATTAAGTGAAATAAGTCAGAAAGAGAAAAGACACCATATGATATCCCTTACATGTGGAATCTACAATATGGCATAAATGAACCTATCTATGAAACAGAAACAGACTCACAGACATAGAGAACAGACTTGTGGTTGCCAAGGGGGTGGGGGGAGGGAGGGGATGGACTGGGAGTTTGGGGTTGGTAGATGCAAACTATTACATTTATAATGGATAAATAACAAGGTCCTACTGTATAGCACAGGGAACTATATCCAATCTCCTGGGATAAACCATAATGGAAAAGAATATGAAAAAGAATGTATATATATGTATAACTAAGTCACTCTGCTATACAGCAGAAATTAACACATTGTAAATCAACTATACTTCAATTAAAAAAAAAATCACCTCTTCCTTTTGCCTTCCTAGAAAATGGCCATAGTGACTAACTGATATGATCAATCATTTTAAGGCAGCAAAAGATATTCAGCTGAAAGGAATCTTTACTGATAAATTATTTTCACCATTTTATAACAAGGAACAATGAAGAAATCTTCAAACAAGCAATTTAAAATTATATTTCCCACTATTTTAAGTGTCAGTCTCCACAGCAAAGTACCCTAAGATCATGTTGTAGAGACAAATAAGACATGATAACTTACGACTGTTACTTCCAGAAAATGGTATCTACCACAATCCCACAGGGAATAAACACAATGTGGTATTTAATGCAACAGGCCTGTCTGCAAGGCCCAAGCGGGTCAGAGGCAGTGTATTCTCACCGGTTTAAAACTAACAACCAATATTATCAGATGTACATCCTGCAGCCTTTCATAACTCTTCCAGGATGACAGAAAAACATCATGAATGACCAAATAAGATGTTTACAGGGAAATATGCCATTTTCTGAATTGCGTGACTAAAGGTGCTAAAATTGAGGCGATCAAGTCATTCTGGAAAGGTCTTTGAAATTTTTCTTTTATCTTGCCATCACTAGAAAGATAAACATAATTTATATGTTTGCAGAGACAAGCCTGGTGCAAATGGAAATGATGGAAATATGAAAGATAAAAACAAAAATACTGTTTTTAAATAGAGGCTTAGCCTACCCTTAGCACACTGGAAGGGAATACTCCTATGTAATCCACAGGTTTCTGAGTCTACAATAAAGTTTCATAAACTTTTTTTTGAATGGAGGTACTTAATTCTTATCTCCCCAGAGCCTTTCAATACCTGGAGGGAGCCCAGGTGTCCAGGAGGGAGGGACGTGGCAGCCACTTCCTGACAGCACCCACCCTCCCTGAGACCATAAACTCTCACTGCCTGGTCCAGACAGGTGGTAAAAGTACTGCCCCAATGACCTTGTAAGACACCCAGGGGTTTAAAATTTCCCCAAGGTTATATATATATATATATATATATATATATATATATATATATATATGTCTTACTATATGTACAATCACATGCTGAATCGATTTAAACACCGGTAAACTATAGGAAAGAGGGCATCTTTTTTGTTTTTTTATAAAGTCTTTATTGAATTGTTACAATATTGCTTCTGTTTTATGTTTTGGTTTTTTGACCCCAAGGCATGTGGGATCTTAGCTCCCCAAACAGGAATCGAACCCACACCCCGTGCATTGGAAGGTGAAGCCTTAACCACTGGACTGCCAGAGAAGTCCCAGGAAAGAGGGAATCTTTTAACCAAGCAGGACTTTCCTTCCAGAATAGATTCCCCTGATCCAACTCTGATGGGCCGGAGCCCTAAACCCCATGAACCGAGGTACCGGAATGGCAGTCTGGGGAGACCTGTCTGGATCACCAAATCCTGGGCCTTAGAAGGCTTGCTACTCACAGTGCGGCTCAAAGATGCAGCAAGGGCATCACTCTGGGGTTTGTTAGAAATGCAGAAGCCCAGGCCCACCCCAGACTAAAGGAACAGAATCATTTTAGCAAGATTTTCAGATGATCTCGATGCACATTTCAGTTTGAAAAGCCATGCGATGGTACCTACTCGCCCAACCGTGACAGCAAGAGTCAGTGATGCCACAGCTGTGGATTACTGTCAGGACAAAATCACGTCCCAACACCTTATGGGAGTCAGCGAAAGATACATAAATAAGAGACATCCACCAGAAATTTTTCTTTACCACACATACACACACACTCGCCCACGTGCACGCTCACATGGTAATAAAATTTATAAAATAGAAGGTAAATATGTTCATTCCTTTTTATAGCTTTGAAAGTAAGAGCCAGCGTGAGCCAAAGGCTGCCTCTAACTCAGGAATACGTGAAAATACAGAAGAAGAGGTAAAAGGGAAGAGAATGTGGCAGACCGCTCAGGCCCCCCGCACTTGTTCTAAGAAGACGTTTCTTTGGAACCATGAATCGAGGAGCCATTTATCTTAGAGTGACAGCTCCTGGCCCAGGTAAGGGGCTTACTCTTGTTTACTAATTTCACTTTCTCAAATTCTGATGTATTAATCCTTTCAAGACATGTCTGAAGATATTAGTGTCTTGTACTTCTAAGTATTATCATTTCCTGTCTTTTTACCAAAAATACAGAAAGTGGCACAGGAACCCTGCAAACCAGGCAGCACAGGACTAAAGCAGGTCCAGGCGGCCAAAGCCCTTGCCCACACCCAGCAGCTCTGTCCCCAGCACCAGCGGCCAGTGCTACCTTCCATCTGCCTTCATCCCACACCTACGTTTCATCCTCATGAACCGACCCTCCTCAAAATGCTCCAACGGCATCTCAAAGTGCACCTCTGCCTTCAGCGTTGACACTCATTCTCTCAGTTTCCACCTACCTAACTTCGGGATTAGAAAGAAGCAAACTTCTTAAAAAAGAAGATCTTGTTAAAACTATTGGCCAATCGAAGAGGGGATGCCACGTAATCTGCCAAGAGAGGCCAGCTGCACTTACTTCTACAGGTGAGACAAGCGGAAGATACACCTGGTGTCAGGAATGGGGGCGGGGCGCCATCCCGGGCACTCTGTTCTTGGACATAACTAAGGATGCCAGAAAATGGTCCAAAATCTTGACTTTCTCTAATCTCTTATACAATGGAGTCACTTCGGACGTGCTGACTGTATCCTTCGCAGGCTCCTATCACATTCGGGAGGGGTGGGTTTCTGTGCTCTATGGAACTGAAATTCTGGGCTCCCCACTTAAGCTTTGAGCCTGATTTGTGTGTTTTCCCCTCAACACACTGACCAGCAAGTGTATAAGAACAAACGCCTCCCCTCCACAGAGCACATAGATAAAACAGAAGCAGTTCTATTACTGGACAGTTTAATCTCTTTACTAATTAAAACTGAAAGGGTATATTAGCAATTTTAGCTAGACAATATCAACGACAATCTGACATTTTCACTTATAAATAAAAGAAAGCGTTAAGACCCAATTATTGATGAGCCCGGGAGGGAGAAGGGAGAAATGCCACGCATAGACAAAATAATCTAATAATAACCCAACATCTGTACAGTGCTTTCTAACTGACAGTGCACTGGCGGAAAGTTTTCTCTAAGGTCACACCTGCTTGACCCTATGAAATGAGGACAAAGGTGGTTTCTGATCCTGGACATCTTCATCTGTGCAGAACAGGAATAAGTGACTTTTCCAAGATCCACTCTCGAAACAAACCTGTGAAATGACACGAGGCTTCCTTTAGAGTGAGGAAAGTGTTATAAATTCGATTTGGTGATCATAGTATCAGTCTGTACGTGTCCTAAATTCACTGAATTGTACACTTAAAATATGCTATGCAAATTATAACTCCATACAGCTGCTCCAAAAACTTTTCCTGTGGACAGAAGGCACTCCTGAAACTTGAAAGTGTTCCCTCCCGTTGAAACAATTCTAATACACACACTGCTGGCAGGTAAGGGAAAGGCAAGTGGGGATTCCTGGACTCAGGAACTGGATTAACTAAATAAGCCAGTTTTCAGTGAATATCAAAGGCGAGTTTTCTCCCTGGCTATTCAGAAAATAAGAGACGTGACTAGATTCTTGGCATTCATAAGAAACGCCACATTTCTAGTATATAACGCTCAAATGTGAAATCTTAGGTCCAGAACTGGCTGAACTCTCTTCCCTGCGTTACTCAGATAGAGCCCTACGGAGAATATTCACTGTGCTCTGCAGTTTGCATCACTAACTTCCGGGCGTGCACTATTAAAGGGCTCCCCTGCAAAGCTTTAAAATGTTTCCAAGGTCTAAAACAGTAAAAGGAAACAATGGCCCCCAAGATCAGGGGACAGTCTTTCACTGTACAAAAAGAATGCTGAGGGTAGATGTGATAGGTTTCCTCAGATACTGAATATATACCCAGTGAACACAGGTAAGACATACATGGTGCTGGTGCAAACTACAGCTCTCGGACCAATAAGCAGAAGTTACAGGGTGGTAGAAATCAAGGTTAAAAGCAGTACTTTTACAGTTGAGGGGAAGCAATACCAAATAACCTCTCTCTAGCACGCATCCCAGTTCTGAGACTATGATACTGAAAGGTAGCTTATAGAAACAAGAAGCAACAATGCATCTCTGTTTGAAGAGGTACTTTGATACATTCTATATCAAATCAAAGAATTGATACACTAAGAGCTGGAAAGAACCACAGTGTTTCACTGAGACCCATTCTTCGAAGATGAGAAAACCCAAACACAGTACTACACAGAAAACTTTTATAAACATGGTTACTACTGGAAAAGAGACCTCCCTCCCTGGTTCCAGCTAACATAATAGCAGCGTTTTCGACAGGCACCCTGACGTTCCAAAGCTCGATTGAAGATGTTTATGCTCATCTGTTTTCAGGTTATTCCATGTTTTTCTTAAGGCAGAAGAGCTGCAAAGGGTCTGATTAGAGTCTTAATGAGGAGGCCTTAGGGACTACCTGGAGAGTGGAACTCTCCACAGTTCAACAGTTCAACTATTCCTTCCTGTAAAATGTCTATATATTACATAGAAATGTATTTTTATATATACATGTATAATATATATAAATATATATACATATATAATATATGCATATAAAATATATATATTATATACACATATATAATATATATACATATAAAAATATATATATACATAGATATAATTTTAAGGCTTTGATTTTCTACCCCTTAAGAAAAATGAAAGTAAAACCCCTTGGAGAACACTGAGCTTGAGAAATTTCAGTATGAGGCAGATTGCCTTATTTTAATCCTCACTTTTTTTTTCCTTTTTCAAGTTCACGCTATTATTTTCAACAACCCACTTCTCTACCTCCATTGCTTTCTTCTTACAAATAGCTCTGTAGGAAATGCTGCAATTTTTAGTATCTCTAAATCCTTCTAAGCACCAAATTCCAAGAGCTATTTTGGCCACAGAAATGAAACAGGAAAGGGAGCCTGAGTGCAGACTGGGCGGACGCGGCTGTTTGCAGAGGCTCCCAGGTTACACTGCAGCTGCAGGTGCAACCCCTTCCTGAAGCCTCTGCTCCCCAGGTTCTCGTTGATCCCCCATCCAAGGGACCCCATGCCACTTTCTACCTGCATCCGATGCAATGACCCCCATTCATTTCACTTGGGTGTGTTTATATTATGACTTTGCAATGAGTTCAGCATACACTGGCCACAATTTCCAACTCCATCAAGCTCTCTCAAACTCACCTGGCCACCAAATCTTACCTGAACTCATTTGGTGGCAAAATCTACCAGAACTGATATGAAGCAATTGATCATTTTAGTTACCCCATTTAGTGCCGATATTATTTTTTTTTCCATAGAAACCATCCTGGTTTTGTTTACAGGCTGGTACCCCAGACACCACTCAGGGTGTGACCTAATATACAGTAAAAGCCCTGAGTTAGTTTCTTAAACTCTGAAAAGTTCTGAATTCCTAACTGAACCCAGGGTTCTCAGATAAGTGGTCCTGGACTTGTCCCAGGATAAGCTGTAAAGCATCGAGCGGGTATTATTGCCTTAATAAGTGCTTAATGGAACGTTCACAGCACTGAGTGTACTCGGTGGTGCCTGACCCAAAGTGGGGGACAAGACAGGAAAACTGCTTTAAAATATTTGACAAAACGTAACAGCATTGAAACTGAACTGGTGACAGTGATGTAAAAGGACATGGATTTCTCTCTTTCTGAATCCCGTGTGAATTCAGAAGGAACTGCAGAAGGAACTTCTTTTGACCTCGATTTATGAATCCACATGTTATAATGTTGCCACTGAAAGCAGGGCCTGACATGTATCATTTTCTTTATGCCATGACAATCCCCACAGGACTTTTCCATAATCCTACTGCGCTGCTCTCCCTTGCTTCAGTTCACATTCATTACCGGTTTGTATACTTATGCCCTGAATTACTTGAAATGGAAAACTTTAAAAAGACAGAGACACTCAAAGGCTGTTTTAAAAGACCATATTCTGAGCAATCCCAGCCCCACATTAATCCCTCCCACCCAGATTCAGTAGAGCACCTGCTACATGCCAGCCACCGGGGAAGCAGAAAGTGAACGAGGCAAGATCCCCC
Organism: Globicephala melas; assembly: GCF_963455315.2. Taxonomy (NCBI): domain Eukaryota; kingdom Metazoa; phylum Chordata; class Mammalia; order Artiodactyla; family Delphinidae; genus Globicephala; species Globicephala melas. Next base: position 3,913,582 of record NC_083322.1, read on the forward strand.
TGGGGAGCTTACATTCTGGTGGTGGAGACAGATTATGGTCAATCCAACCAGTGCATAAATTATATGATTTCAAGAAAAGTACCAGATACTAGTTAGCAAAGGACTATGGAGGTGTCACGATATTGGGGCAGGGGGTAGAGAGTGAAGAATGAGTTTAGTGTGAAGGTCTAGAGGAAGAGCATTCCAGAAAGGGGGAAGCCAACATCTAGAGCCAGAGATCCCCAAGGGGAGGGAAAGTAGGTGAAGGGAACCGAGGCTGAATAAGGATGATGTGGTGCAGGGACCCCAGCGAGGCCAGCGGGTTAGAGCAGACGCGAGGAGGGGCACGGAACAAGTGAGGCTGCAGGGACTTGCAGCAAACAGGCAGCGTCAGGGTAAGGACATAGGTTTTATCCTAGTCCAGTGAGAAGCTATTAAGTGAAGTAATCTGACCTGCGTCTCAAAAGATCACTCCAGAGGCTATAAAGAGAATGATCTGCGTCTGACCCAAAGTGGAGGCCGGGAGGCCAAGGAAGAGGCTATTTCCGGTCCAGGTAAGAGAGGCTGGTGGCACTGCCTGAGGTGAAGGTCCTACAAGAGGAGAGAAGAGGTCAGATTCAAGAGGCATCTGAAGCCTGAGCTGTCTGCTGACGGAGCGACTGGCTGTGATGTGTGAAGGAAAGTGAGGAGACGAGGATCATCCAAGTGTTTGGGCTTGAACCTCATCACGAATGGTGGGTCCATCATTCCACCAAGGTCAGCAGGGAGCCGAAGGAGAAGGAAGGTTTGGAAGTGTCACTGAACTCAGGTCCGGCTGCTCATCACTCGCAAGCCAATACTCGAGAGGCGAGTGTTGGTGGAAAGGAAAGGCTGCTTTATGCGGGAGGCTGGCAACCTGTGGAGGAGGTGGACTGACGTGCAAAGGCCAACTCCCCCGCAGTCGATCAGGGAGCAAAAGAGCTCTGATAGGGGAGCTCTGCTACAGAGGGAGGGAGGGGGCTACACGCAGAACAGCCCAGGCAGCTCCGACAGGCACCTTGCAGTTGGCCACATGGTGGTCCGACCAGCATCATCTTCATTGTCTTACGTTCGGTTAATCTTCAGTTCTAGGGTTGGTTTGTTCCCATTTCTTTGAGGCCAGTTCTAGGGATTGCGGCAGCTTATGTCATGGCTACAGGCTGGTCATCGTGCAGTTAACTTCCTCCACCTGGTAGGGGTTTCAGTATCTACAAAGCAGCTCAAAGGACATGGCTCAGAATATTATCTACAGCCCTTGAGGAGGAACTGAAGGTCCCTGACTTTGTTTAATGACTCAACTATTATTATTTGGTCATGTTTGACTGTTTTCCTTTGCTTCTGGTATTTTCTCACTTCTCTGATTAAATTTATTCTTTGGCTAAAGTTTTTCTACAGACAAAAGGTAGGCAGAGGACATGGGGGGAGTTCTGTCCTGGGAAGGCCCCATAGGGTCTTGCTGCATTTTAGAAGGAGTGAATCAGGAGTTCTGTTTTGGCTACGCCCATTTTGATAAGCCCATGAGGTACGTGAGAAGAACTCTGGTACAGAATCTGGAGCTCAGAGGCTGAGATATAAACTTGGGAACCATCAGAACATAAAGCCATGGGGACTGGATGAGATCACCTGGAAATGGGCAGAAGAACGATGCCTGAGCTCTGGGTTGGTGGGGGGGCAGGGGCTGTAGCCGGGACAGGATATGAACATGAGCGGCCCTGAGACGGAGAGATTGGTGACCCAGAAGCAAACAAAAGAAGACGGTCCAAAAGAAGGGGGCGTCCCCTGTGGGGGGTATTGACAGTGTCAACTGACCTTTGGATCTAGCTGCAAGGAGGTCACTTGTGATGTGGCAAGACTTCCTTGCAGTGGCAAGGACCAAAGCCTGACCAGAGAAGACTTTAAGACGGAATGAGAGGAGTGGAAATAGCGACATTTGGTTATTATTCATTCCTGCAAGGGAAGGACTGGTCACTGGAAGGGTCCACGGCTTCAAGCTGTTTTGTGGGGTTTTAGATTTGGTTTTTTTTTTAAGACAGAAAAGGATAAGAGCACATTTGTCCCTCTGATGGGAACAATCCAGCAGAGAGGATGGATGGGCAGTGGTTTTCCCCTACGACAACAAGGACCCCTGCTCGTCACGGAGGCTGCAGCGGCACCAGCTAGTCCCGATCTCCTGCGGGAGTCCCTAGAGGTCACTTAACACCCCTCCTCTTCCCCAGACTCAGAACCTCACCAGGTCCATTCAAGACCCGGGATTATCTCAGATCTCTAGGTAAACCACATGGGAACAAAAGAAAGCAATATCCCTACCAAACACCAGCCCCAAATGAATTAAAACAACAAAAACAATGCATTGCTTAATGCTTTTCACCCAACACACATATAATCCTTTTAGAATAAATTCAGTATGTGACCACTTATATTTTCCTTCACAAAAAAATATTTGGACAATGTAACCATTCATTTTATGACAGTATTCATAAGGAACCTTCTACTGAAATCCTTGAAGATGGGCAGTTTTCTAGTTCATTTGAAATGTGTTCAATTGAGTTAAAGAATACATACAGTGTTCTTAGAAAAAGAGCTGTATAAAACGTCTCTGTGTAGAGCATGGACTTGAGGACACGGGGAGGGGGAAGGGTAAGCTGGGACGAAGTGAGAGAGTGGCATGGACATATATACACTACCAAATATAAAATAGGTAGCTAGGGGGAAGCAGCCGCATAGCACAGGGAGATCAGCTCGGTGGTTTGTGACCACCTAGAGGGGTGGGATAGGGAGGGTGGGAGGGAGACACAAGAGGGAGGGGATATGCACATATATGTATACGTATAGCTGATTCACTTTGTTATACAGCAGAAACTAACACACCATTGTAAAGCAATTATACTCCAATAAAGATGTTAAAAAAATAAAAAGAAAATGCCTCTGTTCCTTTACCGTGTAACCATAGTGACACAAAAATCGTGTCTGCTTACCACTCCCTTTACATTTCAAATGGATCTTTATTGATACTCCGCTATCTGCATTTTTTTCTATCCATATCTATAATAAGTAGTATTAAAAGAACCAGAATCTGTCACTATTTCCAGGGTTTTGCTCCTATCCAGACGCATTTAATGATTTCACACAATATAGTTGTGGTCTGAATTTTCCATTTAAAAGCCATAACTATACCTTCAGCTTTTTATTAAGTCTATTGTTTCATCCTTTATAAAATAAACAAATGTTTCTCAGCACCTCACAATGTGTGTTACCAGAAATACAGAATGTTAGACTAGAAACTTCCAAAATTCTTTATAATTCTAACTCCCAATGGACACACTGAGTCATTTCTACAATATCTTGTGCAACTGATTATCCCCTAACTTTATAAACAGCAAAATGTTTTGAATTTTGCTCTCTAACATGTCAACTCATATATATATTTTAATTTTTAGATTGATGTGTCCATTTTTGTTGTCTTCCTTCTATTAAGCTAAACACTGCCAGCCTCTAATTTCAATCCTAGGATCTGTAACTCTCAAAAATCACACCAAATAAACCTGAACGTATTTCCATGAAAGCCCTCCAAATATTTACAAACACCTGTCACACCCTCCATCCCAGGGCATGAGTGGGCATTCTGCAGAGAAACAGAAGCCACAGGATGTGTACATATATAAAAATGAGACAGGGCTTCCCAGGCAGCACAGTGGATGGGGTTCCGCCTGCCGATGCAGGGGACGCGGGTTCGTGCCCCGGTCCGGGAAGATCCCACATGCCACGGAGCGGCTGGGCCCGTGAGCCATGGCCGCTGAGCCTGCGCGTCTGGAGCCTGTGCTCCGCAGCGGGAGAGGCCACAACAGTGAGAGGCCCACGTGCTGCAAAAAAAAAATAAAATAAAATAAAATTTTTTTTAATTAAAAAAAAAAGACATTTTTTAATTGGCTCACTCATTTATGGAGACTGGCAAGTCTAAAATCTACAGGGTAGGTCAGAAGGCAGGAGACCCAGGAGCGAGCCGATGCTGTGGCTTGAGTCTGAAGACCGTCTGCTGCAGGATCCCTCTTGCTCGGGGAGGTGAGTCTTTTGTTCTCTCTAGGCCTTCAACTGACTGGGTGAGGCCCACCTGCACTATGGAGGGCAATCTGCTTTACGCAAAGCCCACTGACTTAAATATTAATCTCATTCAAATCCACCCCCACAGAAACATCCAGAATGATTTTGACCAAATATCTGGGCCCTGTGGCCTAGTCAAACTGACACATAAAATTAACCACCACACCCAGGTTAAACACTATTCACCTCCAATTTCCTTTGCTGGCACAACTTCTCACCTTTCATCATGGTGATGCCTCTCTTCTGGATGGGTACCACCTTGCCTGGCCCTCTTTATTTAAGTCCCCAGAACTGAAAATCCAGCTGTGATCTAACACAAAAGGCATCAGAATGCTTAGCTCTTACGTATTAGCTTTTGTAGTAGCTAATGAGATTAGATATTAGATATTATTTTAATAGAAGCCTGCAGTATTTTTCTTCCACTTTGACACGTATCTGTTCACAAAAGTTGAGGCTGAGTGTCCTTCAGTGCTCTGAAAATATATTCCACTTATAAACAAAACTACACGTAGAACCCTTCTATTCATCATCTTAGTTTTTTTTTTTTCTCAACTTTGTGAATTGTAAGTTCCACTCTCCAAGCTTCACTGTAGCTTTGCTTTCTATTGATTCACTATTAGTGGCTCTAAGTTCTTTGGTATTTGCTTCCAGCATCAAATCGCAATTCAATCTCCACTTTTCAAATCTGATCTGCTCACCTGTTTCTCCTCTCAGGTGCCCCGCACACTCCCTTGTTTCCTGACGTCTTATAAGCACATCCTTACACCTAAAGTGAGTCCGTATGCCTTTCCTCAATTAAGTATCTTAGATTTCTCTCACAACTCTCAAAAACTATAAATACCCAAGCTTCACTTTAAATTTCATTGAAATTTTTCGTTTTAAGCTCCTTGCTGTAATAGCAGATTGCCACCATATACTGATTTCATCCCTTTGAAGAAATATCTGTAATTATGACATTTTTATTTGGCCTTGGATCGACAATTTGGGAGAATCATCTTTCTCATCAGTGTGTCATACCTTTCACATAGATACTAGTTTCAAACCTCCCTTCTTATTTGTAAAATCAGCCCGAACTGGACTGCATTGCCTATGTTGAAATACTAAGAATCTCAGTCTACTTTTTTTGCAGAATGCATCAGACTTGTAGTTACATAATTAGTGTTGTAACCAGTTACATATTACTTTTGCCACTAGGATGGAAACCCCAGAAGGGGAAGGTAGGATTATATTTTGTTCACTGAGGGGTCCTCTTGAGAGCCTGCGTGATGTCTGCATAGGAGAGGCTCCACAGATGGTGAGCAAACGCCCCGGACTCGCCAACCATTCAAGAAATAATAAGGGAAAGTGAGAGCCGGAATGAGCCCTGTCACCCCACAGTCCCACTGCTGCACCCACCAGCCTTTTCATGAGATCATTAGCATTGGAGGAGTGCAGTTTTATCCCCTCCACTTGCCCTTCTCTAACTGATGAGGGTGCCAGGCACGGGCAAATTAACCCAAGGCTAAGGAATTGAAAGCTGCAGGAGATCCGGGGCCCAAGAACCCCACACTTTACTTCTCTGCTTAGCGAAATATTTGCCCACCTGCTTCTTTACACAGAGAACCCTACGCCTGTCCTGGAGCCAGAGACTGACAGCTTCTGAAAACAGCAAAAAGCCCTGCTAAGCAAAGTTCTCCCCCACTTCAGTAGCAGACAGAGCACCTCTGGTGAACTCCTGGGATACACAAAGAATAGAAAGTACTGGGCGTAGTTAATGGCAACACAAACCCTTAATGCTGGAGCCCAAATTGAACAAATGAATAATCAAAAGATGATGTGATGGAAGGGTAAGAAGATAAAAAGAAAAGTTAAAGTATTATTATAGCCAACAAACTGAATTATTGGACCAGCTTACAAATGCCCTTCACGTGGCCTCAGTGAACAGAGCATTAATTTTTTTTTAATTTTTTTTTTTTTTTTTTTTTTGCGGTACGCGGGCCCCTCACTGTTGTGGCCTCTCCTGTTGTGGAGCACAGGCTCCGGAAGCGCAGGCCCAGCGGCCATGGCTCACGGGCCCAGCCGCTCCGCGGCATGGGGAATCCTCCCGGACCGGGGCACGAACCCGCGTCCCCTGCATCGGCAGGCGGACTCTCAACCACTGCACCACCAGGGCAGCCCAGGCATTAATATTTTACTGAGTGATTACCTTTTTTATATATTGAAAAGTTCCCTCTTTGCCTGGGCAATCTAAAGCTTGACCCCTTCTCCTAAGACCAGAGTGAGCCCCACGTGTCTGAGTTATACGGTCCTGGACTTCTCCCTTCCAACTAAGTGACCAGGGGCAATTTTCCGATTGAGCATCTTTGAGCCTCATTTGATAAATGTAGATAATATTACCTCCATGCAGGGCCGTTATGGGAGTTTGGTGAGATGCTGCATGCAAAGTGCCTACTTCATTGCCTACCACGTGCCAAGCACGTGGTAGGCAATGCTTCGCCCTCCCGCCCAGGGCAGGACCCGAATGCTTCCTTCCAGCCCACGGGAGGCAAGCCCTGCTGCAGCTGTTTGGCTGTGTTTCCTGCTCGTAAATTCTGGGAAGAAGGAACGGTCCCATCAAGCACTGGGGTCTCTGGCCTGAGTCACCTGAGCCTCAGTTGTGCCTAAAATCCTGTCGACATCTCAAGCCCTCAGCCTCTGTCCAGTCACTGCTGGTGAGTGTCTGTGGCTTTGCTGGGTGTTGTACAGGTTACTCATTTGAACGTTTTGGCTTTAAAGACAAATACAGATTAAAAATAAGAGGCTTCCGGTGGGGATGAACTGGGAATTGGGGATTAACAGATACACACTAGTACACATAAAATAAACGACAAAGACCCACTGTACAGCACAGGGAACTGTATTCAGTGTCTTGTAATAACCTATAATGGAGAAGAATCTGAAAACGAATAGACATATGTAGAAACGAATCACTTTGCTGCACACCTGAAACACTGTAAATCAACTATACTTCAACTGTAAAAAAGGGAAAAAAATAAGCAGCTTATTCTCCCGGTTGAAAATAAGGGAAAAAATTCCCTCCTCTCCTTTTTCTTACAGCATTTACCTTAGAAAGCTTGTCTTTGTAAGCGCTGTTTCATCTCTTTCAAATGTATCTTTTTCTAGACCAGAGACGTCTTTTGTCAGCTTTCTGACCCTCGAATGCCTTTCCCAGGACTCTGGGAGCCGCCATCCCTATAAACTGCCAACATCCAGGGAGAGAGACCCCCATCTCCCAGGTCCTGCGGGGACAGGAGCCTAACATTAATTGGTGGACACCTTGCTCCAACATGCAAACGTCTGCCTCCCCTCTGGATGAAGCCACTAAATGGACACAGATGGTCACCAGATGACCAAGTGGCCACTGGAATGAACTATGCCCACAAATGGTACCGTCAAGGCCTCTAACTTGAGGACTAGTTACTGTTTATCATGAAAACATGGATGGAAGGAGCCACACCTGCTTGGCCACATATAAGGGGTGAGATTTCCTTCCTTCGAAGCATTTTCCTGGTGGATCACCTGCGATGGGCATTCTGATTTAATGCCAGCTCAAAGAATAAAAGTGTTTTCTTTCCCTCCTACCTACGCGGAGAGGATTCCTGGGTAGGGAGACTTTGTTTTTAATTACATGTGGGAGCTTGCAGAAGGTACCCGAACGGTGTTCTCGCTACAACTACACTGCAGCGCAAGCTCCACACACCTCTCCTCGTTTATGTTTAATATTCAGGAGTTCAAGGAAGGAAGGAGGGAGGACACAGGGCTTGAAGCAGTGAGAAGAGCTTCTAGAGTAAGATGCATGTGTGCCAAGACCCCATGGCAACCTGAGTCAACCTAAGGAAAGCTACTACAAAGAGTGTGACTCTCTATTCTCCAAACACGTTGCAGGAAGAATTCCCTGGGTCAACAGAGGAAAGACAGGGGTCTGAAGGCATAACCCAAATGAACAGTGTCATGGCTGTAGTCACTCGGGTGGTCCTGGCAGAAACTTGACGTTATTCTCAAGAGGCTGGTTCTTCATTATCATCGCTTGACCTACTTTTGTATTAGCCCTTCCTCACCTTCCTCTGCTTTTGTTATACGAAGACAGTTCCTCTTTCTAACGACTGCAGTGACCACCCCTCCCAGATTCCTTAGCCACTCCACGACCTGGGAGAAAAGGGTCCACAGAGACTTACCTCTGCACTGAGCTACACGGACTTTTCAGCTCTTTGTACTCCCTTAAATTCACACTGAATCCACTTTTCAAGGAGCTAATCTCCGTGAAAAATTCCACTGCTCCCGTATTTGCCATATTTGCTGGGTGGTCCTGAAACATTTCTAAGCCTCTGCCTGTTCGGGATCACACAGAAGCTTTGGGAATGCATTAGCTGTCATTAGCATTGTTCATGTAACAGGGAATTTTCAAATTTGCATCAGATCATTTCAACATTATCTCCTTTATATGTATTGACAAAGGAAAAAAGCCTCTGTGGTGGGCTTTAGAATAAAGTCTTATCTGCAGTCATTAACATTTCCTAGATGTCTGAAAAAAACGAATCATTTACGATAATCATAGCCAAAAATAAAATTTAGTGAAAAGTGGGAAAACACCCAATGCTTCCTTAATGGCAAAACTCAAAAAATGAAAGTCATCTCTTGATCCTAATTCTACCCCTGTCAGCACCCCCTAATGAATCGATTTTAAAATGAAATGGTTACTCTAAGAAAATAATGTTATTCTGGCTTCATAACTCACAGACCTGCTTGCTACCCTAAAGCATGCTACTGATAAGGCTGAAAAGAAAAAGAAAAAGAAGACACGACACCTTCAGAATTTAGGGGTATAAAGGCGAATACAAATTAAAAATCAGGGGCTTAATTCTCCCTGTTGCAAATAAGGGAGGAGACACTGCCCTACCTCCCATTTCTTTCAGAACTTCTTCCTCAGTTCCTTTCCAATCTTGTTTACAAATCTTTTTAATAGTTAAATAAGTCTCTCAAGAGGGAGGTTTCTGTCTGTCTTTGCAGTACTGCTTAACGTTTATTCAATAATAAAACTGGCTTCTTTCTCTTCTGACTGTGTGGCGAGAGATGCTGGGCTGGGAGGAGATTTTGTTTTTAATTCTATTTCCCACCAGGGGTTTGGACAGATAACAGGCCGTGCTACCCAGCAGTAGAGGGTAGAGGAAGGCTTTCCAAGGCCCGCCAGCCGAAAGCTATTCTGAGCGTGGTCCTCGACCAAGAGCCCGTGGGCAACCTCTTATCACTGGTTCTCTAAGAGATAAATACAGAAATGGAGAGCCTGCCATTTAGAAAGGTTTACAGCAATTTGATGGGGTCATTTTAGATCTTTGGATCTAATAATACAAAGTCAGGGTGTGTACTTTATATATCATTCAAAAAAATTATTTCATTGTGATTGCATTTTATAAAAGTACTGATCTATGATGGAAAGTTAAAAAACAAAAGCAAAAGAAATGGCCCTTCACCCCAGAAAGGTGGAGAACTGGTAAATTCAGAACTAAATTTTAGCATATGCACCAGAATCACCAGACCTAGACTCCAGGTGCTTGTGAGACTGACTTATGTTTAAGTATTTATTTAAGAAAATTCCTGTCTCCCACATGGACTTAAGCAGTATTCTCTTTTGCATAGCCGAATATTTGCAGTTATGTCCTACACTGGGATTTCTGCTGCGAAACAATAAAAGCAGGATACAGAAAAAATAAAGTACGGATGCTGGACCCACCCTCCCCGTTTCCATTTGGGTAGGTCTGGGTGAGCACAAGAATTTGCATTTCCAAAGTTCCCATGTGAAGCTGGTCCGGGCACCACACTTTGAGAACCACTCTCCACAACGACCTTCAAAGCAGTGTGCGTGAGCAAAAAACAGAGCACTCAGTTCAGCACCCAGTTCCACAGGGTTAAGTCCTAACCCCCAGCAGGGCTGGCTGACAGTGCACCCGGAGAGGAATTCAGGATGAAAACCCAACGAGGCATCACGTGCTGTGGGTGAGCAGGCCCTTAAACAGTGACATGCACATCTCAGGAAGCATTCCAATGACCCCAGATTCCTGCGTCTTCCCGTACTGTATACAAGAGCACTAAAAGCCTTAACTTGAGGATCTCTGTCCTTCGTGACGAGCAGCAACCTCTTACCAAGATGGATGCTTGACGGCATGTACTTCCTACCAAAAAATCACACATAAACTTCCTTCCTCCCCTCCTCTTCATAGCAGTTTCCTCAGAGCTGCTGAGACTCTGTCTCCCGGCCGCAGTCCTCAGCAAGTCTCTGAACAAAACTTAACCTCCCAGCTCTTATGTTTTTTTGTTTTTCCTCAAGTCGACAGTAGTGATGACTGATTCATCCTGAGAAACCAAACTGGGAGTCTACAGCAGGTTAATTCCTGCATGCTTTTCAGATTATAATGGACGGTCTTAAAGTATCACAGTGCGAAGGATGCAAAGTTCAGCTTCCTAAGTATCTGTATGCAAGTGAGCACACGTGTGCCTGCCTGTGCACACACTCACACACCTCAAGCAAAATCAGTGTGCGCTGTTGATTTCAACACCCTCCATTTTAATTACTGCTCCAGCACTTTGAGAATAACACAGGAGCAGAGCAGCAGTTGAGAGATCAAATTAGGTTAAACTTGGTTTTGCAAAGCAGCTACTTGCAAGGTTCCTGGAGAACTTAAGTGAGAGTCAAAATCCAAAGCGGTGTGGCCTGGAAAAAAATGCACAATCTAAACGTTGAGAATTATGTCTCATTTGGCAGACTTTCTGAGGACTTCAAGTCCAGGAGGCAGCCTGTCAGCTCTGAGAGACTGCTCCAGAGAGGCAGGCAAGGAGCCAGGGTACTCAGAGGTTTTTGCAACAAAGACCAGGAGTTGGAACATCAAAACCATTCATTAAAGAAAACCAGACATCTCAAGTTAATGAATTTAGCGCTTTTCGAAGTATGGGAAGATGCATGAGTCTGAGTTCAGGGAAATCATGCCTTTGAGAAGCACCTCAGCTCTCTGGGGCCAGTATCCTGTGCTTTCCCATCCTGAGTCCCCCCAGGGTGCACATGGGTAGGGGTGGGGCCTGCAGTGGCTCAGGGCTGGGCAGTGGGCAGCCAGTTTGTCTCCATCTTGAGTTCCCTCAGGGCTCACCCCTGGGAACGGCTGACGGCTTGATGGGCTGATGGCCGAAGCATCCGTTGCTTGCTGATACGGCAGCAACATTTTTCATTCACAGCGGATCAGTTTTTCAAGGGCGTCTACAAAAACAATGGACTTGCCCCCTAGACCAGTTCAGTCTCCTCTTCCTTCCAGAAACCAGTAACTGTTTGGACATTCCCTCTTCAGTAGGCTTATTAACCCAAGCTTATATTTTCAGAGAAAAACATAATTCAGGAGAAAACAAAAACAAGCAAATCAACAAACAAAAGGGGGATAAGAGAGAGACCCCATCTCATTGCTGGTCAGCCAACACCCGACTGTCCTTAGCGTCAAGGGATTCTTTTAGGCTGAGATCACGGTGGGCTGCTAAGGTTGGGGGAACAGTCCTGTCCTAGGAGCAGGGCTCAACGGCCTCAAGCTGGGCATGCAATTGCCATGGGAAAAAGAGACGGCACATCACAGTCTCGAGGGAGGATATAAACTTGGTTCAGGGGAATCAGACAGGGCAGCGGCGGCGGCAGCAGAAGAGGACATTTCTTCCCATTCACCTCTGCACTTCTGTGCGGCTGTGAATTCTGAGCATTAATGGAAGCCCAGTGCCTTGTTTCTACCTCCCTTCTTCTCTAGTAATGACCAGCAGCAAGATTCCATAAAGCCCACTATTCAGGATGCAAAACCCACTTCACCTGAGCAAAATGTACATACACATCAGCAAAGCCCATGATCTGGTCAGACCTTCAGGGGCGAGTTGCACTTAGATGGCATGTAAGTCAGGCAAGACCTTGGATTCTAGTAGAAAGAAGGGTGGTTTTCATCACTTGTGTTTTTGAAATGATTAGGACCCTGTGAGGGGGCCACTCTTTGTTGTGGTGCGTGGGCTTCTCATTGCAGTGGCTTCTCTTGTTGCAGAGCACAGGCTCTAGGCATGCGGGCTTCAGTAGTTGTGGCTCGCGGGCTCTAGAGCACAGGCTCCGCGGCCATGGCTCACGGGCTTAGTTGCTCCGCGGCATGTGGGATCTTCCTGGATCAGGGCTCGAACCCGTGTCCCCTGCACTGGCAGGCGGACTCTCAACCACTGTGCCACCAGGGAAGCCCCCCCTGTTTCTTGATGACAGGAAATAGGCTTCCTTCAGCCTCCCTGACCTTCCCTGAGTTCCAAAGGCCAGGTTGTTGCTAATCAGGGAAGGGAGGGGATGCAGAGACAAGGGCAGAGCAGTCAGGAGACAATAGTGCAGGCTTGGGGCGGGGTCCTGGTTCCCCTCAAGGGATACACAGAACAAGATCTTTGAGCTGTTTTGCAGATTCTGAAGCCACCACCGGGCAGGAGAAGTTAATTGTCTGCTGCCCACAAGCACACAGACCCCAGACCGGTTGGAACCAGAAGGTTGATGAGGCTGACGCCCGATGACCTCACCACCAACCAATCAGAAGAATGTCCGCAAGCTGACCGCCCTCTTTGAACCATTCCTATAAAACTGCTCAGGACCCCCTCCAGGGCGGGACACGCAGTTTGGAGGGCATTAGTCCGCTGTGGCCCCCTTTGCCTGGCAAAGCAATAAAGCTGTTCTCTTCTACTTCACCCAAAACTCTTGTCTCCGAGATTTAATTTGGTGTCAGGGTACAAAGGCCGGATATGGCTTCATTTTCTCTCAGCCGCTGTTTGCCCGTCGACACCGCTCTCTTTCGAAGGCCTCTGATGTCCACAACTGAGGACAGTTCCTCCCCAGGGTCAGTGGTTCCCCAAGGGCTCTGTTAGTTTTTCCAGCCTGTCTCAACTCTCCTGATAGATCTGTTCTATTTGCTGGTGCCCCTGGCTTCTTATCCTGCAGCTGTTGCCTTGGCGTTTCCTTTCTCTCACGGTTCCCGACCTGCCCTGTGTCTGGAGACCATCCCTGTCTCTGGCCACACTGCTGGCTTCTGTCATTCCCTGGCGGCTCCCACAGGGCAGCCCTGATACTTACCTTTGCGCAAGGGACTTACCACGCCTCACAGATGAAGGGATACTCAACATCAACGGCCCCTTGACTTCTAAGGGCTATGGTTGGTTTTCTTCTACAAGAAAAAGGGGGTCTATGTCCGCCATATGTGGGCCATCCATTCACCCAGTAGATGCAAAAGACATTTGACAATCTGTCTCTACGCCTTGTGAAATGCAACACAGGTACAGAAAAATGCGTCCAATATCAATGTACAAACCTAGAAGGAATTATTACGAAGCAGCCTGTGTAAACCATGGTCAAGCATGAGAATCCTCCCCGCACTTTTAAAGTCCCCCGAACGCCTCCCTGCCATAACCTCCTCTCCCACCAACCAGAGGTAACGGCTCTTTGATTTGTACAGTCAGGATTCCCTTCATTTTTCTAAAAATATCCCATCCATCAGGGATTCCACGTCAGCATCCCCTAACAGGACATCTTAGCTTTACCTGTTTCGAACTTTATATAAACAAAGCCATACAGTATGTATTCTTTCAGGCCCGGCTTCTTTTGCTCAGTGGCATGTTTGGGAAAGTCCCTGTGCTTTCGAGCCTGTGTCCACGTTTTTGCCTCTGTCTGGTACCCTGCTGTATCAATACACTGATGGAGTCTTGCATCCTACTGCTGAGAGCGATTTGACCGGCTTCCAGTTTGAGGCTAGTACAAACATTCCTGCCATCAGCATTCTTGTACCTGTCCCGGAGTGCACACCTGCAAGGATTTCTTGCAGGTACATGCCTGGGAGTGAGACAGGGAGTCACGGGGCATGGAGATCATCCACGTGCAGCTAATGTGAAATCGTTCGTGAAGTTTCAGATGTGCCCCTCCCCCCCAGTGTTCCACATCTTTGCCAAAATTAAGTGTTATAAATCTTTAGTAAATATTTGACTTTTCATTGGGTGTTTTGTCACTGCGATTTTAATTTGCCTTCCCCTGGTTATGCTTTTCCCTCTCTTACTAGAAGGTCCTAGGGCAGATGACCCCTGGTCAGGGTCTAATATGTTTCTCAAGGGCACAGAAAGGTGAATTCTAAGTTGTTGGAGTTTCTTGTTTCCAGGTGATACTGAACTGCTTCTTATACAGCAAATGGCAAGCAAGAGTTCTGAGGAGGTGTCACCTTCTATCAGCTGGACTGAAATAATTCTTGCTTTGCAAAAGCCTCATCATTGTTGTAAAGTTTTGCAGGGATTGCTTCTCTCTTTTCTGTAAGCAAACCCAAACCAGTTGTGAATGTCACAACTTTCTGTCCAGAAGGCTTAGCCTTCTCCTCTCTGGAGCTTTTCACAAAAGTTGCTGCTCCATTTTGAAAAGACCACCTTTGGTGTGCACACCTGAATTTAATCACAGCTTTGTAACCTAGTTTTACACAGGTGAAAAATCAACAACAACAATAAAATAGGGAAAGACTTGGGGAAGCTAAGAAATGGAAAAAGACAGCAATGGATGGATGGAAATAAGGAATCTCTAATGGTTAAATTCATAGTCACTCCGATCAAATGTAAATAAATGGAAGGACATGTTCTTCCTGGAAAAGAGACCACAAAGGAGACACATCAGCTGAAGGTCAGATTGTAGCTTAAAGCAGGGATTAGACTAACTTTCCATAGTTCAAAGGCTTCGAGCTGGGACTATGGGAAATTCCCTGAAGGTAGGTTTCATGTGAACAGACTGTTCTAGCAAGTAGAACTTGTCAACAAGAGCCGGAGCTCTGAGTCCCTGAGTGAGTTCCAGAAAAGGCTAGAAATCCTACAGGGACAGAGCATTAGAAGAGATCTTGTTCTAGATGGTTTCTATATCCCTTCCAACATTCAGGCTCTATATTTCCTTCCAGTTGTGGTGGGACAGAAGATAATTTTTGAAAGAATATATGATGGGCAAAAAAGACCCTGGACCGGGAGTGGGGAGCAGCTGAATAATCTCTCCCAATCTCAGCAATTTCAACCATACAAAAGAAATTATATTTGGCCTGTCCACACAATGGGTTGCTCTAATATCATAAAAGAGTGTGTGCAACGTTGCTTTATAATCTCTAAAGGTGCTATGCAAACTGTAAGTTATCATACAGAGTGAAGTAAGTCAGAAAGAGGAAAACAAATACCGTATGCTAACACATATATATGGAATCTAAAAAAATATATATGGTTCTGAAGAACCTATGGGCAGGACAGGAATAAAGACGCAGACGTAGAGAATGGACTTGAGGACACGGGGAGGGGGAAAGGTAAGCTGGGACGAAGCGAGAGAGTGGCATGGACATATATACACTACCAAACGTAAAACAGATTGCTAGTGGGAAGCAGCTGCATAGCACAGGGAGATCAGCTCGTGCTTTGTGACCACCTAGAGCGGTGGGATAAGAGGGTGGGAGGGAGGGAGACGCAAGGGGGAGGAGACATGGGGATATAAATATATGTGTAACTGATTCACTTTGTTATAAAGCAGAAACTAACACAACATCGTAAAGCAATTATATTCCGATAAATATGTTAAAAAAAAAAAGAGTGGGGAATCTTAAAAAATATACAATTTACCAAGTCATAGGGAGAAGACCAAAAAAAATCCCATTATGGAAAGTGTATCAGGATTTGATTTGGTCAGATACACAGAAATTTCTGGGAAACTCATATTCAACCAGAAAATCCTTGGTCTTCTGTCATAAATAATTATAGTTTTTATAAAAATGTGTTAATTCTTTTTTTTCCTGAGCATAGAGATTCTAGTCCACAATTGAATCCTTTTGTAAGAAGGAGAGAATTTTGGCTTGAAGAGCATTAACTCTCATTTTCCAAAAATGTAGAATTAGAAGGTATAGAAAAATGACCTAATGTATATAGAGTCAAGAACAGACCCTAGAAGTTGCATTTCAGCCTCAAGTGCTAGAATCGTAGGAGACGGTTAGTCCAGCTGGCTCAAGTTCAGCTGGGTTCCCATAAGTAGAGGTTTCACTCCATGTTGCTTATATGCCACCAAAATCACAAAAGGAGAAAAGACAACCCACAGAATGGGAGACAATATTTGCAAACGATGCAACTGACCAGGGCTTCATTTCCAAAATATACAAACAGCTCGTGCAACTCAACAACAACAACAACAAAACCAAACAACCCAAAATCAGAAAAAGAGAATTATTTGAAGTAAAACTGTATGTTGCCTAATAGGGGATGCAAAAAAAAGAGGAAAATCTTATTTTTCAAACACCATTATCATGAAGAAAAGCAATTGGCCCTAGTTTCTCCCCATGCTTGAGACCCAATCACAGCTGGTACATTGACAACCAGGTCTTGTGGCTGGCCTCTGGCCAGCAATTCCTTTTTATTGTCACCGACGAGTAACACCAGCCTGGAAACCAGAACACCCTTGGCACCGTGTTTATTACAGCGTGGTTACTTTCCCTTCATAGCTAAGAAAGTCAAGCTACCAAGGCGACTGTGCCCACAGAGCTCCCACCCAACCAGTCTGCACTCTGCTCAACAGTGGCGCAAGCACTGACCTCTGGGAAGTGGTTGCATCACACGTGTGTGGGAACACTTTCCCCACCCTCCCAGGAGCGACAGGGATAAAGGGGAATTCTGACCGGTTCTGTCCAGCTCCGACCTCTCAGCTCAGTGTGTGCATGTGTCCTATGAGGCCTGGGACATGCTCTTTCTTGAGTTCTAAGCTGTGGGTCCTGTTAATCCAATAGAACCGGCTCCAAGAAACCAAAGGAGGTCACAAAAGTCTCCTCCTCACTGAACTTATTTTAAAGGAATGAAAGGAAAAGACAACAATGACCTGGGATTAATTTATTTACCTCCCGAAATAAAAACGGTACTGAAATGGTAGTTATTGAACTGTGATGTCGTGATTTATAACAAATACACAGTTCGGTCTGCAGCCACGTTTCACCGCTCCCAAAGCCTTGGGATGTCCAGAGCTGTAAGAGCCACAGGGCGTCTTCTGTCATAATATTTGGTCTTTTGTCCTGAAATCATTTCAGAGCCTTAAACTGAGATGAGTATCTTGTTATTCATAACACGCCCCTTTAAATGACATCTGAGTTCCCTGTTAACGAGGTGACCTTAGGGAATCCCCTAAGGATGGGGCTGGTTTCCAGGAGAACCAACCACGATTAGAGGGTTGGAACTCTCATTCCCACCCTCTGATCTCGGGGGAGAAGACAGAAGCTAGAGATTGAATCAGTGGTTGGCGGCTGACGATTTAATCAAGGCTGCCTATGTAATGGAGCCCCCGTAAAAACCCCAAAGGATGGGGTGTGTGGAGGGCTTCCGGGTTGGTGAAGCAGGACACGCCAGGGCTGGCGGCACCCCAAACTCCCCAGGGACAGAAGCTCCTGTATCTGTGACCCTTCCAGACCGGGCCCTGTGCAGCTCTTCATGCGGCTCATTTATATTTTAACATCCTTTGTCATAAACCAGTTATCCAATAAGTAAACTGGTTTCCTGAGTTCTGTGAACCATGCTAGCAAATTAATGGAACCCAAGGAGGGGTCCTGGGAACCTCCGATCTCTAGCCGATCTTTCCGAAGCAGCTAGACTCGAGGTGTCGTCTGAAGTGGAAGCAGCCTTGTGACCGAGTCCTTTACCTGTGGGATCGGACGCTCTCTGCAGATGGATGGGGTTGGGACTGAGCTGAATTATAGGACACCCAGCTGGTGCGAGACAACTGCCTAGTGGCGCTAGAAAAAAACCACACGTGGCGACCACTAAAGTTGAGCACGAGCTTCAATTTCATTGTAGTTTTTTTTGTTTTTGTTTGTTTGTTTGTTTTTGCGGTACGCGGGCCTCCCACTGTCGTGGCCTTTCCCGTTGCGGAGCACAGGCTCCAGACGCGCAGGCTCAGCGGCCACGGCTCACGGGTCCAGCCGCTCCGCGGCATGTGGGATCCTCCCGGACCGGGGCACAAACCCGCGTCCCCTGCATCGGCAGGCGGATCCCCAACCACTGCGCCACCAGGGAAGCCCTCATTGTAGTTTTAAGTGGAAAATACACTATGTGTGGAATTCTCTCTCCTCTTATCGGACACATTAGAGCTTGAAGAAGTTCTTAAAAGAAAGAAAAGCACAACCAGAACCATGGGCTTGCTCATAAAAGCCGTCATCCTGAGCTCAGAAATGAACACCTGTCCATTCACGCATCCACCTGGGGCTCCCCATGCCCAGCTCCTGCGGGTGAACGAAGATGCTAGTGTTTTGGAAACATACCACACCTCTTAGGAATAATTCAGGGAGTTCAAAATCCAAATTAGCGACCAGGACAGATCAGAGAAGGGAGGGAAATCATCGAGGCATAGGAAAAGGCCAACTTAGGGTATTTACATGTCCCAACAGGAAGACCCAGCGATCCATCCAGTGAAGACTTGCACAGGACTCTGGAAAAGCAGGACTGCCCTATCTATGCTCTACAGTTCTACTCAAGACACTTTATAAAAGATCCTGACCTAACCATCCATTTCTGGGTTAGGACTTCCTCCTGGAAATCTTAGCACCTTAAATCCTGTAAGAGGTGTGTGAAATGATACCTGCTTCAGGCTTTTTTCTGCACAGGTGGGACTAATCAGCATTTCAAGAGGAGTCCGGTGATGGGGTTGATGATTTTATGAACGGACATGAACAACTAGGAAGTAGAGAAGTCTCTAAGTAGATGTCACACCCCTGGGATGCACAGGGATAACTCTTGAAAACCATGACCTCCGAAGTAATTTTGGAACCCATTTCAAGAAGGCAAATCCCGTCCAATATACACGCCCAAAAGCTCACATTTAGAACTATCACCATGGCTTTTATGTCACCAGGTTGCCCATCGCTGTAAGGAAGCGGGGTCATGTTTCCAATTACCTTCAGATAGAGGAAAAACACTGCCTTTCTAAAGGATGTGCCCCTAAAAGTCATTTCACAAGTGTGTGTCCCTGTTCCCAAGGAAGGTCAACAGCGGGGGGGTCTGTGTCCCACACAAGTTCCTATAACTAACTCATCTATAAACCTCAAAGCCTTTCCTCTGCTCACCGGGCTTATTATAAGCGGGGCATCAACACGAGAAGGTCATCCTGTTTAGTAGAACTGAATCAGTAAAGTACTCAGAGGGCCTGAAAGCCAGCTCTCACTGTGGGTGGTTCCTCTCCGGGGTTTCTATCCAACACAGGAAGGGGAAGTAAGATTGCAGAAGATCCCAGGCTCGTGGTAGCACAGATATATCCAGTCAGTGATCAGAGCGCTACCATCAGTGGCCACAGGAAAAACATCAGCTTTCCCTACATGAGAAACTCATCCCCAGGCTGCAACTTTCATCTAAAAGCAACACCCACCAACCACGAAGATTCTCAGGCATCCCTGTGGCCTGCAGACCTCTGACCCTCAGCTTCCACTTTCTGAACCTCCTCTGACACAACTCTGGTCACCAAGGGCCTGGCCATCCTCCTTCACCCACCATCTGCTTGCAGGGCCACCAAAACATACCAAGGAAGCGGGACGCTGTCACCTAGGGTATAGGGCAGTCCCCCGAGACTCTGATTTTTTAAATAACCTTTACTCAGTCTCCAGGAAGCAACCCCATATCTGGGAAACGCTCAGATGGACAGAGTGAGGGAACTGAGCATGAAGTAATATCCTCTGGATAATCAAATTTTCCACTGACCCTAGAACCTACTGCAAGAGGATAAGCCTCTCTCAAATAGCCCATTTAATTCAAACAACAGTTTAATAAGTAGGATATCAACACAGTCATAAAGGAAGATTGGGTTGAAACAAATGCAAGTCATCCCCCATATGAATTTTCAAATGTAGATTTTATGAAAATACAGCGATTTGAAAAAACAATTTCTGTTCTGAGAGACTGGAAAAATCTCGGTCATTTTCTAGGTGTGTTAAATCGCAGATGGAACGTGGCTTAGTTCTCACAATATCAGAAATAAAGTTTATGAAAAAGACTCTTCTCAAGAATGAAAATAGAAGTTGTGAATGATTCCACCCGTGTTATTTCTTTTACTCATTTATTATGCCAAAATGAGAGAGTTTACCAGGGAGGCTGCCTTCTCTGAATCGGCTGCCAGGAGTCATAAACTTCTCAAGCAACATGTGAGGAATAAAACGTTCACTGAGATTTTCGGAAAATAGATTTTTCAATTAAGGGTTACAGCAGGGCAAAGACAAGCCACGCGCTATTGTCACAGTTCTCGGGAACAAGAGACCACAGGTCCAGACCACATGGTCACACATGGGAACGTGAGTGGAGACTGGAATGAAAAGCAATTTCCATTCCTGGCTGTAAGGGGACGTGGCACCTCTCCCATCACTCTGGCAGGACCAAGTGTCTCCCTTTTACACATCAAACCTCAGATGTGGGTCCAGAGAGCTCCACGGGCCCTGCATGGACATGGAGTCTGTGTCCATGTCTCTGTGTGTCTGTTGATGCATCAACACTGCATATACGGCACGTTCCACCCCTTTTCACAGCAGTCAGATATGCAGCCGCTCAACCGTCAGTAATGGGAGGAAGTCATCCTCGCGCTCGTGGGGAATGTAAAGTATCACCTGAACTCCAGTCAGGCGGCGATTGCGAAGAATTTGCCCGTCATCGAGTCCAACAGAGGCTGCGATTCGCCAGTCTTCCAAAACAGCTGATGAAAAATTAGGGCTCAGTAAGTCTCCAAACAACGATTTAAGTGCGGCGTGATCACTCAGGTAAAGCTGCGTGCATTTAGCCGGAATGTGACATTTCAGAAAAGGTACAAAGCCAACTGCAGAGCAATAATTATCAATTTAAGAACTGATGCAACGTTGAAAAGTTGAGTGAGTCTGTGTCGCATTTTTCTCTTAGGCCAACAAACAGATGAGTCTAAAAACCTAACTGGTGGCTGTAGACTTATCTAGACTCAGTTCAACCTGCTCTGATTACACTTATAAAAAGCAGACACAGAGGAGGGTGACAGCCTGATTCACCGTTTGAGTGAAAATGAGATCAGTGTTCTTCTCACTCTTTATTTTCTGCAATGAACGCAGAGAGCGGGTAGTGGGAGGGAAGATCTTAAAAGTTTTTAATGACGATGTCGTATACAGATGTTGCTATGTCACAACGTACCATCTAACTTACGAGAAGAAACACTTACTGGACAATAGACTTAGGTGAAGAATCAATCAAGCATCGTTATTATTAACAGGAGAACAAATCTGAATCCTCTCTCTCCCCTCAGTCCTAAATGTGTACGTTTCACTAGCGCATTATGGCACAATATATGAGAGGAATTACGGGTGTGGGTGGGAATTTAATTGGAAAACATTACTCCATACGCGTTTCTGCCCTGTTTATACATGAAATTACGCGGAACAGCCCGACGTCTAAAAAGGGAGTGGGAAAATTAGGGACACAGGTGTATTTCCACAGACAATTAGGTAAGCCACTCGGAGAACCCAGACTGATGAAGGAAGGCTCTGGAATGACTGGCCTGTCGTCTGCGTGGGGAGGGGGGTCGGGGGCGTTCTACACAATAGTCCCTTTAATACGGTTACCGCGCTCCTCAGGCCAGAAGCCAAGCTCCAAGCGGATGGCACTCCTTCCTCCGGCAGGCAACAGGTGTCTTGCCGTGGGTGTGGTTAAGTCGGCTGGGTACTGGTTCAATTCGAATACATTTTCCACTTCCCGTCTCTTTTTGTTGAAAGCAAGACCTCGAAATGGCTCACCGGCTGAGTTCTCCCAAACACACCTCTGCTCCCCGCCCCCCATCGCCTGCACCCAACCCACCTCGTAACCAGCTGCAGACCCTGGACCTGAAGGAGTCCCTGCATTTCCAGCGGTACCTTCAGAGCCGCACGCCAACCCCTACCTCCCCGCCCCTGCTTCACAACAAAGTACCGCCGGGCGAGTAGCGTGAAAACAGGGGCCCTCCTCCGAAGCATCCCACAGCAACCCGGAAAGGGTTAAAGCGTCAGCCAAATAAACACGCTCAGGCACACACACAGTTTCCAGAGAACAAGATGGCAACCTCCTCGTCCTCGACCCCCTCAGCCCCCGGCACGGGCTCGGGATGAGGACGGCAGGAGCGCCAAAGCGGCGCGGTGCCCGGGAGCGGAAGGGGGTCGGCGAGGGACGCGGGACGCCGGGGTCCTCGAGTTAGCAAAGTTGTCAAGGCGCAATGCCCCCTGGCCCGCCGCCCTGAGCCTCCCACCGATCCGAGGTCCCCGGCGGCGCACGGTCCTCCTCGGGGAGCGATGTGCCATTATTACGCTCGCTGGCAGAGTCGGCCTTTCGGGAGAGTCGTTGTTGTCATACCCGGGAGCAGGGCCCCGCCCGGCCGGCCGGCGGTCGCGGGGGCAGCCGCCGGAACAGAGCGACAGGCGTCCGCCCCGAGTGAGCCACAGGCTTTGCGGACCCTACCAGGTCCCGGGCTCGGGAACTCGCGGCCCCGAGGCCGGCGCGGGCATCCCGGCCCCGCGGTCCTCCCCTGGCCTCGGCGACCTCGCTCTCCGCGTGTCTCCCGGGGGTCTGCCGCGCACTGGGACAGACGCGCAGTCGGCGAGGGCCGGTCCGCCTCCCCTTGCCCACCTCGCGCACCCCCGCCCGTGGCCCAAGACACCGAGCCACCTGCCCAAAGCACAGGGACCCAGAGCTGCAAAGTTGTAATTTGGAAGCGAACGCCTGATCCTTCGTAGCCGGGCGGCCACCGCTGCGGGTAGGGGGGATTCAGGTGGGAAATGGTGGCGGCACCGCCGCGCTCCGCACGGGGGTCGCGGTCCTTCCCGGGGGTGCGGGACTCGCCCCCCGTCCCCGATCCCCCCTGCAGGTCCTCCCGGCCCCCGCGCGCCTCACCAGCACTCACCATCACGTTCCCTTGCATTTTAGCCGTCTTAATCATCGCCTTTTCCTTCATTTTGCCCCAAGTCTGAACCCGACTTCTGGCCCAGAGAAGAGTAACTTAATCCATTGTCTCGGTGATGATTAAAGTAGAGACTGGACCGGCCGAGGACTGGGTGGAGTTGGCTTTCGCAGGAAAAAAAAAAATTCTTCCAGCGCTTCGGCTTCCCCCTCCGCCACCCTGCCCCTCTCCTCTCCCCGGCGGATCACAATAGCAATCAACTCTTTTCGGCCGCCGCGGAGATAGAAAAATACACAGCCGGAGAGCAGGGTGAGATCCTGTTTCAACAAACACCGGGCGCCGGGAGCGGGAGCGCGGGGAAGAGGCTGAGAGCCGCGGGGCCAGCTAGACAGCCTGCGTGTCCTGCTGGCTGGCCGGCCAGCCGCGCTCTGCCAGCGACAGCTAGGAGACGCGCGGGGCGCACGCGGGGGCACTGGGCCGCGCGGCCGGCTGGGGGGATGCTCTGCGGGCAGCGCCGGGTGCCGCCGGCGCCGCACTGGTCCCTAAGGGCGGGGACCCCGGCGAGGCGGCGGCGACGACAGGGCGCGCGGGCCCCTGTGTGTGTATCTGTGTGTGTGTGTGTGTGTGTGTGTGTGTGTATGTGTGTGTGCGCGCGCGCGCGCGTACACACACCGGCTGTTCAGCCCGAACCCGGCTGGACCAGGAAGCCTCGGGCTGCATCAAGGTTAGGCGCGCCGAAAGGTCTGTGTAGAGCCGGGAGCCCCTCCAAGCACCCTCTCCTGGGGTACACGCCCCCTCCCCGCGGGCCGGGTGTGCGCGGAGCACACACGCTTGGTTTTTACGAACAGGCACCGCCGCGATGTCCGCGGGTAGAGCCGCCGCCTCCCGCCTAGCGTGAACGCTGGATCTGCTGCGACTATCTCCTGTCTGCGCCCCCGGGAGGGGAGGGAGAGGCCAGGCAGAGTCGGGCGCCGCCTAGCACCGTCGGCTGCAAGGGTGGAGAAGCCGAGCAGGGTGAAGCGGAGGGCTCATAAATAATGTTGTTTAGGGTTACCATGGGACACACGTTGCGTCTCCATGGTTGCACTCTGGGTCTGCATCCGAATCTGCCGCCGCGGCTGGTCCACGGCATGGGGTTCCTTGCTGGGTAGCAGCACTCCCGGCACCCGCTGGCCCGGCCGCTCTGCGCCCGCACACCTGGCTTCCCAGGCTCCACCTTCCCCCCAGGCCTCTGCCCCAGCTGCGGCACCTAAAGCGTCTTTGTTTCTTCGGACCTGATCCCACGCTCTTCTCACAGCCCACCCCGCACCAAGGGGTCTGCCTGGCCCCGGAGCCCAAACCCCGGCTCTGAGCCCCCACCCAACCTCCACCCCAAGCGGCGGGTTGCCCAGTGATCGCGCCCAGTGTTCCCTGATCACCACCCCCGGGGCGCTCGTGGACGGTTGAATCTTTCACACCCGCGGGTTAGCTCCCTGGACCACACAGGGACGCGCGCTCCCGAGAGCGCGCACGCAGAAGGTGGCCAAATTCAAACGCTGACCAACCCAAGCCGCCGGGAAGAGCGCACAGAGGATGCTCCGCACGCCGCGGCTTTCCTCTACCGAGGACCAGACCACCGCCAAAACCGGACTGGAGCTGTTTCAACCGACATCAGCACATCAGCCTTGAACTCACTGTCGTGTGTGTGTTTGTACGTCCTCGCCTGGGGGGCAGTGGCGGGAAGGAGAGGCTAGGAGCGGTTTGAGAAGCCTTTCCATTTTTTTACATTCACAAAAAATCGCATGTAAGAATGAATAAGAGGCCAGTTTCCAACCCACACTCAAGCAGAAAATTCTGAGCGATTGCAACAGTAATTATATGTAAATTATCCAAAATGCCTTCATATATTAAACATTATATATATAAGCATTATATATATATACACACATATATGGTAGGTATATATAAGCACACGCAAGCAGCAGGTGAAAAATACTTGTAACTAATGATTTGGCTTAAGAAGTAAGTGGAAGAAATAGGTGAAACAAAGCTAATGGAAAAGCAGCTTTTAAAGGAACGTGGATTAGGATTTGCCTGGAAAGTGGCAGGCACAACGCTATTCTTTTTTTTTTTTTTTTTTTTTTTTTTTTGCAGTACGCGGGCCTCTCACTGCTGTGGCCTCTCCCGTTGCGGAGCACAGGCTCCGGACACGCAGGCTCAGCGGCCATGGCTCACGGGCCCAGCCGCTCCGCGGCATGTGGGATCCTCCCGGACCGGGGCACGAACCCGTGTCCCCCGAATCGGCAGGCGGACTCTCAACGACTGCGCTACTAGGGAAGCCCAACACTATTCATGTTTTTAGGTTTAAGAAGCACTTTCCTATGTTAGGATTCTTAATGACAGCCTTCTCTAGAAACGAACATGGGCTCAGATCATCCTTGTACTGTTGACTTTTACACTAAACCCAGCTTCATGTGGACCAAAAATATTGCCAATCTAATTCTGCTTTTAAGCAGCATTAAAATGGTTCATTCTCTTCTTTGTTTGAAGTGGCATTAATTCCTTTAGAATCTTCTTCCCTCTCTTTCTCACCAAAACTTCTCCCTCACAACCTGGCTTTTCCCATCCCATCACACATTGGAGTAGGGAGGGAAAACTGAGAAAACACAGCAAAAGTATATTTTACCGAGGTATAATTGACTTATCAATTATGTTAGTTTCAGGTGTACAACATAATGAACTGATATGTGTAAACACTGTGAAATGGTCATCACAAGAGGTCTTGTTAGAATCCGTCACCATACCTAATTTAAGTAAAATTTTTTTCTTGTGATGAGAACTTTTAAGATCTACTCTCTTAGTAACTTTCAAATATGCGATACAGTATTATTAACTATAGTTACACTGCTATACATTACATTCCCATGACTTATTTATTTCATAACTGGAAGTTTGTACTTTTTGACGGCGTTCACTCATTTCTCCCTACACCCCTACCCTTGCAATCAATCTATTTTCTGTATTTATAAGCTTGGTTTTTGTTTTGCTTTTTAGATTCCACATATAAGTGAGAGCATACAGTATTTGTTTTTCTATGTCTGACTTATTTCAGTTAGCATAATGCCCTCAAGGTACATCTACATTGTCACAAATAGCAAGATTTCATTCTTTTTTATGGCTGAATAATATTCCACTGTGTGTATATCTACCCATCAATGGGCACTTATGTTGCTTCCATATCTTGGCTATTGTAAATGATGCTGCAATGAACATGAGGGGCATATGTCTTTTGAAGTTAGTGTTTTCATTTTCTTTGGACAAATACCCAGAAGTGACATTGCTGGATCATATAGTAGTTCCACTGTTATTTTTTTTGAGGAACCTCCAAACTGTTTTCCATAGTGGCTGCACCAATTTACATTCCCACCAACAATGCACAAGGGTTCCCTTTTCTCCACACCCTCATCAACATTTGTTATTTCTTGCCTTTTTGATAAGAGCCATTCTAACAGGTGTGAGGTGATGTCTCACTGTGGTTTTGATCTGTAATCCCCTGATGATTCGTGATGCTGAGCATCTTTTCATGTACCTGTTGGCCATCTGAATGCATTCCTTAGAAAAATATCTATTCAGGTCCTCCACCATGTTTTAATCAGATTATTTGTTTATTTGATATTAAGCTGTATGCGTTCTTTATGTATTTTGGAAATTAGTCCTTTATCGCATGTATGATTTGCAAATATTTTCTCCCATTTGGTAGCCTGTCTTTGCATTCTGTTGGTTGTTCTCTTTGCTGTGAAGAAAATTTTTAGTTTGATGTAGTCCCACTTGTTTACTTTTACTTCTGTTGCCTTTGCCTTTGGTGTCAAATCCAAAAAAACTACTGCAAGACAAATGTCATTTATATTTTCTTCTACTGTTTCAGGTCTTACATTCATGTCCTCAATCCACCGTGAGTTAATTTTTGTGTATGGTGTAAAATAGTGGTCCAGTTTCATTCTTTTGCATGCAGTCGTCCAGTCTTCCCAACAAAACTTATTGAAGAGACCGGGCTCTCTATTCTGTTTCACTGATCTATGTCTGTTTTTACGCCAGTACCGATACTGTTTTGTTGACCAGAGCTTTGTAATAAAATCAGGGGTTATGATGCCTCCAGCTTTGTTCTTCTAAGATTGCTTTGGCTACTTGGGGCCTTTTTTGATCCCATACAAATTTTAGGATTGCTCTATTTCTGTGAAAAATGCCATTGGAATATTGATAGGGATTGCATTGAATCTGTAAACTGCCTTGGGTAGTATGGACATTTTAACAATATTAATTCTTGTAAACCATGTGCATGGAATATCTTTCCATTGATTTATTCTTCATCAATTTCTTTCATTAATGTCTTACAGTTTTCAGTGTCAGTGTACAAGTCTTTCACCTCCTTGGTTAAGTTTATTCCAAGGTACAGGACAAGATTGTTTTAACCTGCCATTTTTATAGCTTCCTTGAAATTATCTCTAGAAATACAAAGCAGAATAATATGGTTTAAACTTAAGTTAATAAATGAATAATTCTGACAGTAGTCAATGTTTTTCCCAACACTCACCCGAGAGCTATCAGCCAAAACTATTTGTCTGGCTCACCTGTGCTACCTTACTCCTGCCTGTGGCCTCTGGAAGAAATGCCTGGGCTTCCCTGGTGGCGCAGTGGTTGGGAGTCCGCCTGCCGATGCAGGGGACACGGGTTCATGCCCCGGTCCGGGAAGATCCCACGTGCCGCGGAGCGGCTGGGCCCGTGAGCCATGGCCGCTGAGCCTGCGCGTCCAGAGCCTGTGCTCCGCAACGGGAGAGGCCGCAACAGTGAGAGGCCCGTGTACCGCAAAAAAAAAAAAAAAAGAAAGAAAGAAAGAAATGCCTGTAGAAAAAATAGGGCTAAAGCAGGCATAAAGAGGGAATAGAACAGCAAAGCAACTCTGAATATTAAATAATGACTATTCAGTCTTTGCAGCTCATCTGCTTTTAGTCATTGACCTACGGAATGCTGGAGAGACAAAGAATGAGGATAGATAAAGAGGAATCCAGGAGGAAGAAAGAAGCCAAGAGTATAGGGGGGAAATGCTTAAAAAAGGAGGAGGCTCAACTGCCATATTATTTTGGGATATTAAATTTTATAAGAAAATTAAATTAGGAAATATTTGAAGATAGCACAGACATCAGAACCCCTCTCCTCACCCCCATCCTCAGAATGTTTTTTTTTCCTGTGCTGCATTTATGAACATGGGATGCAAATGTGGTCCTATATTTAGCAACTAAGTGTTGACTCAGCTCCAGTTTTTGCAGTTGAATTTCCAGTTTTCTTTCTAATCTACAAGAAGGCATGCTCATCTCATGGTTTTCACTGTAGTATCTCTGTGAGGTTTGAGCAGGTGGGATCTGCCATGCTTTGCGGCACCTACACACCATCTACCTTTGCTCAGTGTGGGCTCGTGGACGTTATTTAACTCGGACGGGCTCTCTCCAAACCTGCTATAACGGAGTTGTTGTTTCGTCCATCCTTCTGCTCCATCCTTAATTTACGTATTGTTGGCATTAGCAACTGCGTTGATCAAAGCAGCTTTGATTTAAGTTGAGACTTTTGGCACAATGTTCAGTTTCACATTTGACAACAGGTGATATTTACAACAGAAGAACAGATGCAGCCTGTGGTTTTGTCAATGTTCATTTCTTGTGACTTACTACTAAAAGCTTAACTTTGCCGAGGTGAATTCCGCTGTAAGGAGACTCAACATGTGAAATTCCCAACTCATAAAACTGAAAGTCAAGGTAGCTGTATTAGGGTTTTCCAGAGAAACAGAATATACATGTATGTGGTGTGTGTGTGTATATATATATATGTATATATAGTATAAATTTACTATAAGCGATCGGCTCACATGAAACTGAAGGCTCTCAAGTCCCCACATCTACAGCAGGTGAGCTGGAGACCCAGGAGAACCAGGGGCATTAGCTCCAGTCCAGAAGCCAACAGACTCAAGACCCAAGAAAAGTTAATGTTTCAGTTTGAGTCTGAAGGCAGGAAAAAAACACTGATGTCTCAGCTCAAAGCAGTCGGGTAGGAGCTCCCCCTTACTCAGCCTTTCTGTTCTATTCATGTCTTCAACTGATTGGATGAGGCCCACCCACGTCAAAGAGGGCAATCTGCTTTCCCCAGTCTACTGATTCAAATGTTAAACTCATCCAAAAAAAAAAAAAAACACACCCTCACAGAAACATCCAGAATAATGTTTGAGCAAAGATCTGGATACCCTGTGGCCCAGTCAAGTTGACACATAAAACTAACCATCACAGTGCACAGGAAGAGAATGATTTTCTCATCACAAACTATTCTTGACCCACAGATTAATCCATTACTCAAGTTCTTTAAAATGTGAGCTTTCTTATTGCACTGAAGACATCATTCATCCTATATAATTTGATTTACCCATGAATTTCCAGGAAGAGATCTTCTGAAAAAAATGAGATCTGTCAATATTTATTTTAAAAATTTCACAGGGGGCTTCCCTGGTGGCGCAGTGGTTGAGAGTCCACCTGCCGATGCAGGGGACACGGGTTCGTGCCCCGGTCTGGGAAGATTCCACATGCCGCAGAGCGGCTGGGCCCGTGAGCCATGGCCGCTGAGCCTGCATGTCTGGAGCCTGTGCTCCGCAACGGGAGAGGCCACAGCAGTGAGAGATGTCAGAGAAATCCCAAGTGTACACGTAAACGCCCTTCCAAATTTAATTAGAAGACCTTTATCTTTGACAGCGTTTTCCCTTGCCTGTGTAGACCGAGTCGAGGAAACTGTGTAAGTTAATCTCTGTCCCTGGCCTTGCTCAATTGAACGGGGTTATTTTCCTTGAGCACTGACATCATGAACTTCTCAGGAACGAGATGATTCTGAACCAGATCCTCTACATCAGATGGGCCCTAGCGGTTTCTATTTTAGGAAATAGACTCCTATGGACCAAAGCATCTGTGGGTTGGGGTTTCTCTTCTCTCCGAGCACCTGTCTCTGAACACTAATGAGTGTGTTCTACTACATACCCATTTCACAGGTGGAGGAAGGAAGGGTAAAGGGCCTGGGTTTCATACTCCTATTCATGCCACTAGTCAACGTTCCAGGCTACGATCACAGCTATTTCGCCTGCTCAGCTAACTGCCTCCGTACCCCAGTGAAGACCTCTTGACCAGTACAGTATTTTGTTGGTATTAGATACCTTCTTAATGAAGTGTAGGAACTGTTAACTGTTGATAGCTCTTTTATACATTAGGAACATCTATATAGAGAAGCTCTGTAAATAAGCAAAGTATCGGAAAATAAAAGCAGTTAAATGCATGAAAATCCTATTATCTTTGGGCAATGTAAAATTCCTTTACGTAACATCTGTTTAAGAGCACCAGGAGAGCAGAGTATATATTTTAGGGTTCCTATGGAATATTTTGTAGAAAAAAAAAATAGCCCAACACTTAACGGTCTAAAAGTAATGGACATAGAACATGTCTGTAGGTAAAAAGAGGGACTTGAATTTGCTCCTAAGATTATGCGTTCAGTTTAGCCACTGAGCTGGGAACACACAGATCTCTTGACTTTTGCCAGGGTTCTTTTCTCTGAGCCCAAGATTATAAATGCCCAGAAAGGAACGAAAACCTGAACGGTTGTCAGGAAACTGTCATCTGTCTCGGCAATCGAGGAGAATCAAACCTGGATGTTCTGGAGTTGTGGACCCGCTGCAAATTGATGGCTGACGCGCACTTCCAACACATTATTTCTTCCCTGCTAAAAATGCCACAAGCAGACTTTTTAAAAATACCTTTTAAAATATGAGTTTGACTCTTGTTTTTCTACAAAAGTAATATTAACTCAAAGTCACAACAAGCTGTCACTTCACACCCACTAAAATTGCTATAATAAAAAGGTCAGATAATAACAACTATTGGTAGGGATGGAGAGAAACTGGAACCCTCACACATCGCTGGTAGGAGTGTAAAATGGTGGAACCACCATGGAAAACAGTTCCTCAAAAGGCCTGATGTTAAGTTACCACTTGACCCAGCAATTCCAATCCTGGGTATATAGTCAAGAGAAGTGAAAACATATGCCCACCAAAAACTTGGATACAAATGTTCATAGCAGCATTATTTATAATAGGCAAAAGGGGGAAATAACCCAAGTGTCCATCACGGATGAACGGATAAACAAAATGGGATGTATTCTTACAATGCAATATCATTCAGCCATAGAAGGAATGAGGTACTGATTCATGTCACAACATAGAGGGATCTCATAAACATCTTATGCTGAGCGCAAGAAGCCAGTCACAAAAGAGTACATGTTGTATGACTCCATTTACATGAAATGTCTACAGAGACAGACAGTAATGGTTGCCTGGGACTGGATATGAGTTGGCGGGAGAGGAGACAAGTTTGTGATGGGCATCCGGGGGGGGAATGACTGCAAGTGGGTATAAGGATTCTTTTTCATCTAGAATTAGATTAAGCTGATGGCTGCACAACTCTGTAAACATACTAAAAATTGAGTTGTACAATTTGAATGAGTGAAATTTTTTGTATGAAAATTGTATCTCTATAAAACTTTTAAAAAATGCTGTGAGGGGAAAAAAGGAAAACTCCAGAAGGATTCTGCACTTAGAAAGTTTTTAAATTTTACTTTCAAGAAACTGAAATTGGAAATAAAAAGTAATGCATCACAGGTATAGTTAATTAATAAAGAAAACCTGAAACGCTCATCATATCGAGAGATTGGCTAACAGATGTGTATGTTTTAAATAGAAACAAAACACTTAAGATAAAATCTTATTTGCTATTTAATACTATTTAAGATAAACCCGTCTTCTTTATACCTTTTTCTATAGAAACTGTCCGCTCATAATATTTGCCTACTTTTCCCTGTTGTTCTATTTATGTTTCCTCATTTATGTTCTATTTATGATTCTTTTTTGCATTAGGAAAACTGACCTTTGATGATATACATTTTAAGTAATATGTTACCCATTTGTTGCTCAGCTCTAAACCTCTTTAAATGTATAATTTTTATACTTCAAATATTTTGAATGCATTAAGACTGTTGAGATATTTGGTGAAACTTAAAATATAAAAACCAGAATTGATGCCACCAAATGTAGCTTGCTTTCCCTCTGCAACTGTAATTTCACTTAGGGGGAAGAAAACCTGTCTATCAGGAGAGAACATTTTAGGCATTCTTTAGGTACAACTTCTAAAAACAAAACAAAACAAAACACAACCCCAGAGTTTCAGTTAAGAATTATCTGGGGCTGCTTTGCGGGGTCAGCCCACTCTGGGTGAAAGGGGCAGTTGCCACAGTAGCAGGTGTTGTCAAGCAGAAACGCACTTAGTTCAAAATGTAGATTTGAGATGC
Organism: Globicephala melas; assembly: GCF_963455315.2. NCBI lineage: Eukaryota > Metazoa > Chordata > Mammalia > Artiodactyla > Delphinidae > Globicephala > Globicephala melas. Next base: position 3,946,019 of record NC_083322.1, read on the forward strand.
TGGAGTGGGACCCATATCAGGTCTGACTTTGATGCTGATGGACCAAGGTCTGGGAGCAAAAGATCATGCCCTTTGCTTTCTCAGAGCTCTGGGGCCCCGGCAGGAGTTCTTAAAGGTATAGATGCTCCCTCCCTTTCTTTCTCTTTCTCTCATATTTTAAAATCTTGCTGCATCATTTCCAGCTGCATCTATTATAACTCCATCCTGATATTTTATCATTTTTCTGCCTCTTCTCAACTTCCTCTTTCCCTTTATTTCTCAAATCCAGGTTGGGTGCGTTTGTTTCTTAAGCCTGAAGTCCAGTTTGGTGCCAGGCTTTGCAGGGATGGAGATGAATAAAGTCAAACATGGAAGCACATGAGCATTTTTCTGGGAGGCAGCCCTGCATGGCATGGGAGATCTTAGTTCCCTGACCAGGGAGCGAACCCGGGCCCGGCAGTGAAAGTGCTAAGTCCTAACCCCTGGACCGCCAGGGAATTTCCCAGATAAGCATTTCTTTCCCCACCTTTTTTACTTGTCTATTTCCACCAATTGCTCGTTGCTTTCGTCTATGTGATTTTCCTGAGAGATCTATCTTCTCTGAGACCATAACAAAATTTTGGGAAGATGAGTAAACTAACAGCTATGATTAAGCCATCATCAGATCATTTTTCCTGGTTGTACCACTGTGCGTCTTTGACATAGCAAGAAATAGATATTCTGTCTCTGCCCCCAGTTCCTGACAAAGGTTTCCTAAAACCCTTGTAATTTCCTGAGTGACAGGTGTACTAGGAGCATCTTTTGTTCCAATGTTTGTTCTCTGACCCAGGTTCCTGACACAGAGCTCCTAAATCCCTGAGGATTTCCTAGGTGATAGGAGCGTCTTTTGTTCTAACCTGGGGACTCTGGGTGGGTCATCAGGAAAACCAAATCAGATTAGAACTGTCTGCCCCACCGTCTGGGGAGGGAAGAGGGGATGGGGATTGAATTAATAGTCAATCATGCCTGCAGAATGGAGACACCATAAAAGTCTCTAACGAACGGGGTTCAGAGAGCTTCTGGTTTGATGAACACCTGGAGATCCGGGGAGGGGGGAGGGCCTGGGGAGGGCCTGGCAGCTCTGAGCCCCTTCCCCAGACCTCACCCTATCTATGCACCTCTTCATATGGCTGCCTATCTGTATCCTCCATCACATCCTTCATAAGAAACAAGTACATGTAAGCAGTGTGTTTCTCTGAGTTCGGTGAGGTGTTATACCAAATTAATTGAACCCGAGAAGGGGTTCATGGACCCCTAATCTGTAGTCAAGTTGGACAGAAGGTGTGTAATCTGGGGACCCGCTACTTGCAATTGGCATCTGAACTGGGGACAGTCTTGCGGGATTGAGTCTTTCACCTGTGGGGTCTGTGCTAACACCAGGTAGACAGTGTCAGAACTGAAGTGGGTTGTAGGACACGCAGTTGGTGTCTGGAGGCTTGGAGGACTGACTGGTGTGGGAAAACCCCACACGCATTTGGTGTCAGAACTGTTCTGGCTGTAGTGAAAGAGAAAGTTTCCTTTTAGGGCATTTTCCCTAAAGAACTGCTACCACCAAATTGGCCCTTGGGTTATGTTACAATATCTGTCTACATTGAAGAATTCACTAAAAAGCAGTTTTCATTCATTCATTCATTAAAAACCAGTCCAGTGATGTCATCAAGAGCATTTCCCTTCCATTGCCACAATGTCCCTTTCAATGAGTAAGCTTCTCTTTGTCTTGACGCTAGAACGAGATTCACTCTACCTGACCAGGTGGTGTGTTTTGTGGATATGTACATGGTGCATCCCATTGTCTTTCTCTCAATCATGCCGGGTGCACAGCTCATGATAGAACGTTTCAAGACATGTAATTTATCTTCAAACCCAAGTCCTGGCTTCTTAGTTTTCCAACTCTTATCTACCCTTTACCCAAACTTCCTTCCTTATTTGACAGAGCAATTTTTTTGGAATGATTTGTATCTTTTGGATAAGCCAGATGCTTTAGAGAATAATGGTAGGTATGGATAATCAATTACCATTTATTTATATTAAGTAATTGGCCAGATATGTCCTACTTAGAAAGTGTGGCTATGCAGAAAGTTTTAATTTTAAGACTATAAAATTTAACTACAATTTTTAATATTTTTACAGCAAGGGCTCTATTTTTATACATATAAATGATAAATCCATAGTTTATGATAACTGTTATTGTTAATAATATTAATACCACTGTCTTAAATTTACATAAACTCTTTTCTCCTAATATAGAAAATTAATTAACCTAAAAGTCTCTAATTGTCCACATATGATTTAAAAGGAAGCATTATCGGTGATAACTGACTAGGAACATTTAGCAAGTGGTGAAAGAGTTGGAGAGACCATCATTTCCACGTTTGATATGGGGAAGGATAATAAAAATGCAATTTTGTAACACCTGCTATTTTACTAAGCATCTCAGTCATGCTTTTAAAAATTACCATATTCTATGTAATTATAACAGGGATACGCAGGCAGGGAGCATTCATTTATGTTTCCCCTGCTCTGTTGGCATGTTAGGGGTGCCTGTGAGTATCTCTGTGCCAAAGGTTACAATGTCAGCTGTTTTTGGTGATGAGAAAAGAAGGGAGTGAGGCAGAATAGTCTCTAAATAGCTCGGAAGCCATGGAAACAATGATAAGGGCGTGGTTTCAAGGGCAACAAGAGTGCCCAGGGCAGGACACAGAGGTCGTCATACTGAGAAACGGAGGAAGTGTAATAAAGGGACATTTTTATTTTTTTTCTAAAAGTGCTGCATTTTATTATTAATTTTTTTGGCTGCCCTGAGCGGCTTGTGGGGTCTTAGCTCCCCGATGAGATATCGAACCCATGCCCCCCTGCAGTGGAAGCATGGAGTCCTAACCACTGGAAGCCCCTAAAGGGACATTGTTTAAGGCGTAGGCAAGATTTAGGAAAAACCAACCAAGGGTAGCGCAGCATGTGGGGCCAGTAACTGGGGAACCATTCCCCATCCCAAGCTTGGAGGGGCTGGAGGAGGGGGCAGGGATGGGACCCCAGGAAGGGCAGCTGCTGCAGAGGCTGCCTGATGGAGGCTGGCAGCTCAGGGGCTTGGTGGGTAGGGAGTGCCCTGACTCCCCTCCGCCCTGCCCCTCCCCCCAGTGCTTCCCTTTGGCCGACCTCTCAGAAGCCACAAAGCGAGGATGCGGTCCCTGGGGCACTGGGAGGGTGGAGAAGAGTGAGGGGCGCCAGGAGGGTCGGAGGGGCCTTGCAGAGCTTTCTCCTCCAACACGGGGGAGCCTGCCCCAGGTACCACACTATTTGAAATTCAATTCTTCGCAAGTCACTCCTTTAGACTGAAAGAGTGGTCCACTTTTAAAAATCTAAATATACTAGAATAGATGATGCAATCTATTTTTAATTTATTCTATTGAAGTATAGTTGATTTACAATGTTAATTTCTGCCGGACAGCAAAGTGACTCAGTTATACATATATATATATATTCTTTTTCATATTTTTTCCATTATGGTTTATCCCAGGATATTGCATATAGTTCCCTGTGCTCTACAGTAGGACCTTGTTGTTTATCCATTCTCTATATAACAGTTTGCATCTGCTAATCCCAAACTCCCAATCCTTCCCTCCCCTACCCCCCACCTGGCAACAAGTCTGTTCTCTACGTCTGTGAGCCTGTTTCTGCTTTGGAGATGGTGTAGTCTTTGGTTGTCCAGGAATAGTAATAATAATTTATATAATGAGAATAAGAATAGTAAGAGCCACATTTACTTAGTGATAACTGGGTCACAGACACGCCCTGGGTGCGTCACGCACTACCTGACTTAGCCCCAGCACATCCCTACTCAGTAGGGACCATTCCGTCTCTTGGTACAGATGGTAACAGGTTGTCTGTCACATCACTTGTTCATGGTGGAGCCAGACCTCAAATCTCACACGTCTGTGTTAGAGTTGCTGTCCTGCCCAGCTCAGAACACTGATTTCAGTTCTCACATCTCACCCACCTATTCCTGTACAGCGTGGGCTGGACGGCCATCTCTCATAGAGCCTGGGGTTCCTCCCCACTTGTCATTGACTTTGGTCATTGGCGCTACTGTGTCCCCTTGGATGGGAGCCTCCTGTCTCCTTGCCTGAGTCCAGACTCGAGTCAGGGTTGCAATACGTATCTTGATGTGAATTGCATGAGTAGTCAGGTCCAGTCCGTCTTCGTCTGTGCAGCTGCTGTAACAAAATACCACAGACTGGGTGGCTTATACACCATAGAAATCCACTTCTCACAGTTCTGGATGGTGGGAAGCCCAAGGTCAAGGCGCTGGCAGATTCCGTGCCTCGTGGGGCCCTCTGCTGGGTTGCAGAGCTCACTGTGTCCTCACAAGCTCTCTGTGACTCTCCGAAAGGCACCAAACCCATTCATGAGGGTTCCACCCCCATGACCTCATCTAATCCTAATCCCCTTCCAGAGGCCCCACCTCCTCACACCATCACCATGCGGGGTTTCAACATGTGAATTGTGAGAGGACTCAGACATTCAGGCTGTAACACTGTCCCCACCAGTCCTTGGACTGGACCCCGCTTCCCCTTCTGCAGCTGTGCCTGCCCCTGCATCTCTTCCACCTCTGTGCATCTGGTCCCTCTCCCCCACCCCAGCCAGGGACCCCTTATCCAGAGATTCTAGCACTCCCGTGACACGAAGAGAGTCTGTGCTTCGTCCCGCGACTTTTTATTTTCTGCTCAATTCTATGCTTTTACTCTCATTTTGTGGGCTGCATTCCCAGTGTAAAGGTCCAGCAAACTAGGGCTATGCTGAAGACATATGCTTAATCCACGGAATGAATTTATATAGCTCTGAATTTCCGAGTGGCAACGCAGTCCAGGGGGTTATAAACATCACTTTCGTGCATCATCACAAAGCCCAATAAACTGTCACAACACAGCCTGGTGCTGCCTTAATTGTCACAGATAATGATGATTATATACGGCTTCCATTAACTCCACCACATCAAGCTGTGTTCTTTCCCACTCACATTCAGCAAGGCCTACGTATGGAAAAGGAAATCAAAATCTCATCTTCAACACGTGAAAGGATGCTCAACATCATTAATCATTAGGGAAATGCAAATCAAAACTGCAATGAGATGTCATCTCACACCAGTCAGAATGGCCATCACCAAAAATCTAGAAACAATAAATGCTGGAGAGGACGTGGAGAAAAGGGAACCCTCTTGCACTGCTGGTGGGAATGTGAATTGGTACAGCCACTATGGAGAACAGTATGGAGGTTCCTTAAAAAACTACAAACAGAACTACCATATGACCCAGCAATCCCACTACTGGGCATATACCCTGAGAAAACCAAAATTCAAAAAGAGTCATGTACCAAAATGTTCATTGCAGCTCTATTTACAATAGCCCAGAGATGGAAACAACCTAAGTGCCCATCATCGGATGAATGGATAAAGAAGATGTGGCACATATATACAGTGGAATATTACTCAGCCATAAAAAGAAATGAAATTGAGCTATTTGTAATGAGGTGGATGGACCTAGAGTCTGTCATACAGAGTGAAGTAAGTCAGGAAGAGAAAAACAAATACCGTATGCTAACACATATATATGGAATCTAAGAAAAAAAAATGTCATGAAGAGCCTAGGGGTAAGACAGGAATAAAGACACAGACCTACTAGAGAATGGACTTGAGGATATGGGGAGGGGGAAGGGCGAGCTGTGACAAAGTGAGAGAGAGGCATGGACATATATACACTACCAAACGTAAGGTAGATAGCTAGTGGGAAGCTGCTGCATAGCACAGGGAGATCAGCTCGGTGCTTTGTGACCGCCTGGAGGGGTGGGATAGGGAGGGTGGGAGGGAGGGAGACGCAAGAGGGAAGAGATATGGGAACATATGTATATGTATAACTGATTCACTTTGTTACAAAGCAGAACTAACACACCATTGTGAAGCAATTATACCCCAATAAAGATGTTAAAAAAAAAAAAAGATCTCATCTTCATTACACATTTCTGTTTAAAGCTGAAGGAAAGAAACCAAGGTCTCCAAAGCAGCTTGTGGAGTGTCTTGTGAAGGAGCGGTGGATTTAAGTCCTCACACAGCAAACTGCAAATGTGCTCGTAGACAAGGTTTGCAAAAGAAGCAAATGGTTCTTGGAAATACTGACCTGTGAACTATTCAACTACTTGAAGCCCTTTGTGTGACGGGGGACGTGGAGGTGGGAGGTGGCATCATAGACGGATACAGGGAGGGAGGGGGATGAGAACCAGCATCCGGTCCTGGTCTGGTCCAGACGTTCCCTGGAGAAAACAGTCCTGACACTCATAGCAGCATCTCTGCCTTCCCTGGACACCGAGAGCTGTCCCTCCGAGAACTGTCCCCCCATCACTGCGCTGCAGCAGGACCAATCCCTGGGGCGACTGTCCCAAACTTGGGAACAAGAACCTTATTCCTGGTGGCTACACTCATGTGCACCGTGTCTTTGTCCCAAATATTGTGACCACACACCTACAGGTCATCGGGTCACTGATTCCACTGAGTCTCTCTTTCAACTGATCGCATAGAAAATTATCTGGTCATTTTCAAGCAAGAAGGGGAAGGGGAAGAAGAAGAAACAACAAAAAGTGAAAAACCCACGGCTCAATCCAGGCTGAGGGAGTATCTCTTACGCTAGCCTTAGGAGACCTTCGTTAGCGACTAATTAAAAAGATAGACCCGCGCATCCGTATGCAAATGGTGCTTGAAAACAATCCCATCCCCACAACTTTAGGGCCAGAGAGAACCTTGGAGTCAACAAAGAACTCAGCTTGTAATATTTTTACACAATTGATTCACTTCGTTTGTACAAAGGACGAGCTACCTTGACCACATCTAAATTATCACAGGTTTCAACTATGTGGTATTTTGTCCTCAATGAGGTTTGAGAACTCTGCAGATACGATCTGAATTACACTAGGCAAACCAAACATGCCCCAAATCTCCACAGCCATAACGCGATCAGAAAGTATTCTGGATGTGTGCTTACATGCTAAGCATTGTGACTAGTCTAGATAGAACATCAATTCTGCATTCTCTTTAACTGATGTCTTAATACTGCATGAACAGCGGATGCAGGCATCAGATGAAAAGAACATCGTCCCAAATGACTTAGCATTCAAAGTATAACCCCAGCCTCTGGTGGAAGAATCATGGCTTTGTTCCAAAGTCACGGCCAGAAAGCCGTGAGCAGGGGCTGGGCAGAGAGGACATTTGTCAAGCGGTAGAAATAGCTCCTTTCTGATAGAATTTTAGATTTTGTGTCGAGCTTAGCACTTTAAATGTTGACTACAGCGACTAGTGCCAGCAATTTTACACACACACACACACACAGGATTTCTGTGTTCTAAGGACACACACACATACTAATAAGCATAAATTGGAATTATGCCCAATATTTTCTAAATAACCACTAAGGATTTTGCCTAACCTGTTAGAAAAGGGATACGATAAAAGACTTTAGATGAGAGCTGTAGTCTAGTTTGTGACCTAAAATGTGGTCTTGTAAGGAAACAAATTATTTCCATTTTTTAAATCTTCTCCGTAACAGAAAAGGAATGAATTTGGAGCATGTATTATAATTTTCATCAATATTTTCTATCCTTGCAAAGTAAACAGAGAGAGTCAGTGAATTAGGTGACAGGAAGTCTAACATCGTCTCGATGTTTTGAATACAATTGTGTTTTGGCATTTTCAAATGCCAGAGATACAAGTTTTGATATAGAAAGAAGCTCTAACTCCACACATCGCCCTGACTTTTCCTGGGGCTAATTATCTTGCTTACCTCTGGTACATCTAGCAGATTGATCCTCTGATGGAGTTAATAGCCCTCCCTCGGATTCAGGCACAGAGGCCTTGGTTATCTTGAAAAATGTGAGTTGGATGATTACATAAAAGACATTATTAGTCATTAACACTTAAAGTTAAATTAATTATTCTAATAAGTTAGCAAAACAGAGGGCCCTTGAGAATGGGACTGGGGGCAGATGTGCTTACATAAGGGTCTCAGAGGTAAGTGACAAACGCGCGGTACACTGCTCCTAGGGTAGGCTCAGATATGAATCCATAGTGAATAATACCTCTGAAATCGTAATTATGCTTAGGGCTAGCTCTTCTCTTGATCGTAACCAAACCTCGTATTTGCACTAATTTTTTTAATACATAACATTAGGAATTAAATAACTTTGGTTTGTTTGGTAAAGAATATATAATCTGATCAACTCTAGACACCGCTGGGAAAGTATGGGTGTGAGTAGGAATGTTAAAATATAAATAACCCAAACCATTAAAAAAAAAAAAGTAACAAAGAAAATAATCTCAATGTAGAAAGGGCCTGGGAAATGTGGTGGATGGACTTTAAGGCAGTCGTCCTGCCTCTTGCGTCCTGATGTCCGTGGGCTTGTGTAATCCCTTCTCCTTGAGTGGGGAGGACCTGGGATGTTCTTCTAACAGGAGAATATGGCAGAGGCGATGGGGTGTTTGTGATTGCACGATGTGAGCTTGTACATCAGTCCTCCAGGCAGATCTGCCCCCTGCTGCCTTTGAAGAAGCCACCTGCCCTGCTGTGGGCCGTCCTATGGGTTTGCGGAGGCCCACGTGGCAAGGATGGTGACGTCGTGTTGACAACCAGCAAGAAACGGAGCCCTTCCCTTCAATAGCCCACCAGGAACTGAACACCGCCAGTGACCACACTGAGCTCGGAAGCGGGTCCTTCTCCCGTGAAGCATCGGATGAGACCACGGCCCCTGCGGCCACCTGATTGCAGGCTCGAGAGAGACATGAGCAGGGGAGCCAGGAAGCTGTGTTCAGACTCCTGACCTACAGCCACTGAGACAATAAATGTGTGTGTTTAAGCCACTAAGTTGGGTGATGCTTTCATACCTAATAAGACAAGGTAATAATACAAGAAAGGGAAAAATAAAAGGCTGGCAAGTATTAAAAGAAGAAAGCACAAAGTAAGACAGAAGGACTATGTCCAAAGATATTCATACTCCCAGTAATGGCTAATGGAGCCACATTTATCTACTAAATAACAGGGGTGCTGCTGTAAACAGAATACAAATTAATTTTGCTTTTTCACTCGTTATAAGACACTTAAAAATAAAAGGGATAAAAACGAAGGTCTGTAAAGAAAATACCAAGCAAATGCTGACAAAGAAACGTGCTTGTATGAGACAAAGCAGAAGACAAAGGGGATATCAGCGGAGCACACGAGGAGGGGTGTTTCTTATCGGTGATGAGAAGAAGGCTCCAAGAACATCAAAAAAGTCAGAAGCCTTTATGTACTGAAGACCCAGCTTCGAAACACATGAAGCGAAAGCTGACAGGAAAACTTCCATCCCCAGCAAAATTGCCAGGGACCATTGGAAGAAACTTGGGTTTTATGGCATTCCAAAAGAAATGACGGATAAAACGTTTAACTCGTCTTGCTTTTTAAAAAATGTGTGGTTTAATAGGAGTGAAAGTGGGAGGAAATTTCGGGTTTTTATGGACCATCAGGAAAGGAGGCAAGTTCTGGTCCCAAGGAGCCCAGGAGGTGGGGTTGGCAGCTGGACTCAGTGGGATGACAGCAGTGGTGACTGAAAAAGCACACCTCTGCAGGGGAGCCTGAGGGAGAATCACCCGGCTCGGCCTCATTACTCGTGGAACGTTCAAAAGCAAGAAAAAGAAATATTCCTGACCACTTCCAGATTCACATGAGCTGTATGGCCCCAAACACATCAAGCCAAACATTAGTTTAAGGCAATCCAATTTTGGATGTCCTCCATATTTTGGTTGAAAAAAATACAACAAATTTCTTCTCTGCAGGAATGTACTTTAAAGTCCATGCTTGAAGAATTCCTATAAAGTTTCAAAAGGAAGAAAAACTTACAATAACAAGCAGCTCAACTAAATGTAACAAAACAAGCCGTCATAAATTAAAATCAAGAGACAACCTTCCCCCTATACAACAGACCTCAAGTTATAGAAGACATCACATAAAATGAATAGGCTTAATGTGGTGAAGAAATCATTGAAAGCATGACAAGAGAGCAGAGACTATCAACACTGACTGGCCAAGTTAGAAAAATATTCAGAGAATGGCTAGAAATTAAAATACAGAAAAACAAAGAATCTTAAAGGATGGGTATTACAACATAGAAAACACAGCCCGAGAGAGCTCATGAACTAAAACAGTGATTTGGATAATTCCGATTCTAGTAATGGTTAAGTAGTGTGTATCAGACTAACCTCGTCAACTCTGGGAAAGAATTTTAAGGTAACACAATCTGATGCTTCAGAGAGTTCCTAAAAGTAGGGATAAGCTGAACCCTTGAAAGGAGAGAACTTCAGTGAGTTAGAACCATCTTTCCCCTAATGATACTCTCCAGTTCATGGACGCGGCTCAGTTGGAAAGAAGGCAGGAAGCCCCAGGCTTACTGGCTGCAGGTGCCTGAGCAGAGAGTTTGCGGCAGCCAGAGTGGCTGTAAATTGAGGTGAGAAATCTCAGAAATGAAGGAACCACAGTGGGAGGGGGGCAAAGTCTGCCTATAAAATCCCACTAACATTAACTGACTTGTGAAGTATAGGTGCATGCAGAAGACACCAAGTAGCCCGCAGAAAGCAACAGCTGAAAGACTAGACATGCCAAGGAAGAGCGAAGTATTACGCACACTCAGGAGAACGGCGCCCGTAGAAACAGACCTTGAGATCATCAAAATCTTGGGGTTAGCAGACAAGAAACCAAACGCAGCTATTAAAACATGGCCAAGGGCTTAAAGGGAAAATGATTCTAAAGACTGAAGAGATGGGTAATCCCAGCAGAGACAGGTGCAGTATAAAAAATAAAACAAGTGGAAATCCGAAAACTGAACAATATCTGAAATTTTTAAAAAGTCCCTGGATGTTCTTAACACCAGATTGGTGACTGCTGGAGAAACAGTCTATAGACTTGAGGATAAATCAACAGTTATTGTACAATCTGAAAAACAGAGGGAAAAAGTATATTAAAAAAAGAGAACAGAGCCCTGTCGAACTCTGAGACAGTATCATGTGGTAAAACGCATGTAGTGGGCTCTGGAACTTTCCTGGTGGTCCAGTGGTTAAGACTCCACGCTTCCACTGCAGAGGGCGCAGGATTGATCCCTGGTTGGGGAAGTTTCACATGCTGTGTGGTGTGCCCCAATAAATCAATATAAGATAAGATAAGATAAGATAATCTCTGAAAGGAGACGAGAGATGGATGAGGCACATGAACTTCCACTGAAGTTGGACACTTGCTGGACCACAAAATAGGTCTAAATACATTTCTCAGAAAAGACACATAAAGAAGTTCTCCCCCCCACACACACACACAAGGATAAACTGGACTTCATCAATACTAACGGCTTTGCTCATCAAAGCACACCATTAAGAGAATGAAAGGCAGACTGGGAGAATACATTTGCATATATCTGACAAAGGACTTGGATCCAGATTATATAAAGAATCCCTACAAGCAGCAAAATAAACCACCCAATAATAAAATGGTAAAAGGACTTGGACAAAAAGAGAGGAATTAATTTGAGAAGCCAATGAACACAGGATAAAAAGAAGCAAACTTATGCCTGTCTCCTCTTTCTTCCCCTCCTGCAATTCACTTCGCCACCGGGGACTGCACTTGTCGGCATGAGGACTTTTCTGAATCATACTAGGGAACAGTGATTTTTAAATCTCAAGTTTTTAATCATGATTTAAATATTCTGTATAATGTTCAGTGTGTCACTTTTTAAAGTTTGGATGTATAGCGGGATAAATAGGAAATACAAGAATTGGTTATCTGGGGGGCTTTTCTACTTACAGTATTTAAAAATGCAAGGGACTTCCCTCGTGGTCCAGTGGGAAAGAATCCACCTTCCAATGCAGGGGATGCGAGTTCGACCCCTGGTCAGGGAACTAAGATCCCACATGCCGCGGAGCAACTAAGCCCATGTGCCACAACTACTGAGCTCACGTGCCTCAACTAGAGCCCGCGTGCTGCAAACTACAGACCCCACGTGCCCTGGAGCCTGAGAGACACAACTAGAGAAGAGAAAACCCGAATGCCACAACTAGAGAGAAGCCCACGCACCACAATGAAGAGTCCATGCGCTGTAGCGAAAGATCCCACATGCCTCAGCGAAGATCCCGTGTGCCGCAACTAAGACCCGACACAGCCAAAAATAAATTAAATAAATAAATAAACAAATGAATACATCTTTTTTAAAATGTAAGGGTATGAATGTGAAATTATGTAAATTTCATTCAAATGCTTCTGAATCAAATCACTGTAGAACAAAAGATTTGTTGCTGTGTAATTATTGTCTTGCATGCACTTGAGAGAAGTCAATATACCCATACTTATGTTTTAAGAAAAAAAACATTGTATGTTATCAGGGAAAACAATTAAAAACCCATTAGAACAGCTAAAATAAAAGTGACCAAGTGTTGATGGGTCTGTGAAGCACCTGAAACGCTCCTACATCACCGGGCAGGCAGGTGAAACTAAGGACAGTGAATCTGGAAAGCCTTTGGTGGCATGTCATGAAGCTAAACATGAACCTGTCCAATAAGCAAGATGCCACTCGTATGTATTGATTCAAGAGAAAAAAAAGAGCAAATAAGTCGATAATAATAATTTAAATGATCAAAATACAGATCTTCCTCGACTTATGATGGTGTTACTTCTCCATAATCCCATGGTAAGTTGAAAATATCCTAAGTCGAACATGCATTTAATACACCTAAACTACTGCACATCGCAGCTTAGCCGGCCCATCTGAAACGTGCTCAGAGCACTCACATTAGCCTAGAATTGGGCAAAATCCTCTAACACAAAGCCTATTTTATAATAAAGGGTTGAATATCTCGTGTAATTTACTGGACTCTGTACTGAAGGTGAAAGGCAGAATGGCCGTCTGGGTCTGGAATGGTTGTCAGGGTATCATGGTTTCCCCCATGATCGCGGGGCTGACTGTAGCTGCCCTGCATCACGAGAGACGATCGGACCACACAGCACTGCCTGGGAAAGAGCAAATTTCACAATTCCGAGTACGGCTGCTACCGAATTCATAATATCACTTTCACACCATCATAAACTCAAAAAAATCTTCAGCTGAACCATCCTAAATCAGGGACCATCTGTAATAAAAACAATGGGAAATAATTAAAACAATCAAGGTATCATTAAAGCCTGGGCCATAATAGGAGTCCAGTTGGGGCAAAGGGAGGGTGGGCATGATTAGAGGTAGATTTGCCTAAAGTCCTTGTTTGTTGAGATGAGAAGAAGGAAATAGATTAGTTTTTGACGAATTACATTCAATGGGCCTGTTAAAATGTCTGTGGTAATGACCAAAGGGCAGAAAGACCGTATTTCACTTTCATACTAGTGAGGCAAGAAAACGAATTGGTTTCTTTAATCCAAAAGAAAGCAAGGCAAGAGAAGAGAAGCTTAGCCACGTATGACAAATAAACAGAAAGGAGAAGAGTGGAATTCCAATGTACGAGTAATTATAGTGATGGCGAAATCCAAAATTAACAAAGACTTAGAGCAAACACAAACCTCTGTTTAGGAGAGGCATATCTACAATACACGTACACATCTATCTAAAATAGGTAACCAACCAGGACCTACTGTACAGCACAGGGAACTCTGCTCAGTACTCTGTAAGGACCTATAAGGGAAAAGAACCTAAGAAAGAGCGGATATATGTATATGTATAACTGAATCACGTTGCTGTACACCTGAAACTAATACAACATTGTAAATCAACTATACTTCAATACAAATTAAATTAAAAAAAAGAAAAAACAGAAAAAGTACACAAAAGATTGAAGGTATAGAATAAGAGATTACGTGATACACTGGTCAAAAGAAATCTGTAGGAGTACGTTAATATCTAACAAAGTAAGTATTACGGTAAAAGGGATCCACTTGTTTACGCCGAATAACGTGTGTGTTCATCAAAAGAGAAATGGAAAAACCACTGTACTTATTAACGTAGAGATTTCAGCTGAACAAAGAGATTGGGCTATAAGATCTCCTCACAGAAAATCTCCAATTTAGCCTAATTTAAGAAAAAAAAGTTGTACAATAAAAAGTATTTTTGCTCACTTCTACCATACTCCTGAACTTACATTTTAATTTAGAGTTTGGTTGTTCATATAACTTTGTAGTAAGTCATCTCAGTTAATTGGTACACATGCCAATTCAAGACAACGTATTTTATAAGTATACTGATTACCAACTAGAAATTATAGAAGGTCTATCACAACTGTCTTTAAATACACGAAGGGCCATCACATAGAGCAGTGCCGGCAGGTTCTACACCACAGACCCAATCGCACCCACCACTTGTTTTTGTATGACCCGTGAGCTAAGACTGTCGTTTACATCTTTTAATTGTTGGGAAAAAATCAGAAGAACAATATTTTCTTCTTTGCGGAAATTAACATTTTTGTGAAAATTATACACAACTCAAATTGCAGCTCCCATAAATAAAGGCTGTTTGGAGGGAATCTTCTTTGGTACAACAGCAGAGTTGAGTACTTGCAACAGAGACCCTGTGGCCTGAAATATTTACCGAAAAAGTTTGTTGACCCCGGTACAGAGGATAAGAATTGTGTTGGGGGAGAAAGTCAATTTTTATCCCATAAAAGGAACTTTCTATCAAAGTCCTGGAAATACTCCGACTAATGATATCTGTGAAGAATTTTTAGAGGAGGTTTGACTATTACAAGAATACCCTATGTGTCCTAAAATTTATCCCAATATCTGGGTCTATTTCTCAACTAAACTTTGTCTCTGAGTCAGAGCCATGAATAAATAATAATTTACAGTATGATTAAAGTGGATTTCCAATCAGAGAAAAAAGCATGACTTCAATAGGTTTTGTGACAACTGGCCCATAATTCTGGAAAATAATGAAGGTAAATCTTCCTCGCTCACTACTGTAAAGTAAAGTCCACATGGCTTGAGGATTTAAATATAAAGATGAAGTCATAAAAGGACTACAAGAAAATTAAGGTAAAAATTTATGTCATTCTGCAATACGGGGGCAGATCTCAACATGAATAAACAGGCAGAAACCATGAAGGAAAGGAAGGAATGCAAAATACAATAAGGAAATATCTCAGAAAAAGAGAGAAAAGCTAAAAGGCCAATGATAAGAATACTAACCGCAAGAGTATTGAATTATGGGAGCTGATGTATTAATCACTGATCAAATATCTTACTCAAAATGATTAGCAAAGAATAAGAACAGTAAATTAGAGAGAGGAAATATGACTAGATGATATACAATGCAGATTCAATCAATAATGAGATATTTCTCAACGCAATACTAAATTGTTTTGGTATGCGTCAAGTTTGGTAGCATCTCTGTCTACTGCTCCTTGGACTATAGACTTGTGTAACCTTTCTGGAGGGCAAGTTTGCAGTGTTTTGCTCAAAAGACTTAAATATGTGCAGTTGATATTCCCTTACAGGAACCACCAGTTTCTACAGAAAGCTCTTGTTTTCATCTCTTTACATTTCACAGTAACTCCCTCCATCTCAGCATCACTTGTCCTTCATTTCCATTCGGACATCCACGAGAAGCCAAGAAGGACATGGATACATATTAAATTGGTAAATCATGGGAGGATCTACAGTTAAAAATATACAGTGACAGTCACTTTGTATCTGGAAGCTTCTTCATCCAGATAAATATTTTACATAGAAAGAAAAAAACACTGTCCAGTGACTGCCAGCCTCCCCTTCTTGAAGTGCGTTAAATCAGCTCATCAGCTATCGCTACTCATCTCAGTCACGTCCCAATTCCCCTCAGCCTATTTTCTCAGATATCCTTTATTCACAGTAAATGCTTAAAACATTCCTTTTTTCAGCTGACTCTAGTTACTTTGATTTATGCATTTGTCTGGAATATATAGGCAAAATGTGAAAAGATTTTCAAATCTGGGCAAAACCAATTTGATCGGAGTAGTTCTTGCAGACTCATTGGACTCAAACCATTATATTGTTTAACAAGACACAAATCTTCCTGGTAATACAGAGAGCCTCTTTAATTTGTATTTAGAAAATTTAATTCAATGCCTCATTCGGCACGAGAAAAATGAGTTGGAGCAGCCTGAACTTGCCATTTGAAATTGGGAAGAAAAAGCGCGGAGTGGGCAAGTCACTGAGTCGAGAGGGTTTCGGTCTTGAAGACGAGAACCTCCGTTACTCACATCACTTACCGCACGTGAACTGAGGCTTTCATTGTGCAACTTGCCGGAGGTTACTCATGGAATTAAGTGATAAAGTATGTGATATTCTGACTTGCAAAGTAAGAATGCATCTTTGTGTATAAGCAATAGAATAAACAATGTTTCAAGACTGGGAATTCATTTCTCCAAAATATTTTGCACCATGCTGAAGTAATCTCCATCATTCTATAATATTTATGAAGACAGAGTTCGGTGTTGTCAGTGATCCAATGATGAGTTCAGCTGGTACTTTAATATTTCACTATATTGCAGGGGATCTGCTGTCTTCTTTGCGGCTCAAATGGCAGCCCACGGAGGAGGTGCTGGGTTTGGCGTTCTGCTCTCTTTCTAGCCACCATTTGCTTCTCTTACAGGAGGGAGAGTTTTTCTGCCTGATAGCTCGTTGGGTACCATTTCCCTGACAGATCAGGGCTCTGTACAATGCACTGTTTCTCTGACGTGCCCTCGCCTCTGGTGTCACAGGCTCAGCTCAATAAGAAAAGCTCTCTTGAGCTTCTTATTCCAAGAAGTGAGGATGCAGGGGCAGGAGCTGTTGCTGCGGGAAGCAAATACCACCCCCATCTCAGGGCCCCTTGATGACACTTACTGGATCCTAGGCAGAAATATCTGCTGTCTTTTTCCATGAATTGTTTGGCTATGAACATTCAATTCCTTCAGCAATCCCTTCTGTTTGGGTTGTGAGATGGTTTTCCCCCAGGCCCTTCTCAATGTCCTCTTCCCCCAGGACTCTTTTGTACCGCATCTCAGAGAGCCTTTGACTTCATTTCCAAGTGACTTTCTTATACTAAGAGACAGGGGCTAAAACTTTGATTTAATGAGAAAGCATTAACTATCTATTATATGTAAGGCCCCATCTAAATACCTAAACATTAGGAGCAGAAATCTTTTTCAATTTTATCCTGCCCTTAGGAGATCTCCTACAGAATACCAAAATTAATGCAAGTCATGCAACCCAATTACAGGGCAAAATGCATGCAATGCTTTAAGAAAACGCACGAGACTTTTCACTGAAGGATTAAACATATTTTAATTCAATACTCTCATTTCTAGGATTTAACATTAGAAACGTAAAATTATACGAAGATCCTTTATATGCATCCACTCTTTCCTGGACTGGGAATTTCTGGGCAGTGTGTCCTTTTTCGCTAATATTTTTATGCAATTAGTAACAGAACAGTAACTGAAATTTTCACACTCCCATGCATTTGCAACAAGTTAGGTGACGCCAGCTGGAATGAGATATTATACTAGATGTTAAAGGTGGTCATCACAACTGGCATCCTATTTGAATTCTGCCCTTGTACAAAGTCAAAGTAACAAATTTATACATTCAGGAAAACTATTTATTCCTCATACAGACTCTGGGACAGGATGGTTATATAAGCTGTGATTGTCACACAACGACCAAAGCCCAGGTCTCTGCTGTTCTGAATAATTGTCTTCACTTTGTCAATGTAGAATCTTTCCGTGTATTTTTGATATGGACCCATGGTTCTCAAAGTATAGCCCAGCAGCAACACCCTCATTTGGAAATCAGGAAAGCAGATTTTGGAGCGCCAGCATCAGATCTAGACTTGAATCAGAAACTCTGGGGCGGTCCCAGGAATCTGTTTTTTTAATGAGTCTCCCAAGTGATCCCGGCACTACACTTTGAATCCATCATCCCATAATGAGTAGGTATCTGGATGCAATCAACTTTAAAGAGTCTATTTATGTCCACCGTAGAAATGTGTCTCTACCCCAGAGGTAAGTGGAGGAGAGAACTCTGTCTGCGTAGCTGTGACCCTAGAAAGGAGTAACAGCTGGTCCCAGTGGGAAGTGGCCCTCTGTTGTGATCTTCTGCTCAGGTGTCTTGCCTTGGCAGGTACACCTTCAGGCTCCATAACTCAACTGAACACCCTACTTGCTCATCATTCTACGGCAAAACCTCTGGCCAAGGAATTATGCTCTCAAGGCCTCAGCAAAGAGATGATATACACACCTAAGAACCTCAGAGAGATGACTAGTAATATACTGCCTTTGTGTTTATGTTTTATCTCACCTGCCAGATTGAATCTGATTGTCAAATTACTCTTTGTTTTCTTCTAGTCGGTGGTATCAGTATAAGAATTATAGCTTTTTGTCTTAGTTCATCTTCTCCAAAGGGAGAAAAAAACAGAAGAGTATAGAGCAAGACGTTTGTCATGGTTAATAAGGCATCACTGTGCAACAGTGTGGGTCCAGCGGCAGCACCTGGGGACTTTTAGAAATGCAAATTCTTGGGCTCTAGCCCAGATCCTTGGAATGAGGAACTCTGGGGGAGAGGCCAAACAGTCTGGTTTAACAATCCCTGCGGGTGTTTCCAGTAGTAGGTATGAGAACCACCGGCTTTGAGCACTGAATGTTATTCAAAAGCTACAATGCTCCTAACGTCTCCGTTTTAAAGGGGGGAATGTCATGAATAAGCTCAAACAATCAGAGCGATACTATTGCATTATTTTAGCTTAAGCGAAAGCAAATGTCATCGTGCAGCTATATCAGCTTCGGGCAAAAAGTGAACTCCAGGTCTCAACCCAGCCATTGTCGATTTTCTTGTTCAGGTTTGAGGAATAGTTTCCCACTTCTTATACCAAGAAATCGAGCTGAGATAAGGTGATCCTTGATGTGAGCTCTTTTGCCCTGAATTTGGTTTCTGTCATTTCAATGCATCCTCTCCGCAACGCCCAGGCCTTCTTCGTTGCTCAGCGTCCTGTCCTCCCCTTGGTCTCTGTTTCTCTTTATTTTATCTCTATCTTGTTTCAGTAACAGTGACAGAATAACCCAATTCTCATTCTTTCTACCTGACTCAAGCAGGGCAGAGTTAACCTCCGGGTTTGTAATTGCTTGCTAATTTTCCTCAACATCTGTGGTCCAGAGTCATCGAAACGCAGAGGAGAGTAAAGCACAGATCAGAGAGAACAATCACTCTGTTCCACAAGTGGAGTTCTGCCCCTGCGACTCAGGCGCAGCAGTGGCCAGTAGAACCCCTATGCCCAGCGACAGGTCTGGTCCCGGTTCTACCTGAACACACTCATTCATCTCTAGGATGACAGTGTGAGGGTTGCAGCTGAATGTGTAGAGATTTTTTTCTACTGCCTGGGGAATTTCATACTGGCTTTCTTTATTTCACTCCTCCAAGATGACTCTTGCTTTCTTTTCCCAAGTAGCTCCCTTCCCAAAGCTAGCTTCCTTATTACTCACCTGGGACGCAGGTAGTGGAATCTTATACATATAACTACAATGAGCTATAAAAGTGCAAGATATTCGGAAAGGTTCTCATTGGCTCTCTATATATTCAGTGAGATGGTAGAAAACTGGTTCTGTATTGGTGCTGAAATTTATTTATTCTGGGAAGAAAGAGGGTTTTAAATTGTGAATGAGAAACGTTGCCTGCCTTATCAACAAGCAAAGGATGCTGCGGCCATCAAGCCATCAGCGGCTACTGTTGCCCCTATGGTGAGCCCTGAGGGAACTCAAGATGTAGACAAACGGGCTGCCCACTGCCACGCCCTGGGCCACTGCAGCCACCACAGCGGTGCACCCTGGGGGGACTCAGGATGGGAAAAACAGGATAGTGGCCCATATCAAAGGCATGATTTCAATGAGCCCAGACTCTTGCATCTTCCCATACATAGAAAAGGCACTAAATTCCTTAACTTGGGATGTCTGATCTTCTGTAATTAGCGGTAATCTTTTGATGTGCTGACTACCGGGTCTTTGTTGCAAAAAACCCTACAGACTCTGGCTCCTCTGACCTCTTTGGAGCGATCTCTCAGAGCTATCCCGGGCTTCAGGTCCTCAGAAAGTCTGCTGAATAAAACCTAACTCCCAACCTTTAGGTTGTGCATTTTTTTTCAGTCAACAAAATGAACAAGTTTCCTGCAGAGGTAGCAGGGCACAAATGTGAACTTCAGTATTAGACGAGCTGGAGTCCAAACCTTGCCTCTACTATTTTCCAGCTGAGTGAATTTGGTTACACTATTTAAGTTGTCTGAGCCTCCATTTTTACAAAGTAAAGCTTGGGACAATAACGTCTGCTTTGCAGGTTTATGGCGTTAATAAATTCGTTACTCTTTGTAACATAAATGGCACATAGCTGACAGTCGACTGATAGGTATTACTGTGAATACCTGGATTAAAAACAAAAATCTTTTTTTTTTTTTTGTAGATGTAAAATTGGCAACATTCTATTGTAAAGGACAACTTCTATATTTGGGGAAAGACGATAGCTCAAAAATTCTCATTTTCCTTGAGCCTAAGTCCTGTTTAATCTCCCAATGTTTCGAAATGATGATGCTCTAAAAAGAAACCCTATCACTTGTCTTCTGACCTCACTGATCATCAGCAGATACTTGGTGATATGGGATTATAATGACAATGGTCACATCCATCCCGTCACTCTGCCTGGTTGTATAGGGAAGTCCACGGCCGTGAACAAAACAGGACCTGCTGGACCTCTAGGTGGACCAGAGGCAGCCTCTGTCTCAGCAGCACCAAACAGAGAGTAATCCATGCATTTTCAGTTTCACAACCTATCTGAACCTTGAGGGTAATTTTAACTAGAATTCAGAGTGGATCTAAGATCCATTCACCGGGAAGAGCTCTGGAATTCACAACCTGGTTACAAAACACCATGATATATTAAACTTACTGAAAATACCTACCTCTAAACATGCATCACGCCTCGTCGAGACCGATATGCTACATTCCGGCAGGGCTGAGTCCTGGCAGGCACCAAAGTGTTATGAAAAGGACTCAGAGAGAAACTCGAAAACTCTATAAAACTGAATCCATTATTTTTCTGTAAACGGAAAGATGCCATTGCCCTATTTTTGCGGAACACCTTGGTCTAGGGAATAGGAACCAGTTACTGCTATTAAAGAAAACCAGAAAAAATGAAGTTATATAATGTCCTTTATGGAGGCATATGGAACTTCTAAATCCGCTTCGCTCTGGCTGCTTTAAAATCAGAGCAAATTGCTATTTTAGATACTAACGTCTAAATAGCAGGGTGATGCAGAGGTCTGGGATGTGCTGTTCTTTTTCTCCCCTCAGGTGCTTACTTTTCTAGCTTTGATAGATAACGCTGCACCTATTTTTCTCTCCGAACCTTTGGCCAAAGGCAATAAAAGGTGAAAAAGACTCGAGCCGAGAAGATCTGTGCGAAGATCTGATTTGTTGATTGGCATCAGCCTTTGGCATGAAAAACTTCCTGTTTCCCAGATTCCGAAGTCTGTGCACTACTGAGTGTGCAGATATAAATATTCATGTTACAACACAATACAGGCATCAGCTGGAGATCGTATAAGGCAAGAAGACTAAACCACGTTTAGCGAGAAGGAGAGGACAAATCAGGAGTACACTTTCCTGGGCTTAAAGTCAGCTGTCAGCCCCTTCCCGTCCAGCTGAGCCATATTTTGCACCTCTCCCTGCACCCCACTCCCGAGTCTCCCAGCCTGCAACCGTCACCGGCATTGGTCCAGCAGCAGGTGCTGTGATGACACCACCTCCTAGACTGCTGTCCCAGGGATGCTCAGAGCCAATGAACTGGGAGTACAGTTTCTTCCAAAGGCTACTGACCAGCATCTTGTCCCTAACACTACCTGCGCCCTCAACTCCCAGGTCTGCACTCATGGGCACGTGATTGATGATGCTTTAGATTCTGGCATGATTTTACTCCTGGGGTTGTAGTGAGTCCCTAACACCCAGGCAAAACAACTCGGATTCCTAACTGTCTGTTAGTTGTTAGTTGATTACCCCTATTTTGCAAAATGAGTCAGAGAGCAGAAATCACTGCTGTGATTACTTCGTAGACGCACCTGATCATCTGCTGGCCAAAGCTGTCTTCCATGGGAACTTGGAAGATCAACCTTGAAAGCATTTGGTTCACATACTTGGATCTATGTTGAGAATAGACACTACAGTAGATTAACCAATTTGGTAAGAGGAGGCTTGACTTTTAAAGGTATGAAACAAAAAATAGAGTGATCCTTTCTTTCTTCCCTAAGCTCATCAAACTGCCTGTGGTGTAATTCTGAATTCCAGTAGAGGGCAAGCTTAGTCTTTTAGTTTTCTAGGTATTTGCACTACACCAGAAAGACAGCCTTTAGATCTAAAACAATGTTTCCTATAACTGTTCACCCTCCTTAAAAACCACATCAGCATTAATCATACCCCTCACTAAATGACTTGTCAGGCATTTTGTTACAAATTGTATTACAAAGGAAGGAAACTGACAAGGAACAATACACTAGACAGAAATAAATTCCCTTTTCTTCCATTAATTCACCTCTGGATTCATTAACATCACACCTATTTACGGTCTGTTTTCTGCATACATAATAAAAAGGGGGCATCTTCAAGTCACATTAGCCACGAGGAGGAAGATCTTGCTGTACCAGTTTCCCTGCATCCTAATGTTATTCGGGCATGGTACTACGTTGGGTGGCTGAGATATTCCGTAGAGCACTTGCCAACGGTATTGTAAAATGAATATACAAACGTCCTCCCTTTACTTACCTAAGTAATCAAAACTGAAATTTAGCATTAAAATATAGCTACAACAACAAGGTCCTACTGTATAGCACAGGGAAGTATATTCACTATCCTATGATAAACCATAATGGAAAAGAATATGAAAAAGAATGTATGTATACGTATAACTGAATCACTTTGCTGTACTGCAGAAATTAACACAACATTGCAAATCAACTATACTTCACTCAAATAAATTTAAAAATATACAGTCTATCTACAGCTACTTAATTTAACTGGATTGATGTCTATTTGTTTGCCACACCACTCCTCTGCATGAAAAGACACACTCTTCTTGCCTCAACCTGTTTACTTATTCAACAATGATTCCATAGGCAAAGGTAAGAAAGTATGATTACAATTCCAAAGTTCCAGTAAATACTGCTTGCTAACAGGTCAGTCTAAAAATTACCCTGAGTGTTACTGAATTTCAGTTTACTCAACTGAAAAATGGAGATAAAAATGCCTGTTCCAGCCATCTCATAATACTGTCTCAAGAATCAGACAAGATAATATTTGCAAAATGCTACGTGAACCGAAAGGTGATGGGCAACCACAGTAATTCCTTATGAGAGACACGCTGCTGGGCTCTTTTTTTTTTTAATATATAATTTAATCTTTAGAATCACCAAGGAGAGTGGATATATCCTCATTTTACATATAAAGACACTGTGACTCTGGAAGTATTTTCTCGGGAAAGTGAACCCCAGAAGGATTAAGTATATTACTGAAGATGTGCACCATTGTTGGTATTATTGTCATAAAGAAAGAAAGAAATTAACTGACCCTCACTTTCTTTGGTATCCTTTTAATATTTCTGAGGAGATGGGATATACTCACATTATTAAACAACAAACCAAGAGTTTAAAATACAAGATGGAAGTCCACTAGATATCTTAAGACAAGATGTGAATTCTTGGTGTCAGAAGAGGTCCACTATGACCTAAGGATGCAAAAATAAGGAAGGAACATGTCCCGTGGTCCAGCTGGATCAAAACGCATGAGCAAGACAGGAGAAGGGAACACTGCAGGCTGTTCTAAAGTGAGCGGGACCTTCAGGGCACAGGGCTTCAGTCTTATTAGAACTGAGTGTCGTGTGTATAAGACAGATAGAACTTAAGTATGTGGCATAGAGAGATTCCAAAGCCAGACTGGTGAAGTTGACCCCCTCTCCGCTCATGAGAAACATTCCAATTCAAGTCTTGAGCGTGAGTAAATTGGGCTACGCCTGAACCAAAGGAATATTAATTTTTAGATGGTGTATGACGTGGGGAGAGTCAGCGGATGAGGGTCTGGAGGCAGGGCTCCGAGGAGGAGATGGTTTCCATCACCACTGTGGTGAACTCCGGCAAATCCCTTTTGCAATCTGAATGCACTTCCCCTACAGCATTTGTGAGAGAGGAATACTTTAGGAGATCATGACAGCGATTCTTAATATCGCCTTGAGAGATGCCAGGCCTCAAGCAAATCTCTGTCCAAGGGTTGAAGACAAGTTCTAAGCTTTTCTTGCAAGGCAAGGGAAACGGAAACCCTCCTTGGCTGTGCCGCATTGATAAGGACATCTCTACCTTCACCCCACCTCTGCCATGAGCCTGCAAGGGCAGAAGGAGAAGAGCTTTGGGATTGTAACAGTTCTATGGTGAACGACCACCTTTGTCCCAATATAATGTGTCTCTTGGAAAAATGGAAGAAGAAAAAGTATTCCAAAAGACTGTCAATTAAAATAGAGTCATTTATGCTTAGAAGTGTACATTATCTTCTGAATAACAATGCTATGCTTACAGAAACAAAATCAATCATTACTAAATATAAAACACTGCAACATCTGTCCTACATATTTCTATGGCATCTCATTGGTCAAATTTAATATTTCACGCTCAGTCGTTCATTCATGACTTATTTCTGTACCCCTGGACCCTGCTCAAAGTTATGTTTCTGTGTTCAGATGACTTTTCGTTTAATTTAATTCATTCCACAAAAATTTTCTTTTCCTCTAATGGGGTCTGCAAAAATGTAGACAGAAGGTTCAATCTAAATCAGTGATTTTTATGGACACTAAGTGGATCCAATAAATGCAGAACAGCTTCCTTTAAAAAAGCTAATCAATCTTTTATTTCATGGAAGTAAAACAGTCCACATTTAATAAAATAACATAGTTTCTCTTTTGCAGAAGCTCTTTAGCCAAAACATGTGAAATGTATTCTAAACTATTGTGTTTTCCTCATGCAAAACTCTTTCTTAAGTGATAAGGACATTACATTTGGAATGAGATAAAATGCTACCTATGATGGACTCACTTAACACAACACAGTCCAGATCCCCCAAACCACTGTCCCCAATATACACACAGAACAACCAAATGGAGGCCAACTTGGCAATCAACGTGGAGAGAAGAGATGTTCTTGCCAACCCTCTGTCCTACACTTCCGTCCTTATTCTTCTAACTTTTGTTGGAAGATTCGCCAGGGCAGATAGTCTCCCAAAGGCTGACTTTCCAGTTGATCTTGGAAATTCAAGAAAACTTGCAAAATTCTCAAGAACATGAATCAAAGCCCAGCGTCGGCTCATGCCAATCACGGTTTCATTTTTTAAAAAAT
This sequence comes from Globicephala melas, assembly GCF_963455315.2. Taxonomy (NCBI): domain Eukaryota; kingdom Metazoa; phylum Chordata; class Mammalia; order Artiodactyla; family Delphinidae; genus Globicephala; species Globicephala melas. The sequence continues at coordinate 3,971,486 of NC_083322.1, forward strand.
GTTGTGCACGCAGATTCGCTTTATGAGAGAGAAAAGCAATCTAACACGAGCTTGTTTTTAGCAGGTTTTGCTGTGCTAAGAAGTGAAAATCCAATGACTGAAGCTTTGAAATCTTTCCAAGTCCATCTCAGAGAAGAGTTTGATATTTCTAAGTCATTTACTTCACTGAGGGCTCCTGGCTAACAGCTAAAACTGGAAAAGTTTCTCAATCCATTGCCATTGATGGTGAGTCAAATTCATATCACTGAAAAGGATTTATACCATTTAACAGAAGACTCAAGCTGTAACCAGGAGACCAGTGCATTATCCTTGGGCCCGAATCTGTTTTCCCTTGTTCTATTTCAGTTTCCCATAAACATATAATGAAATGGAGCACAGGTTCTAAAATACAATTCTGGGCCCAAATTCCCTTCTCAGATGAAGCATCTGCTTCCCCTCCTTTGGAGCACACAGGGTTGCTGAGTAGCATTTGGTTACACCGGACAAGAAACATGTGCTCCTGGAAGCTCTAAGAAGGGGTTTCCACCGTCCATATTTAAGTCTGCACGGAAAGGATGCCCTGAGCAATTAGTGAATATGTTTGACTTGCCCAATTCCTTCTCCACACTGTGCTGAGTCCATGAGAATGAGGCGCGCTGACATGGGAGGTGGTGGCCCTCAGAGCCCGTTCACAGCACTGGTAAGTGCCCTCCCGTCCAGCAGTGACCTTGGTTTCCCCACAGTTGTATCCTCAATGCCCAGAACGCTGCCTGTCACACAGTAGACAGTCAATACATGTTCTGTGGAATGAACGGGGACAGAAATCTGGCGACACGAATCATCAAAGGGAAAAAGGAGAAACTCAGCAAGAGAGGACAAACAAGGAAGAGGAGAAGCAATTGTATAGACCAAAGTATCAGAATATGGCCTTGAGTTTTTATAATGCTTTGCTTGAGGTTCTCGGGCCTCCCAAGTGGCAAAATACTGTTTATATAGTCGCACACAGTCCTGCATTTTTGCCTAGCTGATCGCGTACTCATGGAGATAACATAAAGATAAATGGACAACCGTAATGTATCTATGTAACTGCACCGCACGCTGGCGATGACTGGAAAGAAATCCAAGAAACTGTAAATTCTGGAATAAATATATTTAAGTGTTCTATAGACCTTGAGTTAGAATTACCCCCAACTGTAGATTTCTATGGTTTGAATTCCATTTTGTTTTCATATTATTTCCAACCAGGTCTTTTCCATATGATCTGTTTGCAAAATCATTTCTTCCTTTATAGCCTGTAGGTAATACAGTTATGAAAGTGATAAGTTCACATGATAAAATCTGCAAGCATGCAGAAAGGCAGAAATGAAAAGCAAAGTCCCATCCTCTCCCCAGCTGTTAGCCCCAAGATCCAAAGTTCCTGTGTATTTTTCCAGAAATTTCCCACACATACACAAAATGGATTCGTGTATATTTCCATTTTTTGCCCATGAATATATTCTCCCATTGGATATACAGTAGTTCCTTTCCCAATTGGAAATTTTTATCCTAGTCACGTGCAGTGAAATAAAAGCAATAACAATAATAATAATACGCGATCTCTGGTTTCCTTTATTTTCTATTTATTTAAATATTTATATACGGCACATGATTTTTAAGAGCTTTTTTGTTTGAAAATAAGAGTCAGAGGAAATCATAATGGTAGTCCTGAGAGGTCCCATATAGCCTCCACTCAGTTTCTCCCAATAGCTCTACCTCTTAAATAATTGTAGTACCATACCCAAACCTGGAATTCCACATCTGAGCAGCGGGTATGTACAGATCTATGTCATTCTCTCCCATGAGCAGATTCCTATAACCACCACTGTGATCAAGATACAGACAAGTCCATCTCCCTCCTGCGGCACCTTTAGAGTCAGACCCTCTCTGCCCACCATCCCTATTATGTTCTAAGACTCTCGATCTTATTTAATGTTGTGTTTTGTGGGCAGAGGAAGTGGGGGCTCTGCCTGGTGGGAATGAGAGTCCAGGTTCTGCACTTAATGTCCAGTGATGCCAGATGCCAGGACAGAAGTGGGACCCCAGGCTCCCCAACACACGCCCACTAAAACACCCAGGTTGGCGGGGTGGGGGGCACCTCTCCACTGCTCCTCATGTGGTCTGACCCTCTGGGGTACTGTCCTTCTCTCCGGGCACCAGCAAGAGTTCTGACTCTCCAGTGGCAGTGAGAGGACCTCTTGCCACACCAGCTGGAGGTGGAAGTGCAGCTCTCCACGTGGTCTCCATGGGCACCACGGCAGGGGATCCCCTTCCTGCCAGGGGAGAGGGAAGGGCCTGGCTCCCCAGGAGGCTTCTCTGACAACACCATAGCGGGTTTGAGGTGCCCCATTACACCCTGGCATGGCTCTCCTTCACTTATTCCTCTGGCCTTCACTTGGGGAGCTGGGAGTGGGATGCAGTTTGTTGCATGCTGTTAGCGGGAGTCGGGTGGTCCTCGTCTGGAAGTGTTCTGCCTGGCTAGGCTGCCCCTTTCCTGGTCCTGCTGGAGAGCGCGGGCTTTTCGTGGGACATTCCTGGTTTGGACTCACTGGTGTCTCCAGGTCTCCCACTTCTCCATACCTCGTCTGGGAGACGTGAGGGGAAAAAGAAACCCAAGGAACTCACACTGGCTGGTTCCTCGGGTCTCGAGGTCTCTGGCGGGTCTGCCTTCTCTCCTCCTTTCAGAGTCTCCTTACGTTTGTTTTACATAAATGGCCAGGGTTTTAGCTGTACTCCGTGGAGGAATACAGAAAAGCGTGTCTACTCCATCTTTCCAGAAGTGGAAGTCAAAATTATAAAGTACAACTTTAAATTCTTTTTGTTGTGTGAGTGTATGTTTCTTTCTGGTATTTTGGACATTTTCATAGACTGCTGAATGTTCTACTGAAAACTGTTAACATTACAAATTGACATAACTTAAACATCTGGTATTTTTTTCTAAAAGATGAGAAAGTTGCCCCACACAGATCCTGTCACCTCATCTTGGAAATGTTTTCACAGTATTTTATCTGTTAGTTATTTTAACTTTTTCATTGACACCTCCTGACTTTTTTCTGTTCAGAGTTGGTCTTCAACATTTGGTGGTCATAAATTTCCCAGTAAACGTCATAAAAGTTGGTGATTTCAATTCTGTTTTCAGTATTCTACTTATTTTTCCAAATACCTCTAATTTTATACACTTGAACAACTGATGAGTTACACTCTTATTTTAGCATACATATGTGTTAAAGTTCATATCTTGCGTTACTATATGTATGCATATATTATTCGTATGTACTTATATATGCTAAATGTAATATTTTAAACAAAGATCAACAGAGCTTACAAATTGCACGTCTATAATTAACATACTGGGTTTCTTAATCTATTTTTCTCTCCCATTTGATATGGCATATGGAAGCCAAACTGATGTTTCTATATGCAGAAGAGATACACTGGAGCTTCTAGGTGAATTTTTAATGAAGGTCATAATACTCAGACCCTTCCCAGAAAAATGCAGAAAACTAATTAATTCTAGTGGGTAAACTATGTAAGCAGAAACCTTTTATATCCAATCGTTGATAGCAATGCAGGTTTTCAGAATCTGTAGGCAAGCAGCAAGAAATTGCAAATCTTTTTAAAAGTCTGAAACCAAACTGAACCAATAAAAGAAGCCCACAGAGAGACCATGCTTCAATGGGCATGGTTTCAACTGGAATTAGGGGGTCAGGTGGAAAAGAGAGCCTCCTTTTCCATTCCTAGAAAAACCCAGAGCACTTCAGGCAACTAAATTCCATCCCAGATGCATGTCCACTTTGGTTGGGCCAGGAGCATAGCAGGCCAAGTTGTCATTTTTGCAAAAGTGCTAAGTGGGCTTTGAGGAAAAGGGTTGTTATGTGATACATGCAGGAAAGGAGGCTGACTCCAAACGGAATGGATTCCAGTGTGATTGCTAAGAATTACCGAATTCAGCAGTAATACATGAGGCCCTCTCGGAATATTTCATTTGCAAAAGCCTTTGAAAAAGCACTTGGGTGAGGCTTTCTTAAAGACTAGAAAAAAATATGATGTCGAACGTATATTTTAACTCAGCGCTGCTGAGAGTATGGTAAGCGCCTCAGAAAGCCTGATGTTATCCAAGTTATATATATGAGGTAATTTTAAAAAAAGTTAAGGGGGGGGAAGTACGTAATCCATAAAGGATTTATATTTTATTACTAGGAAATATTTCTGGCAGGGATCTTACAAACACAATTTTTGTTAGATCAGCTAAGTGCATACAAACAAGGAAGCATTTTCTGTCCACCAGTGGGCTGTTTAATCATCCTCATTATACTGAGTATTTATATACTGATTTTATTTCTGGAGGACTTTCTAGATATTAGCTGATTAATAGCTGTGCCAGCTCTGGGGTGGGTAGGCAATGTACCACCCACTTTGATATAAAAATGGAGAACTGAAGTGTGCTCTGGGATTGGGGGAAGGTGCTGTCTTGGTCCATTCGGGCTGGTGTAACCCAATACCATAGCCTGGGTGGCTTCCCCACAACAGAAATCTATTTCTCAGTTCTGGAGGCTGGGATTCCACGGTCGGGGTGCCCACACAGTCAGGTGCTGGGAAGGGTTGCAGACTCTTGACTTTTCACTGTGGCAGGAAAAGGGTGAGCGAGCTCTCAGGGGTCCCTTTCTAAAACAAATTTATTTTATTGAAGTATCATTGGTTTACCATGTTGTGTTCATTTCTGCTGTACAGCAAAGTGATTCAGTTATACTTATACATTCTTTTTCGTATTTTTTTCCATTATGATTTATCACAGAATATTGAATATAGTTCCCTGTGCTGTATGGTAGGACCTTGTTATTTATCCATCCTGTACACAACAGTTTGCATCTGCTAATCCCAAACTCCCCATCCATCCCTCCCCCATGCCTCCTCCCTCAGGGGTCCCTTTTGCAAGGGCAAAACTCCCACCATGAGGGCTGCACCTTCGTGACCTAATTATGTCCCAAAGCCTCCACCTCCTAATACCATCACATTGGGGGTTAGGATTTCAACATACGAATGTGGAGGGAGGGACACAGACAATCAGTCCTTCGCAGGGGTGAAAAGAAACATTTTTTTTCATTTTGTCCTACGAACAGTTAGTTCACCTAGCCAAATAACTGAGCGGAAGAAAGGGGGTTTGGGAACAAATGATACGGAATATTATAAGTGCACTAACTGGGTCATAAACCAACCTCATGAGGAAGTGGTAGAAAGGCACAGGGAGAGTGAATCGGGATTATTCAGTTAGAGACAAGAGAAGGGCAGAAGTGCTTCCCTGTAGAGGCTAGCTGTGTGGACCCTCCAGCTACATAAATACGGCCAATGGATAAAAGCCACAGGAAGCAGATTTTAGATTCACAGCAAGGCTCTCCTCACTTTGCAGGCACCTCATCCCTGAAGGTGGAAAAAAACACATTTCCTACGATAGGGCTCTGCGGACTTTACTCTGCTTTACATCCAACGGCAGCACAAGTAGGTTACGAGTGTGGTCATGAGAAAATGTTCAGGTTGGAGGTACTGAAAATGTAAACATCATCTGGCAACTGAGAAACTGAGGCACTGATAAAGTGACTTACCTGGGATCATATGTTTAATCAGCAATATATTTGGGATAAAAACCTAGGACCTTGATTCCTAGCCCTAATGGTTATTCCATCATTAGACAAAGCCAGTTACAGCTCCAAACACTGTATGTACAACTTCAATTGTAAGTTATTGTGTTATCTTTCATGGATCTTTTTTTTTTTTTGAGAATAAAATCAATTTCAATTTTTGAGACAGAAAAGTATAGACAATAATATAATTCACCATAAGTATAGAAAATAATAAAGACAAAACGAGACAAAAGACAAGAAAAGAATTCATCATAAATAAATTACCAAAATAATAACTGTTTCCTTGTAGGCTTTTCTATGCATATTACTTATGTGAAAGAGATCATGTTTGTTAAAAATTTTGTATCCTGCATTTTCCCCCTTAATGGTATGAGGATTTGTTAATGTAATAATCAAAGTTATGAAAAATTATTGTTTCTTATTCCTTGTCTATAGTTACTTATTATTCACGTGGATCTCTGCCCTTGGCTTTAATTTTTTAGCCTGTTACCACTATTACTATGATTAATTGAATAATTACAAAAGATATCCATAGACGTAAGGATAAAAATTCAAAATAGCACTGAAAAGTAACAGTAAAAATGTAAATTATTCCTCATCACCAAAAGCAGCATTAGCACCACCCTAAGTCCACATCCTCAAAGGGGGCCACTTTGGTGGTACCACTTCTAGTTGTCCTGTCAGCTACCTCCACAACCTGGGGAAGAAGCTTAGGCATCTACCTAATTTTTAAAATTTATTTTATTGAAGTATAGTTGATTTACAATGTTGTGTTAATTTCTGCTGTACAGCAAAGTGATTCAGTTATACCTATATATACATTCTTTTTCATATTCTTTTCCATTATGGCTTATCATAGGATCTTGAATACAGTTCCCTACGCTCTACAGTAGGACCTTGTTGTTTATCCATTCTATATATACCAGTTTGCATCTGCTAATCCCAAATTCCCAGTCCATCCCTCCCCTGCACCCCCCGCTTGGCAACCACAAGTCTGTTCTCTATGTCTGTGAGTCTGTTTCTGTTTTGTAAATAAGTTCATTTGTGTCATATTTTAGATTCCACATATAAGTGATATCATATGGTGCTTGTCTTTCTCTGTCTGACTCACTTCACTTACTATAATAATCTCTAGGTCCATCCATGTTGCTGCAAATGGCGTTATTTCATTCTTTTTATGGCTGAGTAGTATTCCACTGCGTGTGTGCATGTGTGTGCGTGTGTGTGCGTCTGTATCACATCTTGCTTACCCATTCATCCATCAATGGACATCTGGGTTGCTTCCATGCACTTGGCTATTGCAAACAGTGCATGTATCTATGCACTAGGGGTGCATGCATCTTTGATGGGGTGCATGAACACTGTGTTGCATGAATCTTTCCGAATTAGAGTCTTCTCTGCATATATGCCGAAGAGTGGGATTGATGGATCCTATGGTAGCTCTATTTTTAGTTTTCTGTGGATCCTCCATACTGTTCTCCACAGTGGCTGCACCAATTTATATTCCCACCAACAGTGCAGAAGAGTTCCCTTTTCACCACAGTTTCTCCAGCATTTATGACTTGTAGACTTTTTGATGGTGGCCATTCTGACTGGTGTGTGGTGACGCCTCACTGTAGTTTTGATGTGCATTTCTCTAATACTTAGGAATGATGAGCATCTTTCCATGTGTCTGTTGACCTTGCCTTTCAACTGTTCTCTTCTTCTTACCAACTTTTCTTCTTATATTTTAGATTTTTAAAATCACCGTTATCATTCTAATAATAAATCTGAATCACTCTTTCTTTATCCATTTTGGAGGAAACTTGTTTATTTTTCACCATACCAATTCTCCTCTTCCAGCAAATCACACAGCTCATTGCACTGCTTAGCCTGCCTTTCTGTGTGACTAAGTTCTAGCTATTGGAATGTGGCAGAAGTATATGCCATTCTCAGGCCTGGCCCATAAGACATCCTGGACTCGTTCTGAGAACCTTCTGGTTCTTTCCCATTCTGAGGTTAGAATTAAAATAGTCTTAAAATATTAAGAAATGATGGATCCACAAGTAGGAAGGACGTGGGTCCTTGACTCACCATCTTGAAGGCCATCTGCTTTCACTTAGTGACTGAAATAGAAACTACGATTTTGGTAAAAGATCAGGATACCAGGGTTTATTTGCTATGGCAGCTGGAATCGCTTTCAGTAATATACCCATCAATTTTAGACAGCATCTCTTGACTACCGTTTGTAGGATGAAGAATGTTTGCACCTATATTACCTCTTGTATCTTCCAGTATGAAACCTACTATTCATTCCACTTAAAATGTCAAGGTTTGTACTATTTACATGCTGTTCTCAAATTACAAATAAACCTTTTCTGATATACTTGGGAAATTCAAAATCAATTAAAAACATTTAAACTATTAGGATTCTGGAAATATTATTCCCTGCAGTATCAAGTAGTGTGATCAAAGCTACAGAGAAGACAGAAGTTTAAATTAATAAGCTTGCGCCCCTGGAAGAAAAATGATCCTAGCTTTAAGATCAAATGGATTGTCTTTTTATGTAAATGATGTGAGGGAGTGTGGAGAGAAACACAAATAACAACAAAAATAAGGAGAAACAAACAAAAACTGAACAAATATTCCTGAAAAAACTGTGAATTTTTTCCAACTTGGTTATCATCCCCGTTTAACCACAACTGCTCAATATTTCAGTCAGGTCCCAAGAAGTCCATTTCAGGAAGGAACATGAGTACTAGTTATTAACAGAAATTCCTCTGTGGACACCTTCTGGATGATAAAGAAAATGACCTTGGGAAGTATTGCAAAATACAATAGCGTAGCACTGTTTTAAGAACTGTTGCGTCGACCACGCTACTCACGGCACAGAGGATGATGTACGGAAAACAGCAACACGAACGCCTCTCTATTGAAAAGTTACTCTGAATATGACATAAACAATTTACTTAATTTTCCTTTTTTATTACGCTTCCAGTCGGTCTATGATTTTAATTTTTTTTTTTTTTTTCGGTTCGCGGGCCTCCCACCGCCGTGGCCTCTCCCGTCGCGGAGCACAGGCTCCGGACGCGCAGGCTCAGCAGCCATGGCTCACGGGCCTAGCCGCTCCACGGCATGTGGGATCTTCCCGGACCGGGGCACGAACCCGTGTCCCCTGCATCTGCAGGCGGACTCTCAACCACTGCGTCACCAGGGAAGCCCTATGATTTTAATTTTTAAATAATTCTAAATGGACCTTTTCAATAAATATAAAATTAAAGTGCTAAGAGAGATTAAAGCATTTGGGTGAAATATAATTGGCGATCTCTTTTTCTTTCTTAGGGCATGTAAAGTATGGTCTATCTTACGATCAGTAGTCTTAGAAATGGAATAAAAGGCAGCGTGATTGATGAAGTCAACTCACCTTGTAATCCTGTTATATAGAAGAAATAGGTCTTTTCACAACCCGCAAGATCATACATGTGACTGGTTAATTTTAATATTCATTGAAAGCTGTAATGTACTTTCTAGGCTGCCCCCCCCCGTCATTCAATTATCCCTGATGATTCTTTACTGTATTCCTGGTTTACTTTCTTTCTTTTAAAATATCTTGCTTTCTCATAGCCAAGACATGGAAACAACCTAAATGTCCAACAACAGAGGAATGGATAAATAAGATGTGATAACACATATACAACGGAATACTACTCAGCCATAAAAAAGAATGAAATGCCATTTGCAGCAACATGGATGCACCTAGAGATTATCATACTAAGTGACGTAAGTCAGAAAGAGCAAGACAAATATCATATATATCACTTATATGTGGAATCTAAAATATGGCACAAATGAATCTATCTACAAAACAGACTCACAAATATAGAGAACAGACTTATTGCCAAGGTGGAGAGGGGGTGGGGGAGGGATGGATGGGGAGTTTGGGATTAGCAGATGCAAACTATTACATATAGAATGGATAAACAACAAGGTCCTACTGTATAGCACAGGGAACTATATTCAATATCCTGGGATAAACCACAGTGGATAAGAATATAAATAAGAACGTATATATGTGTATAACTGAGTCACTCTGCTGTCCAGCAGAAATTAACACAACTATAAATCAACTATACTTTGATAAAATAAATAAACTTTTAACAATCTTGCTTTCTCGTCTTGGGCTCCTGTTTTGTTTTGCTGGATTATGACCTTGACTGTCTTTGCCTGAAATGGGTCATGTGAGATAAAGGCTTCCAAGTTTGCAAGGCTGAAAATGTCCTTATTTCACCTTCATACTAATGGGAAGTTTGGTTAGGTGTTAAATTCTGGAACCCATGAATTCCGGATGTTCCCTTCCAACCTTGGAGACATTTATCCATTGTCTTCTGGTTGAAACCTTTTAATAAGCAAAATACCAAAGAATTTTCATTTCTTTGTAGGTACCCTGCTTTGTTTCATGCAATATTCCTCTCTCTCCCTCCCCCTCCACTCCACGCCCTCCCACCTCCGGCTTTTAAGATCCTGTCCATATATTCTTCTATAATTTCATATTAAATATGAATATTCTGGGCAATATGGATCTTATTTTATTTGTCCTATTACATGGCCCATTTCAAGTTGAAAACAGGTGTCTTCTTCAGCTCTGAGAAATACTCTAATTTCTTTATTTTTTTATCCTCTGTTTTCTTTTCCTTTTTTGAAGTATGAACTATTTCAGATAAGCAGAAAAGATCCCATGACCCTTGCACCCATCGCCCAGGTTAAGAAACAAAACATGACAAACATAGCTGAGTATCCGTCCTGCCTACCTCAAACTGCAGGTTTTCCCCCTTCCCCATCCCAAGCTCACTGCCATTCTAAACTTGGTGCTTTGGGGCCACACAGTTTTAAAAGTGCTTAAGCTACCTTAATCTACATATGGCTAGATAAGTGCTTGGGAAAAGCTGTACAAGTGACCTCACATTTACCTTGTTCCGACTGAAGAGGAACTTATGGGGACTTTATGAAGCCTCTTCTGCTGACGCGTCACTAGGACGCCTTGAGATTTTTATGTCAGAAAGGCTAACCTTGGGAGTGATAGCAGTGACGATTTAAACCACATTTTCACGAGGCGTGTTCATTTAGGAGTCTGTATTTTTTAACCTTCGATGACGCACCTCCATTAACATTTCACGATGCATGTGAAGATTTTTCTCCTACTTTTTAAAAAATCCTGGTCTTTCTTGCAGTGCATTGCGTACTTCCACGTACACAGAGCCTTCTTGAAATTCACGGCAGGCTGTTAACACAGGGTGATTTGTTGGTGCGGAAGGGGATGCTGAAAACCGTCCTCATTCATGAAATTCAAGAATTCATGTAAAGAATCTGTGGCTGGAACTGGGACGAGGATCCAGCAAAAACACAGCAGTTACACAAGCACGGAAAAGGCCTTTACACATCTCCACAGAAGACGCAATTTACAGAACAGGTGCGTGCCCTGAGAGAAGAGCTCTCATATCTGCATCTGTGAAATGAGGGGTCCAGACCCAGAACCTCAAAGTTTCCTCTGACTTCACACACTCAGGCTTCTGTGGACTGTTCCCATCTTCACTCTGAGGCAGCTTTCCCCAATGCATGAATATGCCACTTCCTACCACCAGAGGGGTCCTGAGGACCTAATAACAAGGAAACACGCTTGGAAAATCACAGGGTCGGCTGCCCTGTGCCCTGCCCCCTTCTCTCAGCTCGTCCCTCCTCCTTCTCACACTGCTTCCTCTTAGGCACCTGACGCTGGGGGGGGGGGGGGGGCCTGGGCTTTCTGGCCCAGGGAAGAACGCCTCTCCCCACATAATCAGTTTAACATGCTGTAACCCAGGTATGTTTGTATTTTAAACAGAGCGTGTGAGAGGGCAAAGCTCAACCTAGTAAGATGTCATCGTCCAGAGCGAAATATCACATATTGAGAAGAAAATGATTGAGCATCTTTTTTTTTTTTTTTTGCGGTACGCGGGCCTCTCACTGCTGTGGTCTCTCCCGTTGCAGAGCACAGGCTCCGGACGCACAGGCTCAGCGGCCATGGCTCACGGGCCCAGCCGCTCCGCGGCATGTGGGATCTTCCCGGACCGGGGCACGAACCCGCGTCCCCTGCATCGGCAGGCGGACTCTCAACCACTGCGCCTCCAGGGAAGCCCTGAGCATCTTTTAACTCAAGCCTCCTAGGTGGCCATTGGGTCCGGTCAGGTACCGGCAATTTGCTTCGTTCTCATGCTCACTGTTCTAGACATTTCACTGCCCAGCATCCTGACTCACCAGGAGCTATCCGTACTTGGGGACCTTTTCATTCTGGGTTATTGTATCCCTGCTTGACGGTAGAGAGCGTGTCCTGAGTAACAGTCTAGGCCAGGTAAAATAAGGCTCCCTTCGGAGCAGTGTGTTATTAAAACCAGGTTCCAATTGAACAGTTCATCAAAAGAAGAGCATCTTGGATATCTGTGATACTGTGCTTTATAGGAAAAATACATTTGGTCTTCGTCCAGTTTCTGGCTTCCAGCTCCCCAGTGCCTTGGAATTTCCTGAGCAATAAGAGTGACGGAATTATATTTGAAACGCTTCTGGGAAGGAGACTTTTGGATCCCACTCCAGGGTGAGGGCTGGCGGCCCGAGAACCAACCACAAGATGGGAGGGTTGGAACTTCCCGTCCCACCTCCTGACCTGGGGCGGGGGAGGGGCCCGGGGTTGAATCAGTCGCCAATGGCCGGTGATTCAATCAATCATGCCTTTGTGACGAAGCCTGCATAACCACCCAGAAGGACAGGGTTCAAGGGGCTTCGGGGGGTGAACACGCGGGGATTCGCAGAGGGTGGTGCTGGATGAGAGCAGGGAAGTTCTGCACTCTTTCCCCACCCACGTCTTGTGCTCTGCATCCTTCATCTGGCTGTTGATTTGTATCCTTTAATATCTTTACAAAATAAATCAGTGACCTAGTGAGTAAAAGGGTTTTCCCAAGTTCTGTGAGCCATTCTAGCAAATTCACCAAACCCAAGGAGGTGGGAACAGTCGGTCAGAAGTACAGGTGACAACCTGGACTTGGCAACTGGCTTCTGAAGTGGAGGGTGGTCTTGTGGGACTGAGCCCTTCACCTCTGGAGGCCGGTCCTATCTCCGGGGAGACAGTGTTAGCACTGAGTTGAATTCTCAGACACACTGCTGGCTTCCGAGAATTACCTGTTGGTGTAGGGAAGCCTCCACACACACACTGGAATTGGGATTGAGAACCTTATTTGATATCATGGCACATTTACACCGCGTGGTTCGCCTTGGCTCATCAGGTCAATTGCCCACCATTCTACCATTATCACATAATTATTGTTTAAACTTTCAATGGAACGCGACTTAGGACTTTATTATCTAAGTCAGAAATATCAAGAACCTGCCACAGGATAGATGTCCCAGTGCTTATTAAGAAGGAGAGGCAGAGTGATGAAGCATGATGGCAAAGAATAGGAAAAAGAATGTATATATATATGTAACTGAACCACTTTGCTGTACAGCAGAAATTCACACATTGTAAATCAACTATATTTCAGTAAAATAAATTTTTTTAAAAAGGAGAGGCAGGGGCTTCCCTGGTGGTGCAGTGGTTGAGGGTCTGCCTGCCGACGCAGGGGACGCGGGTTCGTACCCCGGTCCGGGAAGATCCCACATGCCGCGGAGCGGCTGGGCCCGTGAGCCATGGCCGCTGAGCCTGCGCGTCCGGAGCCTGTGCTCCGCAACGGGAGAGGCCACAACAGTGAGAGGCCCGCGTACCGCAAAAAAAAAAAAAAAAAAAAAAGGAAAGAGGAGCAAACCGGGGAGGGGGGGGGTCACTGAGAGTCACAAGACTGTGGACTGATGCAGGGAGCCAAGCATCAGGTCACATTCATGGACCCATTTGTTCATCATCATTTTCTGCACCTCTGCCCCATGCTAGGCGTTTTGCAAGGTCATAGTGATACACAGACATGATGGACGGCTAAGGGATGGCTAAAACGTGGTGGAGTGGGGGCCCAAGCCTTTGAGCCCCCAGAAAGCAAAGAGTTAATATCAAGGGGAAGAAGAAGGACACAGATACTGTTTACAATGACATTTGCTTCCTCCCTGTGGTTGCCTGTTGGAACTCCTCTCCCTAAGGTGGGGATGGTATTTCTCTCGTTTCAGGCCAACTTACTGCTGTCCAGGGTAACAGATTTTTCTCTCACACTTCATCCTGCCTCCACAGCTTCCAGGCAGAAGCATCGACCCGAGCCTGGGAAGGGATCGATGTGGGTATTTGGAAATGAAGAACGGCCAGGAGCAGAGGTATTCAGCTTTGGCACACAGCAGCGTGCGTGTGCATTTCCCTCCTGCCACCGAGCTGGAGGCATCCAGTTTAGAACACATGCTCAGCCTCAGAGCATTTAAGGAATAATTCATCACCTGCATTCCACCTAAACACAGCGAAAACCTCAAATAAGTAATATTTCCTCCGTTATAAACGTTCAGGAAAAAGTGGCAAATCTCTGGAAAGCAAGCTGGTGTTAGGACTTGGATGCTCTGTTTTCGTACTATGCCTGCATCAGTACACATTCCTAAAATGGACATCAAACCTCCTAAACCTTTAAACTCTACTTCTATTGTCTTTTAAGGTAAGAAATATGGGCACATTCTAATTTCTAAAAGAATTTTCAGTTTTCTAAATGTTACGTGTGACATGTCAATTCCTGCTTACCGAGACAGTAGGAAAAGGATTCCACAATTTTAGAAAGATTTCTAGCAAAAAAGATGAAAATAAAAAGGCTGTGTAAGGGTCATCCATTAAATCACATTTAATATTCATAAGTCTAATTTCTAGCACATTTTGGTAAATCAAATTTCCATCGTCGTATTTATTTACATTCAAAGAAAACTTTCTCCCATCTCTATTTATTCTTTCTCCTGCTTCTCCCATCTTCACCCTGAAACTAGGTCAGTTCCTGCCCACATACCACCACCAGAACAAAGAGAAATGGTCATTCTTAAAGGGCCAGAAGAGTAAACCCACAGCAGTATAAAAAAAGACCAGAAGTAGAAAGCATATTTTATAAGGAAAAGAAGATTTAAAAGTAAAAAAAGTTCATAGCTACAGAGAACAGATTGGTGGTGGCTACCAGAGGTGGGGAGAAGAGGGTGGCAAAAGGAGTAAACAGGGTCAAAGGGTACAAACTTCTAGTTATAAGATACACAAGCCCTGGGGATGTGATGTGCAGCAGGGCGACTCTAGTTAACAATATTTTACTGTATATTTGAAAGTTGCTAAGAGAGTAGATCTTAAAAGTTCTCATCCCACGGAAAAAACTGTAACTATGTTTGGTGATGGACGTTAACTAAACTTATTGTGGTGACCATTTTGCAATATACACAAACACTGAATCACTATGATGTACACCCAAAAGTAACATAATACTCTATGTCTACTTCTCAATTAAAAAATATGTAATAGTGCCAGAGACTCTAAAACTAACAAATAAAACAAAAACCTAAAAGTAAAGTTGTTAGATTGTAAACAAGAAAATAAGTAAAATATATACTATATTTTATTAAGTTTAAAATGTTATCGATTGTAAGATACACCATTACTTTATATACCATTGAGAAAGAAACACCATTTTGAGACGTAAAATGGAAACACTAATTTTCACTTGACTTTATTAAAATAATACTTTAGATTTTTCTACATTATTGTTTATCGTATATCATTCTTGTCAAAAATTAAGAATGAAATAACCTAAACAGGCATTTCTCCAAAGAAGACATCCAGGTGGCGAACAGGCACATGAAAAGATGCTCAACATCACTACTTATTAGAGAAATGCAACTCAAAACTACAGTGAGGTACCACCTCACACTGGTCAGAATGGCTATCATCAAAAATCTACAAACAATAAATGCTGGAGAGGGTGCGGAGAAAAGGGAACCCTCCTACACTGTTGATGGGGATGTAAATTGGTGTAACCACCTCAGAGAATAGTACAGAAGCTCCTTAAAAAACTAAAAACAGATTTACTATATGATCCAGCAATCCCACTCCTGGGCATATATCCCGTAAAGATGAAAACTCTAATTCAAAAAGCTTCGTGCACCCCTATGTTCACAGCAGCACTATTCACAATAGCCAAGACATGGAAGCAACCTAAATGTCCACCAATAGATGAATGGATAAAGAAGGTGTGGTACATATATACAGGGGAATACTACTCAGCCATAAAAAAGACTGAAATAATGTCATTTGCAGCAACATGGATGGACTTAGAGATTATACTAAGTGAAGTAAGTCAGACAGAGAAAGACAAATACCGTATGATGTCACTTACATGTGGAATCTAAAAAAAAATGATACAAATGAACTTATTTATAAAACAGAAGCAGACTCACAGACATAGAAAACAAACTTATGTTTCCCAAAGGGGAAAGGGGGGAAAGTGATAAATTAGGAGTTTGGGATGAACAGAAACACACTACTGTATATAAGATAGATAAACAACAAGGACCTACTCTAGAGCACAGGGAACTACATTCAGCATCTTGTAATTACCTATAATGGACAAGAATCTGAAAAAGAATATATAACTGAATCACTTTGCTGTATACCTGAAACTAACAAAACATTGTCAATCAACTAGACTCCAATAAAAAAATGAATGAAATACATTGGTTAAGACATTCCTAAAATGTCTTCACATTCAGGACTGACTCTTCTGAATCACTTTTCAATGCAAGTCAAATCATTATCATTTTTCCCTGCACGATACAATGCTCTGTGCCATTAAGAGTGTTTCACTGTTGTTAACGGGGTTTTCTTGACAGCCTCTGACACCTGCGCTCTACGTTTTGATGTAAGTGGATAAGTAATGGCAACAGCCTCACCACCTTTCCCTGAGGCCACAGATGGTGACGATGCATCCCAGTCTTAGAGATATCAAAATTTGGAACATGATCTCTGCATTAGAAGTGATGAATTATGGCATTATGAAAAAGAAAATAGGGACTTTCCTGTGCCACAGGGTGGCACAGAGGTTAAGAAACCGCCCGCCAATGCAGGGGACATGGGTTTGAGCCCTGGTCCAGGAAGATCCCACATGCCGTGGAGCAACTAAGCCCGTGTGCCACAACTACTGAGCCTGAACGCCACAACTACTGAAGCTCGTGTGCCTAGAGCCCATGCTCCTCAACAAGAGAAGCCACCGCAGTGAGAAGCCCGTGCACTGCAATGAAGAGTAGTCCCCACTTGCCGCAACTAGAGAAAGCCCGCACCGAGCAACGAAGACCCAACGCCGCCAAAAATATAAATAAGTAAATAAGTTAATTAAAAAAAGAAACCAAGTAGAGCTAGATAAGAACAATCAGGAATGAGAGGGAGCAAAGGACAGTTTCCAACTGAGTGGACTGGCAAGGCCCCCCTTGGGAAGTTTACATTTGAGCAAAGACTTGAACTTGCTGGGGAGTAAGGCACTCAGGTGTCTGGATGGTGGGTACAAGTGGACAAACATCCGAGGCTGAGGCATGCTGGGTGCTAGAGGAACATCCCAGGACTGATGTCTCTGGAATGAACAGGCTAGTGGGGAGAGGTGAGAGATGAAGGCCGAGGTGGCTAGGAGGGCACGGGGGCTGCTGTTGGGACTGGGTTACTCTGAGTGAGACCCTGTCCTTTGTCCTGGCAGGATTCTGAGCAGAGCAATGAGAGGACCCAGCTTCTGTCTTTCCAGCACCACCGTGCCGGCCCTGCTGGGCATGATGACCTCCCCGCATGAGGGAGGTACTGCAGTGATCCGGGCAAGAGATCGTGGCTCCAACAACGGCAACTGTGGCGACAGAAGTGGGCAGATTCTGGATGTACTTTGAATGGAGAGCCAGCGGGGTTTCCTGACCAGTGAAATACTTCTTTCCAATTATTTAGAATAAACATGGGGGAGGGGGGCTTCTTATTCAACGATTACTACAGTTTTCAAACTTTAAAACCTAATTTTATCTTCAGCAGTAAGAATTCAAATTTCCTTTCCCGATGCATTTTCTGAGCGGGCAGGGAATTGCAGGTAGCGCCATCGGAGAGAGAAAATTCTAGTGTATTTTAAAGCACCAGTAATTGAACAAAGGAATGTAATAACTTGTGCTGAAAGAGGAATAATCAGAGGTCATGCTTCAGGCCAGTGTAGGAGCTGATTTCAGAGATCAGCTAGAAGTCAATATTTTTGTTTGTCTTTTCTTTCTTAGTGTCTGTCAAATTTCTAGAGCACGGATAGAATTCTATGCGGAAACAGTACTGTATCAGGGCCTCAATACCATTTTGGCATCTCAGCAATGAACCCCCTAAATAAAGCTCAAGATGACTCATTCCATGAAGAATTCCCCACCGGTAGGCACAGGGGGCCTTGAACTTGGGCCTGGAGTTTCCATGATTCATTTCACCTCATTGAACCCTCGCTGGGGCCTCTGTGCTGGGGGTTCCCCCCTGGTCCCAGGTGAGGTGCTGGTGGGTTAGGTATATGCAGACCTGCCCCATTCCAATCCTGGACCCTGGTGGGCAACTAGGAGGCCCACCTCGTTGCCTCCTGCAGACCAAAGCTTCCCCAGCTCAGTGAATTCAACGTCTCAGTGTCACTGCCATGAAACTATCTGACCTTAGGCAGGTCACTTCCATTTTCCATGTATCTCTCCTCCTGCTTTAGGGATGAGGGAATAAATCAATACCTGCCCTTCCTCCCTAGCAGGATTCTTTTTTTTTTTTTGAAAATAAAGTGACATGCTAGATGTATGAAAGTAAGAAAAAAAAAGATTGGAAAAACAATGTCAGATAACCTTCACAGCCACCCTGAGGACAGAAGCTGACTCAAGGGTTCTCTGAACTTAACACACAGTTTTTTGTTTATGTACCTGCCTTTTAAAAACATGTATACAACACGCTTTCAATCTTCCTTTGTTCACCTGCTCTACATTCTTTGAATATTTCTCTCATTGTTTCATGTATACCTTATCCCCCCATGTATATCTTATCCCCCCAAGATCATAAAGCTCGAAATACTTCAGAACAGAAATAGTGAATACTAGGCATTTAACACTGGTTGACCTGCGGTTTACTGAAGTTCTCAAGAATGTTTATGAAGAAGCACCCACCTAATATCATTCATGCTTCATTTTCCTTGTAATGGGAGAACACCGATTTAGATTATAAATCTCAGATTTGGAAGAAGTAGTAATAAACTGAATACAGTGTGAGAGAATCCCATACAGTCCAAAACTAATGGACCATTTCTCAATGTGACAAGAATAAAAGACATTTTCCAAAAGTTTTGGTAAATGAATATATTACAGTTCCACGGCCATTATGACGCTTCACTTTGAGACGAGCACAAGGATAAAAAGTATGAAAATCTGTTTCAAAATATTAAGCTAATATAAGATCTCAAATAAAATGAGATCAAACACCAACATTGCAAAGTACATCCAATAAAGTTTAGAAATACATAGATAATTACAAATATTTCTGAGCTTTTCTTATGGTCTTATCACTATGAATATGTACACACAGAGGAAAAAGCCTTTATAGGTATCCTTAAGAAGGCAGTGATTTCCAATGTCTTTGCAGAATATTCTCCATTTATCTTGCTAATTCTAGCGTTCTCTAGAGGAAACTGTCACCCACTGATGGAGGTGTTGATGCTATCATGTAGGTCTGATGCCTCAAGGAGAATGAAAACAGACCTGGAGAAGAGGATTATTTACAAGTTTGTCACATATATGTGATATATATGCTACATATATATCACAATGTACAATATTTTAATCTCCTTTTGTTCATGTAATATACATTCAAGATTTTTTCACACATATGTATATATAACACACACATATATATTGCATATGTACACTCAGTGTATAGATGTACTCGCTATATGTATCTGTACACACAACGCTGCCCAAAGATGGTTATCACTTCAATGATCTTTGTTAAACTGGCACCAATTAAAACTTCATTTCTTTAGTTATTAGTTTGATGAAATTCCTGTTGTATTTGCTCTGTTTTTCATAGTTTGTCTTCCGTTCCCATGGATTGAAAAAAATTATACCCTCAAAGCTTTCAGTGTTCCTTGAGACATTTTTCTTTACTCTCAAGCCTAAGATATATTTCCCACCCACTATTTCCATTAATTTTGTATGGCTTTTTTCCTTACCATATCTGGAATTTAATATTATGTGTGTGTGCTACACAGCTTTTAAATTGATTTTCTTCCAGAAAGCTAACTGTTCCGGAATCACTTGCTGAATAATGCTGGCTTCCTCTGCTTAAAACAAATGAAGCATTCCTAAATATAACAATAGCTAAATTAGATAAATGTGGGTACATTTTTATAATTTTTTATTCGAATAATTCTAGTTTTTCAAATTTATTTTCATTTTAAAAAGGAGCTTTAACATAGTGTTCTTGGTTTGACTTTAGTAATAAATCATTTTTTGTGTTAGTACTGATAAGACTGACAAAAAGTGACCTAAAAGTGAGCCTTCTAGAACCTTTCCTACATATGTCTATTTCCCACATAATTCTAATTTGATTTATATTCTTTCTGGTCAGAATAAAGGAGATCCTATAGCATTGTGTCCATCAGCGTGGGTGTGTTTCCATGATTCCTTCTTATTATATCTAAGGAGACATTGGCTATGCCTGGGATCACTCCCCCCAGTGACTGTCTACTGGAATTAGCTGATACTTGGCTGTGTTGCCATCCAAAACAAATAACAGAAACTTTCCTGTGCACTCTTAGTTGGATTAAAATGCTTAAGTTCCAAAATAATGAGATGCCACTTTCATCTGTCATTCCCAAGGGTGTAGGGAGAAGGTTGTGGGATGTGTCCCTTCACTTTTTTTTTCTTTTTTTTTTTAATTTATTTTTGGCTGCGTTGGGTCTCCATTGGTGCAGGCGGGACCTCTCTAGCTCTGGCGAGTGGGGGCCACTCTTCATTGCGGTGCACAGGCTTCTCATTGCGGTGGCTTCTCCCATCGTGGAGAATGGGCTCCAGGCACATGGGCTTCAGTAGTTATGGCTTGCGGGCTCTAGAGCGCAGGCTCAGTAGTTGTGGTGCAGGGGCTTAGTTGCTCCACAGCATGTGGGATCTTCCCAGACCAGGGCTCAAACCCATGTCCCCTGCATTTGCAGGTGGATTCTTAACCACTGGGCCACAAGGGAAGTCCTGTTCCTTCACTGTTTTGTCCAGATTTCCTGGGAAGAAGAGCATGCCATTTTGGACTGACTTGAGTCTCTGACTAAAATGCAGGCCCTCCAAATAGCCAAAGCTATCTTGAGACAGAAAAACAGAGCTGGAGGAATCAGGGTCCTGGACTTCAGACTATACTACAAAGCTACAGTAATCAAGACAGTATGGTACTGGCATGAAAACAGAAATATAGATCAATGGAACAGGATAGAAAGCCCAGAGATAAACCCACACACATATGGTCACCTAATTTTTGATAAAGGAGGCAAGAGTATACAATGGAGAAAACACAGTCTCTTCAATAAGTGGTGCTGGGAAAACTGGACAGGTACATGTAAAAGAATGAAATTAGAACACTTCCTAACACCATACACAAAAACAAACTCAAAATGGATTAAAGACCTAAATGTAAGGCCAGACACTATAAAATTTGTAGAGGAAAACATAGGCAGAACACTCTGACATAAATCACAGCAAGATCCTTTTTGACCCATCTCCTAGAGAAATGGAAATAAAAAAATAAATAAACAAATGGGACCTAGTGAAACCTAAAAGCTTTTGCACAGCAAAGGAAACCATAAACAAGACCAAAAGACAACCCTCAGAACAGGAGAAAATATTTGCAAATGAAGCAACTGACAAAGGATTAATCTCCAAAATTTACAAGGAGCTCATGCAGCTCAATATCCAAAAAGCGAACACCCCAATCCAAAAATGGGCAGAAGACCTAAATAGACATTTCTCCAAAGAAGATATACAGATTGCCAGCAAACACATGAAAGAATGCTCAACATCACTAATCATTAGAGAAATGCAAATCAAAACTACAATGAGGTATCACCTCCTACCAGTCAGAATGGCCATCATCAAAAAAATCTACAAACAATAAATGCTGGAGAGGGTGTGGAGAAAAGGGAACCCTCTTGCATTGTTGGTGGGAATGTAAATTGATACAGCCACTATGGAGAACAGTATGCAGGTTCCTTAAAAAAGTAAAAATAGAACTACCATATGACCCAGCAATCCCACTACTGGACATATACCCTGAGAAAACCATAATTCGAAAACAGTCATGTACCACAATGTTCACTGCAGTTCTATTTACAATAGCCAGGACATGGAAGCAACCTAAGCGTCCATCGACAGATGAATGGATAAAGATGTAGCACATATATACAACAGAATATTACTCAGCCATAAAAAGAAACAAAATTGAGTTATTTGTAGTGAGGTGGATGGACCTACAGTCTGTCATACAGAGTGAAGTAAGTTAGAAAGAGAAAAACAAATACCATATGCTAACACATATATATGGAATCTAAACAAACAAAAAAAAATGGTTCTGAAGAACGTAGGGGCAGGACAGGAATAAAGATGCAGATGTAGAGAATGGACTTGAGGACACGGGGAGGGGGAAGGGTAAGCTGGGATGAACTGAGAGAGTGGCATGGACATATATACATTACCAAATGTAAAACAGATAGCTAGTGGGAAACAGCTGCATAGCACAGGGAGATCAGCTTGGAGCTTTGTGACCACCTAGAGGGGTGGGATAGGGAGGGTGGGAGGGAGGGAGACGCAAGAGGGAGGAGATATGGGGATATATGTATATGTATAGCTGATTCACTTTGTTATAAAGCAGAAACTAACACACCATTGTAAAGCAATTATACTTCAATACAGATGTTAAAAAAATAAGGTAATTACTGATAGGTAAAAAAATAATAATAAAATAAAATGCAGGTCCTAGTTTATAGTGAAGGATGTCTTAAGTTAAAATTTTGTCTTGTTTTGTTCTTCAGTCTACTAAGGTTCATTACTTAATTAACTGAAGGGTCCAACCTGGGTCACAATGTCCTCCCCCATTGAAATATGCTCGAGAAACATGCAGTAGAACAATCGTGCAGCCAGTACTATGTGTGGACTGGGGACAGAGTTCCAGGTTGCCTACTTCCTACTCGTTTTCCACTCTTCGCTCCCAGGGCTAGTGACTGCGGTAGTTCTCCATGGGGGCGATACCACCCCTAGCTGGAGTGTTTTGAAAACCTCTGAGAGTATTTTTAATTAGGGATGCTACTGGCTTTTAATAAATTGGTAAAAATTATGCTAACTGTTCTTCAACACACAGGTCAATTCTACAAAATTGTCCCACCTCCTTTGTGAATTTCAAATGCCCCAGGAGATGGAATCTACTGTGGATGGTATATTTTCGATACTTTACTACCCCTGTGAACTGACTGTTCATATGTTCAAAATTCATAGGTTAAAACCTAATCCCCAGTGTGATGGTGTTAGGAGGTGAGGCCTTTGGGAGTGATTAGGTCATGAGGGCGGGGCCCCCATGAATGAGATTAGTGCCTTTATAAAAGAGACCCAGAGAGCTCCCTCTTCCCTTCTGCCACGTGATACCACAGTTATAAGACAGACTCCTGTGAGCCAGGAAGGGGCCCTCACCAGACACCAGATCTGCCGGTGCCTTGATCTTGGACTTCCCAGCTTCCAGACTGTGAGACATTAATTTTTTTTGTTTAAAAATCACCCACCCTATGGTATTTTTGTTATAGCAACCTAAATAGACTGAGATGAGTGCACAGTTATCATGGAAATGTTTTACAAGAAGTTATATAAACGTACAAACATTTGAGAGAATATTATTGTGGAGAGGGATGATTCAGTGGATTAAAGATATTGTCTTGAGTAATGGAATAATTTATTCACTCCATACCTCTACTTAATGCACTGTAAAATTTTCAATGTCATAGTTAGTAGAAAAGTGATAGCAGATGCTATACAAAAGCATGTGGACCCAGCTGCCATGACGTAAGAGAGGAGATTTGAGACTCCTTCTGGGAGACTTAAAATCAGATACAATTACATTGATGAGGTCACATGAAAGGCAGGGATCTCATTGAATTTCATTAATAAAGGTGATTTTAAAAAATATTTCATATTATTGCCAA